>NW_027361829.1:34425000-35005000 GCF_039654945.1 Dendrobates tinctorius
TTATGGCTGGTCCATACAATCAGGGCAACTGTTATCACCCACCTTTCGTGTCTCCCTTTTTTGCTCATAGATTGTAAGCTTGCGAACAGGGCCCTCATTCCTCTTGGTATTTGTTATAATGTATGTGATTATTGTTATGCTGTAATGTCTATTGTCTGTACAAATCCCCTCCGAAATGTAAAGTGCTGCGGAATATGTCGGCGCTATAGAAATAAAATTTATTATTATTATAAAGGGAATAATCTGTAAATTTAATGTTATTTTTTTGGTCTCAGGTCTTTTGGTTATTTATCATAAGCAATGCCTGTTTTCTCCTGATGGTCTGATATCTTGCAATTTATCTGTTCATAGACTAAGCGGCACCCTTAATTTCCTCTTTAATTACTGTATCTTATTACTTTATTTTTGGGAATCCCTACATTCGCCTCAAAAACCTAATTATATTTTTTTTAAAAATGTATTACACTGCTTGCAGAATTATTAGGCAAGTTGTATTTGAGAGTATTCTTTTTATTATTGAACAACAAATATGTTCTCAATCAACCCAAAAGACTCATAAATATCAAAGCTTAATATTTTTGGAAGTTGGAGTGGGTTTTTTTTTAGATTTGGCTATCTTAGGAGGATATCTGTTTTTTCAGGTAACTATTACTGTGCAGAATTATTAGGCAACTTAATAAAAACCAAATATATACCCATCTCACTTGTTTATTTTCACCAGGTTAACCAATATAACAACACAAAATTTAGAAATAAACATTTCTGACATTCAAAAACAAAAAAAAAGTCAGTGACCAATATAGCCTCCTTTCTTTACGATGACACTCAAAAGCCTTCTATCCATAAATTCTGTCAGTTGCTTGATCTGTTTACGATGAACATTGCGTGCAGCAGCCACCACAGCCTCCCAGACAATGTTTGGAGAGGTGTACTGTTTTCCCTCCTTGTAGATCTCACATTTTATGAGGGACCACAGGTTCTCTATGGAGTTCAGAACAGGTGAACAAGGGGGCCATGTCATTTTTTCTTCTTTTAGACCTTTACTGGCCAGCCACGCTGTGGAGTATTTGGATGCATGTGATGGAGCATTGTCCTGCATGAAAATCATGTTTTTCTTTAACGATACCGACTTCTTCCTGTACCACTGCTTGAAGAAGGTGTCTTCCAGAAACTGTAGTTCTGGGAGTTGAGCTTCACTCCATCCTCAACCCGAAAAGGTCCCACAAGTTCATCTTTGATGATACCAGCCCATACCAGTACCCCACCTCCACCTTGCTGGCGTCTGAGTCGGAGTGGAGCTCTCTGCCCTTAACTGATCCAGCCTCGAGCCCATCCATCTGGCCCATCAAGAGTCACTCTCATTTCATCAGTCCATAAAATCTTAGAAAAATGAGTCTTAAGGTATTTCTTGGCCCAGTCTTGATGTTTTATCTTATGTTTCTTGTTCAAAGGTGGTCATTTTTCAGCCTTCCTTACCTTGGCCATGTCCCTGACTACGTTTTATCTTATGTTTCTTGTTCAAAGGTGGTCATTTTTCAGCCTTCCTTACCTTGGCCATGTCCCTGAGTATGACACACCTTGTGCTTTTTGATACTCCAGTAACATTGCAGCTCTGAAATATAGCAAAACTGGTGGCAAATGGCATCTTGGCAGCTTGACGTTTGATTTTCCTCAATTCATGGGCAGTTTTTTTGCGCCTTTTTTTTATCAACACGCTTCTTGCGACCCTGTTGGCTATTTGCCATGAAACACTTGATTGTTCAGTGATCACGCCTCAAAAGTTTGGCAATTTCAAGACTGCTGCATCCCTCTGCAAGACATCTCACAATTTTTGACTTTTCAGAGTCCGTCAAATCTTTCTTCTGACCCATTTTGCCAAAGGAAAGGAAGTTGCCTAATAATTAAGCACACCTCATATAGGGTGTTGATGTCAGACCACACCCCTCCTCATTACAGAGATGCAAAGCACCTGATTTTCATAATTGGCTGTTGGCTTTCAAGCCTATACAGCTTGCAGTAGGACAACATGTATAAAAAGGATGCTGTGTATAATTGTACTTTATAAAAGAATTGTGCTACAGGCAGGGAATATGTTAACATATTACCACTGTGACCGAAGAACTGACTAAGCAGCTCATACAGAGGTTTATGTACAATAGTGAAAATAAGTATTTGACACACTGCCGATTTTGCAAGTTTTCCCACCTACATAGAATGGAAAGTTCTGTAATTTTTATTGTAAGTACACTTCAACTGTGAGACTGAACCTAAAAATAAGAACCAGAAAATCATATTGTATGATTTTTACATAATTATTTTGCATTTTATTGCATGAAGTAAGTATTTGATGTAATAGAAAAGCAGAGCTCAATATTTGTTACAGAAACCTTTGTTTGCAATTAGAGATCAGACATTTCCTGTAGTTCTCGACCAAGTTTGCACACACTGCAGCAGGGATTTTAGCCCATTCCTCCATACAGATCTTCTCCAGATCGTTCAGGTTTCACTGGGCAACATTGAGTTTCGGCTCCCTCCAAAGATTTTCTACTGGTTTCAGGTCTGGAGACTGGCTAGGCCACTCCAGGACCTTGAAATACTTCTTATGGATCCATTCCATAGTTGCCCTCACTGTGTTTTTCGGGTCATTGTCATGCTGGAAGACCCAGCCACAACCCATCTTCAATGCTCTTACTGAGGGACAGAGGTTCTTCTCCAAAATCTTGCGATACATGACCCCATCCATCCTCCCTTCAATACAGTGCAGCCATTCTGTCCCCTTTGCAGAAAAGCACACCCAAAGTATGTTGTTACCCCCAGCATGTTTCACAGTTGGGATAGTGTTCTTGAGGTTTTACTCATCCTTCTTCCTCCAAACATGGCGAGTGGAATCGATACCAAAAAGTTCTATTTTGATCTCATCTGACCACATGACCTTTTCCCATGTCTCCTCTGCATCATCCAGATAATCATTCATGAACTTCAAACAGGCCTGATCATGTGCTGGTGTGAGCAGGGGGACCTTCAGTGCCCTGCAGGATTTTAATCCATGATGGCATAGTGTGTTCCTAACGGTAAGGTTTGAGAATGTGGTGCCAACTCTTTTCAGGTCATTGACCACGTCCTCTCATGTAGTTCTGGGCTGATTTCTGACCTTTCTCAGAATCATCCTTACCCCCCAAGGCGAGATCTTGCACTGAGCCACAAACCGAGGAAGATCTACAGTCATCTTATATTTCTTCCATTTTCTGATAATTGTGCGAACAGTTGCCTTCTCAACAAGTTGCTTACCTATTGTCCTGTAGCCCATCTCAGCCTTGTGCAGATCCACAATTTTATCCCTGGTGTCCTTAGACATCTCCTTGGTCTTGGCCATGTTGGAGAGGTTGCAGTGTGATTGATTGAGTGTGTGGACAGGAGTCTTTTATACAGGTAACAATTTCAAACAGGTGCAGTTAATACTGGTGATGAATGCAGAGTAGGAGGGATTCTTAAAGAAAAACTAACAGGTCTGTGAGAGCCAGAATTCTTGCTGGTTGGTAGATGATTAAAATTAACATACAATGTGATTTGGGGGTTTTATTTTTAGATGCTGACTCTCACAGTTGAAGTGTAGCTACGATAAAAATTACAGACCTCTCCATTCTTCGTAAGTGGGAAAACTTGAAAAATTGTCAGTGTATCAAATACTTATTTTTCCCACTATATGAGTCGGAAGTCGCTTTCTCTCTGTAAGTCTATGGAGTCTTGTTCAATACACTTACACATCATTTCTTAAGTAATTAGGACAATTTATGAAATAAAAATGTTATCCGGATGTCTTCTTTAAAGGGAACATGTCACAAGGTTAGGCCGATATGAGATGCGGCCACCACCTTTCAGCGCTGATATACAGCATTTTTATATTTATTTTATACAGCATTCTATAATGTTGTATATCTCCCACCAACCCGACCTGTAAGAGAAGAAAAATAACGTTTATTATACTCACCTGCATGGCGGTCCGGTCCAAGGGGTATCGCTCTTCTGGTCCAGCGCCTCCCATCTTCTTATGATCACCATCCTCCTTTTTGGTTCGTGTGGATGACACATCCCTGCATCATCACCACAGTCTGCTCGGCATCGTGCTCCTGCGCAGGCGTACTTATCTGTCCTGTTGAGGGCAGATAAGTATACCTTTCTCAGTAGCGCAATGCTGGGGAGACTTTGTGGTTGATGCCGGGACACGTCATCCATGTCAAACAAGCAGGAGTACGTAATCGCAAGGAGGGAGGCGCTGGACCAAGAAGAGCGACACCCCTCAGACTGGACTGCCCTGCAGGTGAGTATAGTAAAAGCTCTTATTCTTATCTTACAGGTCAGGTTGGGGGCAGATATACAGCATTATAGAATGCTGTATATCAGCCCTGAAATGCGGTGGCCAGAACTCATATCGGCCAAACCTGGTGACAGGTTCCCTTTAAGTTAAGGGTGTTGTCTAGCTACTTACATTTTTTTAAAAAGTGCCAGTCCAGTGATACTTCTTGGGTTGCCCATCTGTCTCTTCTTCCTGCTTCCTATGGATGGACTTATGACCGCTGCTGCCAATTAGTGGCCACAACAGTGGCCAACACACAACCTACAGCAAGTGATTGTGATCCACAGGGGATTGATAACATATTACTTCTTTTATTATTTTATACCAGACTGTGTCGTTAATAAAAACATTAAGTCATGAACAAGCCCATTGATCAGCAAAGAACTGTTAACTTGTTAAGGCAAGACAGAACGATAGATTATATGAGCTGTTCAACTAAACCATGTCATTAGACTCAGAAAAGCATGCTCTGAAATATTTTACATGCTAGACATATTTTATCAATTTTTAGTTTATATCTTTTTAACTGGTGTACAGTAGCTTTTTGTTATTACAAGATTACACTGAGATTTTTTTTAAGATATTGAGGTTTTCCTTTTGAGGTAAGAAAACTTTTTGTATACATAATTTTATGTTAATTCAATTTATCTACCCTGTTGCCCACTTTTATAACATGTGCCTCTGATTAGCGAGTCCTGTGGTATACAGTTTACATGGTTCTCATTGCTTCCTGTGTTATAGCAATGGAGATAGCAGAAGCCTTTATTCATTTTAGGCATCTCACTTCTTTTTGAATAGGAATGAGCTGCTAATCCAAGCACACACAGCGGACAGGAATCACAAAGTTTCTTGAATAAAAGTAAATAAGTCTTAAAGGGAGCCTTTCTAAATTGCCATTTAACTACAGAAATAGCTGTATTCTGTAGGTAAATAGAGGTTAAATCTTGCCTGAGGGTTTACTGGAACAGCAGCTGCAGGAAGATAATGAATTTTTTTTCTCCCTGCATCCAGTCATTTGTAGTCATTGAAGCGGTGCAGGGAGCCGTTACACTTACTATACAAATGGTTTGCAATCACTCCCTAGCACTTTTTTTTAGACAACCTGCTTTGCAGCGTGTGTGTTCAGGGCATGTTTTCAGATCAGAGTGTCAATCAATGTGCCAGGCAGTGATTACAGCACAATCACTGTATAGTGAGCAGTGATAGTAATAGCTCCCTGTGCTTCCCCCTTGGACTTGATTTTCTCCTTGTGGTCACTGTTCGATTAGGCAGGCATGCTTAAACTCTTAATGCCGAGTGCTGTAGATGTTAGGCTCCAAGCTCTGCCCACAGCTATTAACCTTTTAATTAACCCTGTCAATCTACGATAGTGGCAGAATTTACGGCATGCAGCACATTTGTATGCTTTTCCACGCTCCCATGAGGTCCCAAGTGACGCAATCAGGCGGAGTGGGTTACTGTGCTTTCAAGCGCTGCATGCTATACCAATGTGTCAACATGACAGCCAGGTGTCTGCTGAAAATCCCAGTTGTTACAACTCTGCAAAAAAATGCATTAAGAAGCATTTTTATATTTAGTTTTCTAAATGCATGGTACCTACAGAGAATCATGGTGGAAGTGTCATATATGGAGCTAAATGACTGCTCATGGTGTCAGGGAGCTACATTTCATTGACGGTATCATGAATTTACAGATGCACTGCTCTATATTGCAAGAGAAGATGCTACCATCATTCCATGCCCTCGGTAGACATTCACTTTTACAACATGACAATGGTCCAAAAAAGAACACGGCGAAACTGATTTAGTGGCCAATTATGTCTCCTGATCTGAACTCAATCGAACACTTATTTTGAATTCTGAAGTGAAAAATTGATCATCACTTTCCATCCATCATCCAGGCTCTAAGAGAGGTCGTTCTTAAAAAATTGGAAAAAAATAGATGTTGCAATGTGTTGCAAAATTATTCATTCCATGTCTGGAAAGAAGACTTGGTGCTCTCCTTAAAAATCATGGAGGTCATACAAAATACTAGATGTGGTTGTTTTTGATGTGGGGTGTATTCATTTTTGCAGCAACTAATTTGAGTTAACTGAAGATCTTGTAATGAAAGTTATGCTAGTAACCTTACTTTCATAATTTAGGTTAAAAAAATGTTATATGAAGCTCGGTTTTGCCAAAATATTTTAAATTGTTCTTTCGTTCAGGGAGATATTGATTAAAATCTTTATTTTCAAAGAAGGTGTACTCATTTATGCTGAGCAATGTATGTATATATACCATACATATAATTTGAATAAGTCTTTAATTTGATCCTTATATGTACAAACACTCGAGTGTAGAACAGAACCTGAAAATTTCAGGTGTTTTTATAATAACTCCAGTGAATCAAAAGAATTCTATTAGGCGTGTCACGGCTTGTAATGTGTGAAAGCTACTTGTATCATAAAACAAAGCCATATAAAATGATATTTCTTAGGTTTTCTGCTGTTCTAATGAAAGCCTACAGGTCATGTGGCCCGTGGTAGTTTATATACTCCATAATAATGTGCAGCTGTTTTGTCGGCCTATGAAGTATGATTTGTTCACACGTTCTTTAGGATATCTGATGTTGCGTTGAAAGCAAAATCATTAGCGCTTACATTTGGAAGTAGAGAAATACATACCTTTACGAATCAAGACGTCTGTCAGGGCGGCTGATTTGTTTACCGAACTTGAAATTCCGAGGAAATGAAAGTGCTGACAGACATGGCACCTACATGGCACTTCTTTTTCACAGCAAAATATGTCGTTAAAAGTCCAGTCCATTTATTGCTGAGCCATTCCTAAGCAGGTAGACAGCAGTCTGGTGGATGATAAATGTGGGAACACGTCCATGTGCACTGTACTTGGTTACAGGAGGGACTGGTTATGTCTGGGAAGCTCTTTATAGACACTATATCATTCGAGCAAAGAAAACGTGAGGCCATTTTAAGGAAAACCCGTTTTTCAGGGGTGAATTTACTATGGCTATGAAGTTACACATATGTTTCTACTGCATAAATGTTCCAGCTCTTGCCTACTAAATCAAAGTGATTTGCAGATCATATATTTATTTCTGATGGTAAAATGTGCACATTTTGCTGCAAATTCCTGACATTTCCCAAAAAAAGTAATGCATATCATTATGCCTATGTTCTTTGTAGGATATTCTTTGCCGGATTGGTCTCCTGATTAGTCTTTTGTGTCGTCTTTGATTATACATTTGGAAGATTTTGCAATTAAATAAGATAAAATAAATTGGTTTTGCAAAATTTTAAATGGAACATCTTCAATATATACAGTCATATGTATATATTAAAGTAACTAATTTTTTGTTTTCTTACTGCAACTAAATGTGCTTTGGTGATATTCTTCTAAACCTTTGTATATACGATAAATTAAAAGTGCACAGTACATTATATTGAGATATACACTCACTGGCCACTTTATTAGGTACACCATGCTAGTAAGGGGTTGGACCCCCTTTTGCCTTCAGAACTGCCTCAATTCTTCGTGGCAGAGATTCAACAAGGTGCTGGAAGCATTCCTCAGAGATTTTGGACCATATTGACATGATGGCATCACACAGTTGGCGCAGATTTGTCGGCTGCACATCCCTGATGCGAATCTCCCGTTCCACCACATCCCAAAGATGCTCTATTGGATTGAGATCTGGTGACTGAGGAGGCCATTTGAGTACAGTGAACTCATTGTCATGTTCAAGAAACCAATCTGAGATGATTCGAGCTTTATGACATGGCGCATTATCCTGCTGAAAGTAGCCATCAGATGTTGGGTACATTGTGGTCATAAAGGGATGGACATGGTCAGCAACAATACTCAGGTAGGCTGTGGCGTTGCAACGATGCTCAATTGGTACCAAGGGGCCCAAAGAGTGCCAAGAAAAAATTCCCCACACCATGACACCACCACCACCAGCCTGAACCGTTGATACAAGGCAGGATGGATCCATGCTTTCATGTTGTTTACGCCAAATTCTGACCCTACCATCCGAATGTCGCAGCAGAAATCGAGACTCATCAGACCAGGCAACGTTTTTCCAATCTTCTACTGTCCAATTTCGATGAGCTTGTGCAAATTGTAGCCTCAGTTTCCTGTTCTTAGCTGAGAGGAGTGGTACCCGGTGTGGTCTTCTGCTGCTGTAGCCCATCTGCCTCAAAGTTCGACGCACTGTGCGTTCAGAGATGCTCTTCTGCCTACCTTGGTTGTAACGGGTGGCAATTTGAGTCACTGTTGCCTTTCTATCAGCTCGAACCAGTCTGCCCATTCTCCTCTGACCTCTGGCATCAACAAGGCATTTCCGGCCACAGAACTGCCGCTCACTGGATTTTTTTTCTTTTTCGGACCATTCTCTGTAAACCCTAGAGATGGTTGTGCGTGAAAATCCCAGTAGATCAGCAGTTTCTGAAATACTCAGACCAGCCCTTCTGGCACCAACAATCATGCCACGTTCAAAGGCACTCAAATCACCTTTCTTCCCCATACTGATGCTCGGTTTGAACTGCAGGAGATTGTCTTGACCATGTCTACATGCCTAAATGCACTGAGTTGCCGCCATGTGATTGGCAGATTAGAAATTAAGTCTTAACACACAGTTGGACAGGTGTACCTAATAAAGTGGCCAGTGAGTGTAGATAGCAGGATGATTCAGTTGTAACAGTTTGTCCAGCACAGTCACTACTTAGGGGTGGGATAATTAAGGGGAGCTCATGTCATTGCAACACTAGGGTAATGGATCTGACCAAGGATACAATATGTAAGGAGTTTGTATGTCCTCCATGTACTTGTATGGATTTTCTCAAGGTGCTCTCTTATCCCTCTACTTCCACAAAACGTACTAAATAATTGGCAGTCTATGAAATGTAACTAGATTAAATTAGTTTGGGAGCCCTAATGGGAACTGGGACGGATGTGAATAGTGAATATCTCTGTATACTGCTTTGGAATATGATGTTACTATATAAGCTAGGGGGAATAAATATTAACTTATTATACACACATACAGACCTTGGCTGCTATTAATTGAAGTTATTAATGGTTGTCCATGGAATGTTCTGCCACACTGAACACACTTGGCACACATCACCAAGGTGGTAGCTGCCTGTACAATTGCTGATCAATGACTTCTCATATGTGCTTGATGGGATACAAGTCATAGTAGCACATTTAGGCCAAGCAGGTTGCTCACAGTAGCACAAGCAACATGTGGTCTGACATTGTTATGTTGAAAACCGATTCCTTGGACACATTTGAGAAATGGCTGTACCGCTAGATTCACCCAGTCAATGTAACACTGACCTGAAATAAAACTACAGAGATCCGGCTAGTGTATATTTTGTCACTCCACACCATAATACCAGACTCCGGTCTCCACGTGAAGACCACATGGGCAATGCCATAAAGAAGCCTTCATGAGTCAATGTCGCACTGGTCCTACTTCCTGGATTATGGTGTGGAGTGGCATAATGTATGGTAGTATTAGTATCCCTCTAGTCTTCATTACAGGTATACTACCATTGAATTGATGATGGAACCAATGGTGTGGCCATTTCTCCAAAGTGTTACATGTTGCCAATGCTACTGCAAGCAGCCTGCGTGGTCTAGATGTGTTACCATGGCCTGCAGCATCTCACCACTTGTTTCACATCAAACGCATCTCGGACGTCATTGGTTGGCAATTGAAAAAGGGAGGTGCCCGCAGGGGATAGTTGCAATTCTTATGCCTAGGTATATTCCGTGTGGCAGAACATTCCTCAGACCATTCATAACCTCACTGGTTGTATGGTTAGGCGTTTGTGTATTTCTGAATGTGGTAATCATACGCAATACTGAATAAATTGAGACGTTTTGTACATTATGCTTCCATTTTTTTCATCATTTGTATATCATTAATATTTCTGCCTATCCTGTGAATCCATTTTCTTTTTTGATATTGCTGAAATTGCAGTTTCATAAAAACATGGCTTTGAGTCTGGTATATTTACGAAAAGGCTCTGTCCCTGTCCCTGCTTGCCCTCTTCCTTCCAAAGGTTATTTTTGGCTAGCTTCTATAAATCTGCATTCCTTCAATGGCGATGAGAACCCCTCTTATGAATACACTGGACTTATAACAATGTAAGAAGTGAGTGCAAATGCAGACAACTATGTGAAAAAAAAGAAAATATATCTAAACAATACACTCACTTGTTAGTGGAAGTGCTCTCCTGATTGGTCTTAGAATGTGTTGTGTCCACATCAGCATGCAAATATAGATGAATGAGTCTTAATATTCAGTTCACTTAAAGTGCATAAAAATCCAAGGGGCACAAAGGCAAAAGGAGTGGTCTAGGCATCTTTTTATCACTATTTGCCCTTCGGTGCATCCAGCTTCACATATTGTAATGGCAGGTTGTATTGGTATCTGCCAGACAAAGAGGCCTAGGTGAGTGCCATGAAAAATAATGCATATACAGTCATGGCCAAAAATGTTGGCCCCCTTGAAATTGTTCCAGAAATGTAAGTATTTCTTGCAATTACATATATTTTGATATACATGAGTGTGTATAAATGTATACTTGGAATAAAAATGCAAAAAGATACCGTCAAAATACTGGCACATCCAAAAATTAAACTTTTATTTTATAAAGAAAATTGAACACCAAGGAAAAAAACTCATTGTAAACATTTAAAATTGCAAAAAAAAAACCCCAAGAAATTAATTTTTTTTCCAAAGCTAAAAATTGGAAATACCCACCCCCATCAAATAAATTTAATAAGAAAAAAAACAGAATATGTATAAATACCTGTCAATTGTGTGGAATACAAAGCCATCCACAACCTGTCTCCCCCATACATATGTGACATCGTCTCCCGATACCTACCTGCACGCAACCTTGGATCCTCTCAAGGTCTCCTCCTCTACTCCCCCCTTATCTCTTCTTCCCACAACTGCATGCAAGACTTCTCCCGTGCTTCCCCCATACTCTGGAACTCTCTGCCGCAACACATCAGACTCTCACCAACAACGGAAACCTTCAAGAAGAATCTGAAGACCCACCTGTTCCGACAAGCCTACAGCCTGCAATGATCCTCAGTCTACTGAACTACCGCACAACCAGCTCTACCCTTTCCTAGTGTATCCTCACCCATCCCTGTAGACTGTGAGCCCTCGCGGGCAGGGTCCTCTCTCCTTCTGTACTTGTGTGTCCCTTGTCTTACACATGATTATTGTACTTGTCTATATTTCCCTTTTCATATGTAAAGCGCCATGAAATAAATAGCGCTATATAAATGTATAATAATAATAATAAAGATCACATGAAAGGGGGGGAATATAGGTCCCAATATTATAAATAAATGTCGAATATTGTTATCTCCTCAAAAATTTGTCAACATCTCTTCTCTTCAGTCCAACCATCCACTTTCCCCTCTCTTATGTGCTCCTCTCTAGCCTAACTTTGGTGTGTATATGTAATCAAGATATTGTTAGGTGTCAGATTCCGGGCGCTGCACAGCGGGAATCCCGAGCCTTGCTGTCAGCGGTCTCCTATTCCCCTCTGACCGCAGTGGAGCCTGCTCAGCAGACTCCACGATCCCGGCGTTCTGCCCACACCAGCATTGTGGGTTCGGTTGCTGCTGCCACCTCTGGTCCTGTTATGGCAATGCAACCTGTCCAGCAGTAAAAGACTCCAGAGTCTATGTCCTTCCTTCAGTCTATTGAGCATGCTCATGAGACGATCTCCCATTGGGGATCGGGAGTCACATGCTCAGGTCCTTTTCCCGTTCTGATTGGTCCATCTGGAGGATCAGGTAGGTCCCGGAAGGGCACGTCTATAAAAGGCTCGCATGGCCGCGCCGCCATGCGCTATGATAGACTCTGAGGCTAATGTATTTAGTGTATGTATGATGATGGATGAATGAGCCTGGTGACTGATGCATTATAATTCCCCCTCCTTAGATATTATGCATGAGTTAGGGTTAGGAATTAGAGTCAGCACATTAGCTCTAACACTGCATAGCGCCACAGTGTTGCTCCTCATCTACCACTAGCGCCTAGGGTGTCGGCCAGTATAGGCCTCCATGGCCACTGCTACCGCAGCGTCCGCTACAGTAGCGCCGTGTTTGTGCTTTCCAGCACCGTTTGGCTGGTTAGTGGTGTCCGTTAGGGCGAACACTGCACACGTTGCAAGCAGTGGTTCACACCACCGTGACCTGTGACACTAAGAGGTTGCGGTTGTTCGCCGGCTGGTACGTGTTATGTGAAGTAACATCGTGCCTGCTAGCACCGGCTCAATGGTTACCCACTGGTGTCTGGCTTTCCTCCTACATGTCTTTCCCTCATTGTTCAGCAGCAGTTGGTCACCTCTGCATGGTGGGCCCGGGCTGCGAACGCACCTCTTCTATTATTTCATCTTTATTTATTGGGTGTGTTCCGCCAGCCTGTAACATTATCATAGAGCCAGGGCCTGGCTAACAATAACAAATGAGCAGCGCTCAGCGATATGTCCAGCAGCTGGAGGGCAGGTTGTCCGCTCTCGAGCGCTCAGCCTCAGCTGCAGACGTCACTGCAGTCGCCGTCCAGGCGGCAGCAGAGGCAGTCTCCCGCACCTCTATATCCATTCCTGCCCCAACATTGTCCCGTCTCCCGTTGCCCAACAAGTTCTCGTGTGACAGCACCACCTGTAGGGGTTTCGTGAGCCAGTGCTCTATCCAGCTTGAGTTACTGGCCACACGATTCCCTTCAGAGCGGACTAAGGTGGGATTTATCATCTCCCTCCTGTAGGGCAGGGCTTTGGAATGGGCCACTCCATTGTGGGAGCGTGGTGACCCCATGGTTCTGAGTGCTGCTCAGTTCCTGACGTCTCTAAAGCAGGTCTTTTTGGGGCCACGGGTCACACAAGACACCTCTCCAGTTGTTGGCACTAACTCAGGGACCCCTCTCGGTCAGCCATTATGCCGTCCACTTCCGGACACTGACTTCCGAGCTGGAATGGCCTGAGAAAGCACTCGTCCCTGTGTTCTGGAGAGGTTTGGCTGAGCACGTTAAGGATGCTCTAGCCACCAGGGAGGTTCCCATTAGTCTGGAGGAACTGATTACCGTCTCCACCTGCATAGATCTCCGTTTCACGGAGCGTGTGTTGGAGCGTTCTCAGTCCAGACTGAGGGTTAGATTGGCTTCAGCCTTCTTTAAACCTCTTGAACACCCTGCTCTGGGAGTCATGCCCCCAAAAGCCATGGAGGTGTCTCGCACCGGCTCCAAGTCGTGCCTGGTGCGAATCTCCACACACTGTTTCCAGTGTCGACAGCCTGGTCACCTGTCTAACAGGTGCCCTCAGCGGTCGGGAAACGATCGCATCTAGTGGTAGTCGGAGGAGGCCTACTAGACACTGGAACCTTCTCCTCCAAACTGTCCTTCCGAGGGATGTTAGAGAATGGTGCTTCCACCTGGGAGGTAGAGATGTTTGTGGACTCAGGGGCAGAGGGGAACTTCATGTCCTTGGCCTTCGCCCAACAGCATGCAATTCCCTTAGCGCCACTTCCTCACCCCGTGACCATCAGGGTGGTCAACGGTACGACCTTGCCAACCCAATCACACATCAGACAGCACCCCTTGGGCTCTCACTCTCGCCGTCCCATCACAACACGTTGTCTCTGCTCATTATGCCCGAGGGCATCAACCAGATTCTCCTGGGAGTTCCCTGGCTCCGTTGCCACTCTGCTCATATGGAGTGGTCCTCGGGGAGAATACTGGGTTAGAACAAGTCCTGCGAGGGTAGATGCGTGAGGGACTGCATTCAGGTAGCCTCCACCGAGAGTCCCACGGACCTCTCCGCACTCCCAAGACACTACCAGCAGTACGCGGACGTGTTCTCTAAAAAATCTGCAGAGACCCTTCCGCCCCATTGTCCCTACAACTGTCCTATAGACCTTTTGGCAGGCGCGGAGCCTCCTCCCCCACTTCTCCACACTGGTGGCTCCTCTGGTCGCCCTCACCAAAAAGGGAGCCAATCCTAAGGTCTGGTCGGAACAGGTCTCCGCAGCCTTCTCGTCTCTTAAGACCCATTTTGCTGGCGCTTCTATCCTCCATCGTCCTGATGTTGATAAACCATTTATCCTAGAAGTAGATGCCTCATCCGTTGGTGCATGAGCAGTCCTTTTCCAGAAGAATGCTCAATGTCTGAAGCATCCCTGCTTCTTTTTCTCCAAGACCTTCTCATCGGCGGAGAGAAACTACTCCATCGGGGACAGGGAGCTGCTGGCAATGAAGTTGGCCTTTTCCGAGTGGAGACATCTCCTGGAGGGAGCCCGGTTTCCCTTTCAGGTGTACACTGACCATAAGAACCTGGTGTACTTACAAACAGCTCAGCGCTTGAACTATCGCCAAGCCAGGTGGTCTCTTTTCTTCTCCCACTTCCGCTTCACCCTGCACTATCCGGTGAGAAGAACGTCTGGGCTGATGCCCTCTCTCGCTCGGTAGTGTCAACGAAGGAGGAGGAGCCTGAGCCTTGGCTAAGCATCCCCTCTGAGAGTCTGAGGACCATGGCCCCGGTAGCTCTTGAGTCAGTGCCGCCGGGCAAGACCTTTGTTCCCTCCCGCCTGCGGCCAGAGGTCCTCTTGTGGGCTCACGCGTCCAGGGTGGGTGGTCACTTTGGTACTAGGCGGACCACGGAACTCCTGGCAAGGACTTATTGGTGGCCGCACATGACTCGGGACACGAGAGAATACATTCAGGCATGCGTCTCCTGTGCTCGGAACAGGTCCACAGAGGCTGGCTGGGTTACTGTGCCCATTGCCGGTGGCAGACAGACCCTGGGAGGTGGTCGGCATGGATTTTGTGGTTGGCCTGCCCAAATCCAGTGGCAGCAATGTCATCTGGGTGGTCACTGATCATTTTTCTAAAATGGTGCATCTGGTGCCACTCGCGTGGCTGCCTTCTGTATGTGGTCTCGCTGCGCTGTTCATAAAGCACGTATTTCATTTCCAAGGTATGCCGGACAAGATTGTTAGTGACCGGGATCCCCAATTTGCTGCTTGGTTTTGGAGGAAGCTCTGCAGTCTGCTCAGCATTGACCTAAATTTGTCCTCCGCCTATCACCCCGAGACGAACGGGTTGGTTGAGAGAGCTAACCAAACTCTGGTCACATACCTGCGACATTTTGTCTCAGCCAGGCAGGATGACTGGGCACCCTTACTACCGTGGGCAGAATTTGCGCTGAACAACGCAGCAGCTGATTCCAACGGTCAGACCCCGTTCCTCCTTAATTACGGCCAGCATCCGTGCATTCCCGTCCCGATGCCAGTGTCTTCCACTGATTCCAGGATGGCAGACTGGGCAGTGGAGGCTTGCAACATTTGGGATCGCACTCAGGTTGCTATCCAGGCCTCTAAGGAGAGAATGAGGGCGTCCGCCGACACGCATCGGCGTCCCGCTCCCACTTTTGCCCCTGGCGACTTGGTGTGGCTCTCTGCCCATAATATCAGGCTGCGGGCCGAGTCCACCAAGTTTGCGCTGCGATACATTGGTCCCTTCAAGGTCCTGGAGCAGGTCAACCCTGTGGTCTATCGCCTGGCTCTTCCTCCCCACTTGGCCATTTCTGACACCTTTCACGTGTCCCTCCTTAAGCCTTCCCACTTGTCCCAGTTTTCCGAGTCATCTGCCGGGACATCCGACCTGTCTTTGGATGAGTTTGAGGTCAATGCCATCGTGGGATGCAGGGTGGTGCGTGGCAAAAATTTTTTTTTGCTGGACTGGAAAGGTCATGATCCTGAGGCTCGGACCTGGGAGCCAGTGGAGAATATCCACACCCCGCTCCTTAACGCAGCATTTGAGCGCAGCGAGGCTCAGGGGGAGGGGAAACCTAGGATGGGGGGTAATGTTAGGCGTCGGGTTCAGGGTGCTGCACAGCGGGAATCCTGAGCCTTGCCATCGGCGGTCTCCCATTCCCCTCCGGCTGCAGTGGAGCCTGCTCAGCAGACTCCACGATCCCGGCGTTCTGCCCACACCAGCATTGTGGGTTCGGTTGTTGCTGCAACCTCTGGTCCTGTTATGGCAATGCAACCTGTCCAGCAGCAAAAGACTCCAGAGTCTAAGTCCTTCCTTTAGTCTATTGAGCATGCTCATGAGACGATCTCCCATTGGGGATCAGGAGTCACATGCTCAGGTCCTTCTCCAGTTCTGATTGGTCCATCTGGAGGATCAGGAAGGTCCCGGAAGGGCACGTCTATAAAAGACTCGCATGGCCGCCCTTTCATGCGCTATGATAGACTCTGAGGCTAATGTATTTTAGTGTATGTATGATGATGGATGAATGAGCCTGGTGACTGAGGCATTATAATTCCCCCCTTCTTGGATATCATGCATAAGTTAGGGTTAGGAATTAGAGTCAGCACATTAGCTCTAACACTGTATAGCGCTGCAGTGTTGCTCCTCATCTACCGTTAGCGCCTAGTATAGGCCTCCTTGGCCACTTCTACCGCAGTGTCCGCTACAGTAGCGCCATGTGTCCTTTCCTGCACCGTTGTTTGGCTGGTTAGTGGCGTCCATCAGGGCGGACACTGCACACTTTGCAAGCAGTGGTTCACACCACCGTGACCTGTGATGTTAACAGGTTGCGGCTGTTCGCCGGCTGGTACGTGTTGCATGAAGTAATGGAGCTCGTGCCTGCTAGCACCGGCTCAGTGGTTACCCACTGGTGTCCGGCTTTCCTCCTACATGCCTTTCCCTCATTGTTCAGCAGCAGTTGGTCACCTCTGCACTGGGGGCCCAGGCTGCGAACGCACCTCTTCTACTATTTCATCTTTATTTATTGGGTGCATTCCGCCAGCCCGTAACAGCTATTAAATGACCGCCAAGCTGTAAAAGCTTCCTAATAGGCGGTTATTTAGTGCCAACAGACCTGAAGTGTATCATTCAACTTATGCATCTGTGCGCTCTCCTCTCCTTTACAGTACTATGCCCGGCCAATTTTATCTTCTGCTATTTTCATCAGTTTAGCAACATTGTTGTTTCACAGTTTTAGCTGAATATAGCAGGTATCAACTTTCCTACCCTTTTCTACTACGTCAGTGCAAAGCTGTGTTTATTGCCCGCTATTTCGAGATCAATGATGTGAAACTGCAGTTGTAGCTCTATTGATGCATACAGCAGAAGATAATCCTTTGTCATATGCATCAATAGAGAAGCATTTGCAGTTTCACATTGCTGACTTTTTAGCAGCAGATATCAAACACAGCTCAACTAATCTCAGCTCCTCTACAGCATCTCAGATGCCTTTGAGTAAGGACATGAAGTCCGAAACGCGTCAGGCGAGCTGGGGATGTTTTGCCCCTTGACACTTAATGACACATATATTTTTAACTTTTTGCAAGCAATGGATTAAATAAAAAGATAAAAATTTGAATTTCTATGGAAATCACCTGGTGCTGTTTTTTTCCTCTTTGCCCTTATAGAATTGTTACATATGAAAATACTAGCTTGTCAGCCGGTCACCATTAAATATTATAGTTCTGACAAGTCCTCTGAGTTGTGTGAACTGAACTCTTTGAAGCTTTCCATTCGTACATACATTTTTATATTGGTATTGGCAGTGTGAGCCATTTTCAGGTATCTTATTACATCTCTTATCAATGAGATTTCTCTTCCTTCTGAATAGATTGAGCTCACTAGGTCACAGGTGGCATGGCTTGAGACTGAACACCCATCTGAGCATTATGATTAACCTTTCTTATATAACCTCAACCAGATTTCTATAAAACATCTTGCAGGCTATCCGTACGAATCAGTAGTATAATGTTCTGCCTGTGATACATTTATTATATCAGTTTTGACGGTTATGTAAATTGGCAATAAAACCTATGACTCAAGAAGAAAGCGATGCAAGGAGACCGTATGGATCATAGATATTAACTTGATGGATCACAACTAAATATGCTGCAGACACACAGGATTGTTATATTGTGTGGAAACGTGTTAGTAGTAAAATGGAATATTATATGTCCTGATTAATAGCATTTTATTGACATCTGAGAAAGCATAAAGCGGATAGACTGTGCCAGCAAGGACAAGGTCATATTTCTATATAGCTGCCCCCATCTTACTATCATGTACAGTTATATATACGATGTGTAGAGATGAAAGTATATTCACTCCTAATAACTTGTCTAGTCACTTTTCTAGTTTCTATATCACCATGGTGGTGAAGACATTTTTTGTAGGTTTCAGAGTTTTTGTATCACACAGAAATCAGGAGACCCAAGCAGTCGGGGTGTTTAGTCTTTAGTCAGTTATGGCAGTAAAGGTTAAAATCTGTTTAGACGGTAGCATTTGTTTAAAGGGAATGTGTGACTGGAAAATTTCCTATTGGTTAACCTCTCCCAGACCGCCAATAGACTATAAACGACCAGGTGTTCTGGTTCCTACTCTCCAGTGCCCATAGAGAAGACAGAGATGGTTACTTACCATGTGTGCCTTCTGTAGCACTATGCAGTAATAGGAATCACAAATGCAAGCTTGTGTCCCTGTTGGAGGAAAAGTTGCAAAATCTCGAAGAGAGGTTAGCTACGTTGAAGATCATTAAGGAAGGTGAAGAGTTCTTGGACAGAGCAGAATTATCTCTTCATGTTACAGAAAGAGAAGAAATTCGAAGTGCACCTGAAGAAACAGAGGAATGGAGACATGTGACCCAGAGAAGCAGGAGGATCAGGAGGCAGTCAGCACCCATACTGCTCAGAAACCTGTACCAGGCTCTCACGCAGGAAAACGATGAAGAAATACATCAGGATAAGACTTTTCCAACAAACAGCAACCTTGTACGCCTTCAGAGTTCTCCTGGATGGAGAAAGAAAAATGTTGTGAAGAAGAAACGGAGATTGGTGGTCATGGGGGATTCCCTGTTGAGAGGAACAGAGGCCGCTATCTGCAGACCGGATATAACTTCAAGAGAAATGTGCTGTCTTCCAGGTGCAAAAATTAAAGATGTGTCTGACAGGATATCAGGACTCTTCAGACCTACAGATGAATACCCATTCCTGCTACTACATGTGGGGACAAATGACACCGCAAGAAACGACCTGGAAACCATCTGCAGAGACTTTGAAGACTTAGGCAAGAAAGTGAAAGAACTGGGAGCGCAGGTGGTCTTCTCTTCCATCCTCCCAGTGGATGGCCATGGAACAAGGAGGTGGAAAAAGATTCTGCAGGTGAACAACTGGCTACGTCGATGGTGCCGTCAGCAACGATTTGGATTTCTGGATCACGGAGTGAACTACTTATACGATGGACTACTTTCTAGAGATGGGGTGCACCTTATGAAGACTGGAAAGCATGTATTTGGAAGTCGCCTTGCTACACTTGTAAGGAGAGCTTTAAACTAGAACAACATGGGAAGGGAAGCAAAAGACCAGAAAAAGCCATACACCTGACAAATGCTATTGAGAACTCTGCTATTAGAAGTGGAAAGGAAGAACAAAGACGAAAGAATCTAATTAATAAAAATATTGGAGAAAGAGAAACCAATCACAAACTAAAATGTTTCTATACTAATGCACAAAGCATGGGCAACAAACAAGGAGAATTGGAACTACTAACACAGGAAAAGAAATATGATGTCATTGGAATCACTGAAACTTGGTGGGACAATACACATGATTGGAATACAAGACTAGAAGGATACAACTTATTTGCAAGAAACAGACTTGATAAACGAGGATGGGGTGTCGCATTGTATGTTAGAAACGCGTATATCTGCACAGAGATTGAAGCTTCAGAGACTGGGAGTTCTGTGGAAACTGTTTGGGTAAGAATACAAGGACAGAACAATAGAAAGGACACCATTGTAGGCATTTACTACAGGCCGCCTGTGCAAGCTGAAGATATGGATGAACTCTTTATGCATCAAATGGCCAAGTTCTCCAAAAAATATGACATAGTTGTCATGGGAGATTTCAACTATCCAGACATTTGTTGGGAATCTCTCTCAGGCAAAACTAACAGGTCAAGGAAATTCTTATCCTCTCTTGCTGACAACTTTATCTTCCAAAAGGTAGGGGAGAAAACAAGGGGAACTGCTACCTTGGATCTAATCCTTATAAACAGGGAGGAAATGGTTGAGGAGGTATAAGTGGCTGGGACCCTAGGAGGTAGCGACCATGCTATTTTAGAATTTTGGATAACTAGAGGCGGAAGACCTGTGAAGACTCAGACGTCAAGGTTAGATTTCAGAAAGGCAGATTTTAAGGGATTCAGAAAGAGAATTGGAGGGATCCAATGGCTGGATATCCTTAAAGACAAAAATGTCCAGGAAGGATGGGAAATCTTGAAAAATGAAATTCTCAAAGCACAGTTGTTAACAATTCCGAAAAGAGGGAAGAATAGGAAGCATTTAAGGAAGCCAGGATGGATGAACACAGAACTTAAGCACATGCTAAAAAGGAAGAAAAAAATGTTTATAAAATGGAAAGAGGGAGGCATATCTAAAGAAGAATATAATGCGCTGTCTGCAGAACCTGCAGGGCACAAATCAGATTAGCTAAAGCTGAAAATGAATTGAGGCTTGCAAGAGATGTCAAAAGCAATAATAAAGGATTTTGGGGATATGTCAAAAGTAAAAGAAAAGTCAAAGATGCTATAGGATTTTTACAGGATGAAAATGATGAAATGGTAAGACAGGATGTTGAGAAGGCTGAACTTTTAAATTCCTATTTTGCATCTGTTTTCTCTCAGAAAGGAAATATAACATCAACTGTTATTCACTGTCTTATTAAGGGAATAGAAGAATCCAGGATATCTATAAACAGAAAGATAGTGAGGAAACACTTAGCTAACCTAAATGAATTCAAGTTTCCAGGTCCAGATGAATTACACCCCAGAGTACTGAAGGAGATAGCAGAAGACATTTTTGAACCCCTCTCCATAATCTTTGAAAATTCTTGGAGAACAGGAGAAGTGCCAGAAGACTGGAGAAGAGCAAATGTTGTTCCTATCTTCAAAAAGGGGAAGAAGGTGGACCCAGGCAACTATAGGCCAGTGAGTCTGACTTCTATACCAGGAAAGATCTTTGAACAAATTATTAAACAACATGTATGTCAATACCTGGATAAGAATGAAGTGATTAAACACAGTCAGCATGGGTTTGTAACTAATAAGTCATGTCAGACTAACTTAATTTCCTTCTATGACGGTATCACTGATTGGGTGGATCAAGGAAATGCTGTAGATATAGTATATCTTGACTTCAGCAAAGCATTTGACAAAGTCTCTCATACAATCCTTATTGAAAAAATGACTAAGTATGGAATGGACAAGGCAACTGTTAGGTGGATTCATAACTGGCTTATTGATCAGACCCAAAGAGTGGTCGTAAATGGCTGCACATCCAGTTGGAAGAATGTCTCAAGTGGGGTACCACAGGGCTCTGTCCTGGGCCCTGTATTGTTCAACATCTTTAGCAACGATTTAGATGAAGGAATTGAGGGTAAACTGATTAAATTTGCTGATGACACAAAGCTAGGAGGGATAGCTAATACTAGAGAAGAGAGAGAGAGGATTCAAAAAGATTTAAATAAACTGGAGCAGTGGGCAGCAACTAACAGAATGGTTTTTAACAGGGAGAAATGCACAGTACTACATCTGTGCAATAAAAATGAAAAAAGCATATATAGAATGGGAGGAATGGGGCTAAGTGACAGCACATGTGAAAAAGACTTGGGTATACTAATAGATCACAGACTGAATATGAGTCAACAGTGTGATGCAGCAGTCAAAAAAGGCAAATGCAATTCTAGGATGTATTAACAGAAGCATACAGTCTAGATCACGTGAAGTCATTATTTCCCTCTACTCCTCTTTGGTCAGACCTCATCTGGAATATTGTGTCCAGTTTTGGGCACCACATTTTAAAAAAGACATCAACAAATTGGAGCAAGTTCAGAAAAGAGCGACCAGAATGGTGACCGGTCTGCAAACCCTGTCTTATGAGGAAAGGTTGCAGGATTTAGGAATGTTTAGTTTGCAAAAGAGAAGACTGAGAGGAGACTTAATAGCTGTCTACAAATATCTAAAGGGCTGTCACATTGTAGAAGGATCAACTTTATTCTCATTTGCACAAGGAAAGACTAGAAGCAATGGGATGAAACTGAATGGGAGGAGACACAGATTAGATATTAGAAAAAACTTTTTGACAGTTAGAGTGATCAATGAGTGGAACAGGCTGCCACGACAAGTGGTGAGTTCTCCTTCAATGGAACTCTTCAAACAGAGGCTGGACAGACATCTGACTGGGATGATTTAGCGAATCCTGCTTTGAGCAGGGGGTTGGACCAGATGGCCCAGGAGGTCCCTTCCAACTCTACGATTCTATGATTCTATGATAATGACATCGATCATGTGATTGCTGTGCATAGGGAGGGAGCAAGACTTATGCAGCCAAAAAATTAAATTTCCCCTGTAACTAGGGCTAGTATGCCAACCATAGTTACAAGGGAATTAAGATGAAAATAATAAAATAAAATTGAAATGCCCCCTAAAGGGGTCTTTTATAACATTATGGGGGGCACAATGTCTAAAATAAATGAAAAATGAAATTAATAAAAAATACATAAATAAAATAATTGAAGTGCCACTGTTAATACAAATTGTTGTTACTAGCCCTGCCGGCATAAGAAAAAAAAACACATGTCTGGTGCCAAAAAAAATTACAGAATGGGGAACAAATCCTTAAATGCATTTTAGTGGTCCTTTGCTGTCACAAAAATGAGAAAAATAGACACTTGTCTCCCTTATTTTCCCTCTGATATCCTCCAATGTCATCAAAAGAAAGGAATATGACTGTGACTTAAAAATTAAGACCCATGTAAACTGGAAAATAATTCAAAAATCACTTGAATATCTAAACAAGAAAATTATTTACGGCTCTTTAAACCACATGTATGAAAAAACTGAGAATGTGACTGGTCAGGAACAGGGGTAAATGGTCCAGTCTTGCACTGTTTAATCAGGTTTTTGTATTATCTGTATTTTTTTTACACACTTTTGATAATGTTTTTATTTTCAATTTTAAATATCACTATCTATATGAAAGAAAATACAGAAATATTATCATTTTCACACTGGCCACTAAGTGAAATACTATACTCTTACTTCTTCTTGTTCTGTACCGATGATTTTTAGCTATTATTATTACAAGCAGGAGTAAAATGACACCTGTATACTCTGCAGGATTCCTCAAATATAGATGGTGATGGTCACAGCTCACCTTCTTCCCCTCCCTTCACAATGACATTTACCCAAATCAAGGTATAAATAAAAAGCTCTGCTGAAGAAGTCAAAAAGACAGAGCCAGTAGACCGGTGTCTGCAGTATACCCGTGTGGCTTCTGGAAAGGGATATATTCTGTAGAGGTAGTATGAACCTATCATTAGGTTTAGTGGCCAGAATGGAAAGTACACAATGTTTGTATTATTTAATATAAATAGTAATGTGTAAATATAAAAATACTTTCCAAAACTTTACTGAAATTACTTTTAGCATAAAAACCTGATATTAACAACATATCTTTGTTTTTTGTTTTTTAAAGGGAACGTGCCTTAAAAAATTACCAAAATATAAACTATTGTGGTCTGAGCTGGCTGCAGCCATGTGGTTGCATCCAGCCAATCAGTTGAGTTGGACATTCACTTAGAATATATAATGATCCTTCCAGCAGTGCTATGCAAGAAGTCAAAGGGATCTGTCACAGATACTGTATATCCATGACAGCTCATCTCTGATTACTCATGTTTGTTGTGGATCTAGGAGCAATATTCGGGCAAGGCTTTTGTTGATCTCCCTCTGCCATATTATTCTAATTAGTCAAAACCAATTTCAAGTGTCTCCTAATTACTCCCTAAAGTGTCTCCTAATTACTCCCTAAAGTGTCTCCTACATACTCCCTAAAGTGTCTCCTACATGCTCCCTAAAGTGTCTCCTACATGCTCCCTAAAGTGTCTTCTACATACTCCCTAAAGTGTCTCCTACATGCTCCCTAAAGTGTCTCCTACATGCTCCCTAAAGTGTCTTCTACATACTCCCTAAAGTGTCTCCTACATGCTCCCTAAAGTGTCTCCTACATACTCCCTAAAGTGTCTTCTACATACTCCCTAAAGTGTCTCCTACATACTCCCTAAAGTGTCTCCTACATACTCCCTAAAGTGTCTCCTACATACTCCCTAAAGTGTCTCCTACATACTCCCTAAAGTGTCTCCTACATACTCCCTAAAGTGTCTCCTGCATACTCCCTAAAGTGTCTCCTGCATACTCCCTAAAGTGACTCCTACATACTCCCTAAAGTGTCTCCTACATACTCCCTAAAGTGTCTCCTACATACTCCCTAAAGTGTCTCCTACATACTCCCTAAAGTGTCTTCTACATACTCCCTAAAGTGTCTCCTACATACTCCCTAAAGTGTCTCCTACATACTCCCTAAAGTGTCTTCTACATACTCCCTAAAGTGTCTCCTACATACTCCCTAAAGTGTCTCCTACATACTCCCTAAAGTGACTCCTACATACTCCCTAAAGTGTCTCCTACATACTCCCTAAAGTGTCTCCTACATACTCCCTAAAGTGTCTCCTGCATACTCCCTAAAGTGTCTCCTGCATACTCCCTAAAGTGTCTCCTGCATACTCCCTAAAGTGTCTCCTACATACTCCCTAAAGTGTCTCCTACATACTCCCTAAAGTGTCTCCTACATACTCCCTAAAGTGTATCCAACATATTCCCTAAAATGCCCCATATACTGTATATGAATTTGGAAAGGCACAGGGGTACAATATAAACCCATATTAGGATGAATATAAAATTTGTACATGAGGCCTAATTAGTGGGAAAACCGTTAGGCACCTGAAGTTTAGAAAACATCTAAGACTCCTCTGGATTTTAGGTTTTGCATTGCTAAAATCATCTAAAATATTGTCCACGACTAACCATTCCTTTCTGGAAAAGTGGAGATTTCTGGACATCAGATGGAATAAGTATTCACTGTGATGTAATGTAGACATTCAACATTCAAAATCGCAGTAAAATTATAGGTATATATATATATACACACACATATATATATATATATATATATATATATATATATATATATTTTTTTTTTTTAAGCAGCCTACTTGTCATCTGGTTCAGGGTGCAATGGACTGGTAATTTTCTGGCTTCAAAGACGCTATTTTCTTGGAAATAACTCGACTTCGGAATGAGCGTCCTATCTTTGAACATGCTATTGGCTTGCAAAGAATATTGCATTAATGAAATAAATTACAAAGGTAAAAATCTATACCCAGTATGCCCAAACTCAATAAGAAAGGTCATAAATGGCTGTAAAAAGTTTCTTATACTTGCTGTGACCACTCCAGGCTTCTTCTCATGTGGCTTATGATGTCACCCAGAACACCTCCAGAGGAATTTACTGGTTCCTTACTAGCGGTTTGGCATATACAATTCTTCACCTTATTATTGTTATGACAGTGCACACAGAGTTTTATGGCCAATGTGAAACCAGATAACCTTTCTTTTCATTTTTCTTTTCCATTTTATGGCCTCCACTAAATGAATTTTAGCAGGTCACCCACAAAAAAAGGTGCGATTTACCCTTGCAAGTGCCAGTAGGGCATACAATGCATTTCTGGAAATGTACTGCAGGCCCCTCTATGACTGAAATGAAACCCATACTGCTTTTCTGTATATCTTGTAAAATTGAGTTGTTAAATTAATCCATCTGGCACCGTTTTTAAGGTAGAGTTTATAGTTAACGCCTGGTTTTGGACACTCGATGCATGGGTTCAGTTTATAGATCCACATGCTTTTTTTCTTTGTTTCCTTTTGGCACATTGTAATTCTGAGTGTTTTTCATCTTTTGTTTCTTCCACCCATATTTCTGCTTTTTGATTTATCTTTATCCTAACAAAGTAACACCATTGGGATTTTCATTTTCAGTCAACAATGTAGAGAAACCCAGCAGGCTACGGATTTCATTTAGCCTCTAGATTTTATGTGTCTTATACCTCTTAATCTAGAATGCACATTGCTTTGTTTACTGAACCAAGTGGATTTTTTTTATAAATTCATTTTTATACAAATTCTTTTGTTATTAATCAGACATCGCCATTTTTGATCAAGTAAATATTTTGCCCAACACTTATTGCCTAGCCAAACTAAATGGTGATGGTAAATACAAATGGCCAAAATACGATTCTACAAAACTTGGCAATATATTTTGTCTATTAATATGTCCATTAATCAAAAATAAAGCTGCTAGTCATAAGCTACTTCTAAGATGGTGCATCTTGTGCATCAGCATAAAGGCCCAAGTGCCAAGGGTGCCCACTTCCAGTTCCAAAGTCACAAGCAGCTTTTGTCATGGTCACATAAAGGAGTGCATTTCGATGCGCTTTTGGACTACAAAGGGTGTTTCTGAATAGGAGCCCTTTTCTGTTTGTGTCCGTCTTTGTCCACAGCTCTCATTCCAGGGCTGTGAGGACTCAATATACTTCAGTAAAGGCAATTCCCAACTGTAGGAGACATATTTTGTATATCAACAGGATGCGCCATTAAAGGGTTGCCTAAATTATTGATTGGTGATGTATGCGTTATGCATACTCCTGGGCAGAAGCTGTCTAGTGGGCATGGCCTATCTTCATACACTTGTATTGCGGGAGAATGCGACCCATCTAGTGACGGATCCAGTGAGCGCGGCCATTTAGTGGACACAGCCTTGCTCAATACAAGTGTATGGAGTGAGGCCGTGCCCACTAGATAGACTGTGGCTGGGAGTATTCATATCGCATACATCAGCGCCGTTACCAGCTCAGAAGCTGTCGAATCCTCGCAGTGTGCAGGGAGTGCGCTGGGGATTCACAAGTCTATTCAAATACAGTACATTGCAAAGAAATAATACTATATTGGATATTAAATTGCTTTAAAACCCCTTCATGACAGCCAATAAGTATATTTACTGACCTGAGATATAAGGGAATATCATCCCCATACAGGTGACAAGCCAGCAGCTGTTGGCTGTCCACTATATCTGACAACTTGCTGTATCATAAATGATCGGAGTTGGCACCATCCATATATGTTTAACCCCTTAGTTGCTGCTGTCAAAAGTGACTACATCAAATAAATGGTTAATAGATTGTGGGGGCTTGCGCTTTAATCTAAATGACACACAGAGATCATGATTATGTGGTCCTGATGTTTGCCATAGCAGCTCATGGCCAAATAGTGGCCTTAGAGTCTCCCGCTACAGCGGCCAGTTCAGAAGTTAGTGACATTTAGGTGGTAAGCAAACACTTTTTCATTCCGGCTATACCACTTTGCATTAATTCCTGAAAATCACCTGAAGGGTTAATAAACTACCTGACAGCAGTTTTCAATATGTCAGAGGGTGCAGTTTTTAAAATGGTATCATGTTTGGGGTTTTCCAATATATAGCACCCCTAAAGTCACTTCAAACCTGGATAGGTCCCTCAAAAAAATACATTTTGTAAATTTCCTTGAAAAAATTAAAAATTATTGCTACATTTTTAAACCTCCTAAAAGGCTAACAAAATAAATTAGCATTTTAAAAATGGTGCTGATGTATAGCAGGCATGAGGGAAATGTTATTTATTCATGTTTTTCTGTGGTATGGCTATCTGGATTAAAGGGATAATCATTCAAAGTGTAAAAACTGCAATTTTTTACATTTTTGTCAAGTTTCTGATTTTTTATAAACACAAAATATATCAATCTAAATTTACCAGTATCATAAATTATAATGTGCCATGAAAAAACAGTCTCAAAATCACTGGGATTTATTGAAGCATTCCAGAGTTATGACCACATAAAGTGACATTGGTCAGAATTTAAAATATTGGTCCAGTCACAAAGGGGTTAAATGCACAGTTAGTTCAGGGGAATGATATATACTGATTGCTTTTTTTTTGGAGTTGAGTAGGATTTTTTTCTGTTTTATGAAGAAAATTTGTTTCCTTGTTTCTTGGTAAAGTTTGCAATTTAATAGATTTAACTATATGGACTAAAGAGACAGATTAAATTATAATAAATAGCTAGCCAAAAAATGTCACTGTCTGCAACAGAGATATCTATCAATATGATTTCTTTGGTTCTGCCCAGTGTGCTTGTATGTTGTATGCACAATTAGGTAATTTGTATTTTTGATTATTCATTTTATTATTGAATAACTACAATGCTGTTGGTCAATTCAAAAGGTTAATAAACCTAAAGCCTGAATATTTAAGAAGATAAAAGTAAGGTTTTCTCTTTCTTAGGAGAATATCCTGGGTATCTATTAATGTGTATAATTGTTATGTAACTAAAGAAAATTTTTTCCATTACATTTTGTTCTTTTTCATCTGCTAGTTATAAAAATAATCAAGCAACTCAAAAAATGCAAAAATAAATTTCTGACATTTCCAAAAAAATTATCATTGACCAATGTAGCCAACCAATCTCTTCAATAACAGTCAGAAGCCTTCCATCCATGGAGTCTGTCAGTTTCTTAAGTTTCTTAATCTGTTGACAATCAACGTTTTGCGCAGCACCAACAACAGCCTCTCAGACAGTTATGTTATACGTTTATGGTAATACTTTATTATGAACTCATCATTAGTGAATAGAGATGGGAGATCCACTGAATGTTCAGGTCCTGCAGGTTTGACCGAACAGTTAAAAAAAAAAAATAAAGTTCAGGTTTGGGTACCAGAACTGTACCCGAAACCGGACCCCATTCACTTGAATGGTGGGTTAGAACATCCAGTGTTTGTCACGCTGTCATGTGCATAACAGCTCGGCAAACACTGCTTCTGATCGGCAGTAAATGGCAGCGTGAGCCCGCAGCTGCAATCTGAGGTGAAAAGTTTACCTCTGGTCACTGGCGACGGCTGATGGGACAACTGCTCCCATCAGCCAACACCTGATAACAGCGAAAGCAGGCGGCGACTGATGGGAGTATTCAGTCAGCGCCTTCGCTCAAAATAAATACCGTATATACTCGTGTATAAGCCGATCCGAGTATAAGCCTAGGCCCCTAATTTTGCCCCAGAAAACTGGGAAAACGTATTAACTCGAGTATAAGCCGAGGGTGGGAAATGCAGCAGCTACTGGTAAATTTCAAAAATAAAAATAGATACCAATAAAAGTAAAATGGTGGCCCTATAAGATGTTCCATATTAATATATGCCCCATGTAATGCTGTAGAAAGGTTAATAGTGACCCCATAAGATGATCCATATTAAAATACGCCCCATATAATGCTGCAGAAAGGTTAATGGTGGCCCCATAACATGCTCCATATTAATATATGCCCCATATAATGCTGCGGAAAGGTTAATGGTGGCCTCATAAGATGCTCCATATTAAGATACGCCCCATATAATGCTGCAGAAAGGTTAATGGTGGCTCCATAACATGCTCCATATTAGAATATGCCCCATATATTGCTGCTGCTGTGACTTTAAAAAAAAAATGACATACTCAACTCTCGTCGCTGCCCACTGCTCCTCAGCGTCGCCGGCTCTCTGCAGTGACTGTTCAGACAGAGGGCACGCACTAAACAAGTTATCGCACCCTCTGACCTGAACGTCACAGCCAGAGGACCTGGGAGACTGAGCATAGCAGTGGAACGAGGACAGGTGAATATGGCATGGCTCACTCTTTCCCAGTCCTACTCACCCTCCTGGCATCTGCATATCTGGCTCTGCTACATCTCAGACCTGGCGTCTGCATCTCTCCTCCTGTCTACTTCCTGTGTGGTCACATGGTACCGTTCATTAAAGTCATGAATATGCTCTCCACCCCTATGGGAGTGGAGACACGTCCATATTCATGACTTTAATGAGCGGTACCATGTGACCAGCAAAGGAAGAAGACAGGAAGGGAGATGCAGACCCCGGGACTGAGATGTAGCAGAGCCGGATATGCAGACGCTAGGAGGGTTAATATGATGTCTCCTGCTCACCTACTCCCCCTCCCCCGCCGGCTTTCGTTGTATAAGCCGAGAGGGTCTTTTTCAGCCCTAAAAAGGGGCTGAAAAACTCGACTTATACACGAGTAAATACAGTAAAGAACACAGCGTGGGTTCCCCTGTATTTTTGATTACCAGCCAGGCAAAACTTTTTTTTTTAATTATCTAAATAAATCACTTAAAAATATGTCGTGGGGTGCCCCCATTTTTGACAACCAGCCAAACAAGCAGACAACTGGAATTCTCAGGCTGGTAAATGGCCATGGGTATTGCCCCCCAGCCTAAAAATAGCATCCTGCAGCCGCCCAAAAAAAAGCACATCTATTAGATGCACCAATTCTGGTCCTTTGCCGGCTCTTCCCACTTGCCCTCTAGCGGTGGCAAGTGGGGTAATATTTATGGGGTTGATGTTACCTTTGTATTGTCCGGTAATATCAAGCCCACAGCTTACTAATGAAGAGGCAACTATAAGACACCTATCCATAACTAATCCTATAGTTATATTGTAAATAAACACACAGCTAGAATAAAGTCCTTTTTTTGAAATTAAAAAAAAAAAAACTCTTTTACTGTTTTATTTAAAAATAAACACTCTTATACTTACTGTCACACTGGGTGACCGATAAGTAAGTGCATATCAAAGGGGAAAGGGAGGGGGGAGCCCAAACACTAGGGAAGTGGGGAGTGGAGACCCCTAGCTAGATCTAAAATTACCCTGTCTTTTTTAACCGTCCCTATATAGGTTCTGCACCTGTTGCTGATCATTAACCTAATCCCTACCTGACCATAGCCATAGGCCGTGGTTAGGGAGGGGATGGGGAAGGCACTAGTTAGTCCCAACTACAGCTAAACACAAAGAGGTTAGACAAACAATGGGAAATCTTACCTTGAGAAGACAACCGAGATGTCATGCCAGCAATCCTCCAAGAGTCTTCTGAGAAGGAACTAACCAACTGTTAGTACATCCAACAAGACAGAGACAACAACTAACACCAGCAACATGCTGCAGACACAGAATGAATATAAACCTTCAGCACAGGTGTCTAATTAGTAGAAGGTGGAGGTAACCGTAGGGTCCTAAAGTGAGAGGGATATCACTCCACAACATAGATACAAAAATCAAGAGGGTGCTTGAGCTATTAGCAAAGACCTTTTACAGCCGGATCCAGGATGACGTTCCATCACACCTGACACACCCGTGACCCTTACCTAATATCCATTCTATTGAAGCCATCGTCTCCTGTGAAAACATAAAATAATAATCAACAAAAATACTCACTGTCCTAATTTCTGTCGCACTCCGTAAGCTATTTCTGGGGATAAACAGTTTTGAGCCTGGACAGTGCCAAGATGTGACCATCCTGGCTGATAATCACTGAGGAATGAGCTGCTGCGAGCACAGCATCAGTGACTAACAGTGATGTCATTGAAGTTACCACCGATCACTGAGGCTGCGTTCCTAGTCGGGACAGTGAACTAGTCCTAGTCGGGACTGCGATGACCTTGGTGAGGTCACCACTCGCACAGTGAGAAAAAGTTACGGTAAATCGGTGGTGAGTTCACCGGGAGAAAGTTCTCACGGTGGACTGTGGTGAATTCACCGCTGCACTGTGTGACTTTTTCTCATTGTGCTAGCGGTGATCACCATATTTCAGGGGACTTGCTTGCTGCAGCTCATTCTTGATTGCTTCTTAGTATGAACAGTCGCATGATGCCACCGCTCATGCTGAAGAGCACGTCGCACAGATGGATTACGGTGTGGGAAACTATGGATTCCAGCCGCCCCTCCTTCCATCTTTCATCCATCCATCTCTCATCTATCCACCCTTCATCCATCTATCCCTCATCCATTTTTCCCTGACACATACATCCCTCATTCAGTCATCCATCCAGTCATCCCTCATCCAGCCATACCTACATACATCCCTCCATTCATCCCCCAGCCATCCATCCATCATCCATCCCTCATCCATTGATCCCTCTATCCAGCCCTCATCCATTCAGCCAGCCATCTCTCCATCCTACGCAGCCTCAGTGACTGGTGGTAACCTTGATGACATCACCGCTAGTCACTGACGCTGAACTCACAGCAGCTCATACAGTGGGTACGGAAAGTATTCAAACCCCTTTAAATTTTTCACTACTTGTTTCATTGCAGCCCTTTGGTAAATTCAAAAAAGTTCATTTTTTCCTCATTAATGTACACTCTGCACCCCATCTTGACTGATAAAAAAACAGAGATGTAGAGATTTTTGCAAAGTTATTAAAAAAGAAAACCTGAAATATCACATGGTCATTCAGGCCCTTTGCTCAGACACTCATATTTAAGTCACATGCTGTATATTTCCTTGTATTCCTCCTTGAGATGATTCTACTCCTTCATTGGAGTCCAGCTGTGGTAAAATAAATTGAAAGGACTTGATTTGTAAAGGCACACATCTGTTTATACAAGATCTCACAGCTTACAATGCATGTCAGACCAAATGGGAATCATGAGGTCAAAGGAACTGGCCAAGGAGCTCAGAGACAGGATTGTGGCAAAGCACAGATCTGGCCAAGGTTTCAAAAGAATTTCTGCAGTACTCAAGGTTCCTAAGAGCACAGTGGCCTCCATAATCCTTAAATGGAAGAAGTTTTGGACCACCAGAAGTCTTCCTAGACCTGGCCATCCAGCCAAACTGAGCAATCGTGGGAGAAGAGCCTTCATGAGAGAGGTAAAGAAGAACCCCAAGATCACTGTGGCTGAGCTCCAGAGATGCAGTAGGGAGATGGAAGAACGATAAATAAGATTATCTGGTCTGATGAGATAAAAATAAAACTTTTTGGTGATAATTCTAAGTGGTATGTGCGGAGCAAACTAGGCACTGCTCATCACCTGCCCAATACAATCCCGACAGTGAAACATGGTGGTGGCATGGTGTTTTTCAGCTGCAGGGACAGGATGACTGGTTGCAATTGAAGGAAACATGAATGCAGCCAAGTACAGAGATATCCTGATGAAAACCTCTTCCAGAGTGCTCTGGACCTCAGACTTGGCCGAAGGTTCACCTTCCAACAAGACAATGACCCTAAGCACACAGCTAAAATAACAAATGAGTGGTTTCAGAACTACTCTGTGACCATTCTTGACTGGCCCAGCCAGAGCCCTGACCTAAACCCAGTTGAGCATCTCTGGAGAGACCTGAAAATGGCTGTTCACCAATGTTTACATCCAACCTGATGGAACTGGAGAGGATCTGCAAGGAGAAATGGCAGAGGATCCCCAAATCCTGGTGTGAAAAACTTGTTGCATCATTACCAAGAAGACTCATCGCTGTACCAGCTCAAAAGGGTGCTTCTACTCAATACTGAGCAAAGGGTCTAAATACTTATGACCATGTGATATCAGTTTTTCTTTCTAAAAAATTTGCAAAAATTTCTACATTTCTGTTTTTTCAGTCAAAATGGAGTGCAGAGTGTTCATTAATGAGAAAAAATGAACTTTTTTTGAATTTACCAAATGGCTGCAATAAAACAAAGAGTGAAAAATGTAAAGGGATCTGAATACTTTCCATACCCACTGTATATATATACAGTATGTAATACCAAGCCCGAGTTTTAGTAATGAACAGGTGTCAGCCAGATACCCTCATTAATAAAACAGTACATAAAAAGAGTTAAATAAAAACACACACGAGCATTAACATAATTAACCTACATATGCTGTAACAAAACAGCAACTGTCTGATATCTGCGTGAAACACAATATTTATTTTTTTACAATTTTTTTTTTTAAATTGTATGGGCTCCCGCATAATTTTCATAACCAGCATAGGGAAAGCCAACGGCTGATGGCTGATGTTAATATTCTGGGAAGGAGCCAATAGCCAAAAAGGTTCCCATGCTGTTAATATCAGCTCACGGCTGTTTTCTTAGCCTTTACTGGCTAGATTAGAGGGGAACCCCAGAAAATAATTGACGTGGGGTCCCCCTATAAAATTGAACCAGAAAATTCTAGGCAGACAGCTGTGGGCTGATATTAATAGCCTGGGAAGGCCCCAAGGCTAAAAACATCAGCTCTCAGCTGCCCCAGAAATGGTGCATCATATAGATGCACCAGTTCTGGCACTTAGCTTTGCTCTTCCCACTTTCCCTGTAGTGGTGGCAAATGGGGTTCATATTTGTGGGGATGATGTCACCTTTGTATTGTTAGGTGACATCAAGCCCACAGGTTAGTAATAGAGAGGCGTCTATAACATACCTATCCATTACTAATCCTATAGCTATATGGTAAATAGACACACAGCCAGCATAAAATCTTTTTTTGAAAAAAATCACACAGACTCCTTTATTGAATCTTAATTAACCATACTTACTGAACGCCTAATCCCAGACTCCCTCGTCTCCTGCGGCAAAAATTAAATAATAAACCAACATACAATACTATCCTGTCCGATGTAGTCCATAACACCAAGTGTCCCACGGCAATCTCATATGTAGAGCAGTCATATCGGGAGATGTGACTGCTCTACCTGGCCTCCGGCGATACACTGACAGGAGATAATCGCTCCCATAGTGTATTACTGCGCTGCTGTTTGAGCTCACCAAAGTTCATCAGCTCCAGTGCTCTCAAGGCACTACCGCTGTGTGAGAACTTTCTCATGCAGCGGTGCCGTGAGAGGACTAGAGCTGATGAACTCCGGTGAACTCTCAAGGTGGCTCAGTGATACACTGCGGGAGCAATTACCTCCTGTCAGTGTATCGCCGGAGGCCGGGTGACATTGACATGGGACACTCGTAGTAAATGGACTACGGCGGACAGGGAGTATATGTTGGTTTATTATTTTTGATTGCTTGCAGGAGACACGAGCATCGGGGATTAGGAGTTCGGTGAGTATGTATATTGTATGTGATTATGTCAATGTTTTGATTTTTTTTTACAATTGAACTTAGGTTCCATATGATGAGACTATTCTCCCATCATTGGCTCATGCTGTCTCTGTTATATGTGACAGCAGACATAGCCGGATTGGAGTAGTAGTCTCATCAGACGACGCCTAAGTACAATCACTTCTTCTGACATCATTTCCTTTGACAATTCCACAGCGTTTTTGGCAGCAAATCCGCAAACCTTTTTACACCTGCGTTTTTGCTGCAGATTTGACTGACTCAGTGGAAGTCAATGGGTGAAAAACGCTGCAGATCCGCAAAAAGAATCGACATTCTGCGAAAAATAAAACGCTGCAAGTAAGGACAGAAATTTCTGCAGCATGTGCACAGTTCAGGACTGTCATTGATTAACAATCAAGTAAGTAATCCATTGTGTTTTTGGAGCATTTCCACATGGAAAAAATGCTGCGGAAACACAACAAATCCGCAATGTTTGCATATAGCCTTCGCGAGTCAAAATAAAATTAGTCTAAAATGTAAAAACATTCACATCATATAAAAGTTCTCATTAACAACAGCTTAAAGAGGACTAATAACAAATTACTCCTATGTCTCAGAATTCCCTGTTTACAAACTGTCTACAACATCAGGAGCCATCTTTGTTTTCCATTGTAGAACGCACCTTGCTGCCATTCAACTAGTGACATTTTATGTAAAATGCCAACAGGAAAGTCAACAGGAATGTCAACAGGTCAGGTTGACATTTATTAATGTCCTACAGTTTTTATCATGAGCAAAAGAAACCAGAGTGGATATGGAAATGTAATCAAAATATTGTGTGCCTGCTATGTGTTAGATAACAGTACGATATGTTTCTTCACCATTATTTTCAATATTTTAAATAATTTGTTAAAGAGTTTATTTCAAGTTCTTAAATGGTTAAAATTGCAAAGTGCTTTTAAAAACAGGCAACTTTTCAATTTGGCTCTTTGTGCTAAAGCTTAGAGCTCGCAACCGCCCCTCTGTTCAGATCACTTTATCTGGCCATTTTCAGTTTTCCTTCACTTCTTCCACTACACATTCAATTACTAATGAAAACATGAACAAAATATCAATTTTTAAAATGTCTGCGTTTTCATTTACAAACTCGGAACCACAGTATAAACAAATTTGTTTACAGACTTTTCTGTTAATCACTGAACTAATATTTTTTGGTTTTACCTTTATTTCTGATAACTGCTTTACATCTGTGAGACATGGAGTCAAGTAAAATCTGACAGCTGTGAACAGGTATTCCAGCCCAAGCTTACCCGAGTACATTCCACAGTTCTTTTGCATTCTTAGGTCTTGTATCAATGACAGCATTTTTTAAGTCAATTCACAAATATTCTGTCGGATTGAGGTCTAGGGATTGGGTTGTCTACTTCATAACATCAATCTTGTTGGTCTGGAATCAGGATATTGCCAATTTTTTGGTGTGTTTGGGGTTGTTGTCCTGCTGAAACCCACATTTCAAGGGCATTTCTTGTTCAGCATAATGCAATATGATCTCTTCCAGTATTTTGATATATTCAAACTTTTCCATGGTGCCTGGTATGCGATAAATGGCCCCAACTCCATTGTATGATAAACATCCCCGAACTATTATGCTTGCACCTCCATGTTTTACAGTCTTCAGTGTACTGTGGCTTGACTTCAGAGCTTATGTGTTCTCTCACAAACTGTCTGCGGCCTTTAGACCCAATAAGAACAATCTTTCTCTCATCTGTCCATAGAATGTTGAGTCTCTTTAGGGTAGTCAATGTGTTCTCCGACATACTGTAACCTTTTCAGCACATCCTTTTTTTTAGCAATGGTACTTTAACCTCTTCGCGACCGCCCACAGTAGATAAACGTTGGCGCTTGCTGGGCTTTGTGCAGCGCCGACGTTTATCTACTGTCGGCGGTTTTGTGCCCCCCGGGACCCCCTCATACCTTATAACGCGGGGATCCGGTGCACAATGCATGCTGGGACCCCCGACGTCATCGAGACCTGATTGGTTCAGGTCCTGATGACGTCGCGTCACAGCAGCCAATGAGAGAGCTCGCTGGGAAAGCTGCTTGTTTCCCGGCAATCTCCCTCATTATAACGCGACTTCTCCTCTGAGCTCATGCTGACAGATGAGCAGAGGTGAAGCCGCGTTACAGTGTGACTAGATCGCTGCCTGGCACAGCTGATCGCTGCCTGGCACAGCTGTGTCAGGCAGCGATCTTGTCACACAGTAACGCTGCTTCACCTCTGCTCATCTGTCAGTGTGAGATCAGAGGAGAAGTGGCGTTACTATGTGCCGGACAGCGATCTTGTCACATAGTAACGCTGCTTCTCCTCTGATCATCTGCCAGTGTGAGATCAGAGGAGAAGTGGCGTTACTATGAGTCAAAAATACAAAAAATAAAAAACACAAAAATAAAAAAAAAAGTAAAGAAAAAAAAAGCAGGTAGGCAGGCTAGGGGCTAGGTCTAGGGTTAGGGCTAGGGTTAGGGCTAGGGTTAGGGCTAGAATTCGAATTGGGGGTTTCCACTGTTTAGGTACATCAGGGGTTCTGTAAATGCAATATGACGCCCGCAGACCATTCCATCAAAGTCTGCATTCCAGAACGTCACTACTTCCCTTCCGAGCCCCACCGTGTGCCCAAACAGTGGTCCTCCCCCACATGTGGGGTACCAGCGTACTCAGGACAAATTGGACAACAACTCTTAGGGTCCAATTTCTCCTGTTACCCTTGTGAAAATAAAAATTGGGAGCTAAAAGATCATTTTTGTGGAAAAAAAATGATTTTATTTTCACGGCTCTACATTATAAACTTTAGTGAAACACTTGGGGGTTCAAAGTGCTCACCACACATCTAGATAAGTTCCTTGGGGGGGTCTAGTTTCCAAAAAGGGGTCACTTGTGGAGGATTTCCACTGTTTAGGCACATCAGGGGCTCTGCAAACGCGACATGACACCCGCAGACCATTCCATCAAAGTCTGCATTCCAAAACGTCACTACTTCCCTTCCGATCCCCACCGTGTGCCCAAACAGTAGTTTTCTTCCACATATGGGGTACCAGTGTACTCAGGACAAATTGGACAACAACTTTTGGGGTCCAATTTCTCCTGTTACCCTTGTGAAAATAAAAAATTGGGGGCTAAAAGATCATGTTTGTGGAACAAAAATGATTTTTTATTTTCATGGCTCTACGTTATAAACTTCTGTGAAGCACTTGGGGGTTCAAAGTGCTCACGACACATCTAGATAAGTTCTTTAAGGGGTCTAGTTTCCAAAATGGGGTCACTTGTGGGGGTTTCCACTGTTTAGGCACATTAGGGGCTCTCCAAATGCGACATGGCGTCCTATCTCAATTCCAGCCAATTCTGCATTGAAAAAGTCAAACGGCACTCCTTCCTTTCTGAGCTCTGCCGTGTGCTCAAACAGTGGTTTAGCCCCACATGCAGGGTATCGGCGTATTTGGGAGAAATTGCACAAAAAATTTTGTGGTTCATTTTCTGTTTTTACACTTGTGAAAATAAAAAAAATGGTTCTGAAGTAAAATGTTTGTGAAAAAAAGTTAAATGTTTATTTTTTCCTTCCACATTCCATTCATTCATGTGAAACACCTGAAGGGTTAATAAACTTCTTGAATGTGGTTTTGAGTACATTGAGAGGTGCAGTTTTTAGAATGGTGTCACTTTTGGGTATTTTCTGTCATATTGACCCCCCAAACTCACTTCAAATGTGAGGTGGTCCCTAAAAAAAATGGTGTTGTAAATTTTGTTGTAAAAATGAGAAATCGCTGGTCAACTTTTAACCCTTATAACTTCCTAAAAAAAAAAAAATTATGTTTCCAAAATTGTGCAGATGTAAAGTAGACATGTGGGAAATGTTATTTATTAACTATTTTGTGCAATATCACTCTCTGATTTAAGGGCATAAAAATTAAAAGTTTGAAAATTGCAAAATTTTCAAAATTTTTGCCAAATTTCGATTTTTTTAACATATAAGCGCAGTTCATAGCTAAGAAATTTTACCACTATCCTGACGTACAATATGTCATGAGAAAACAATGTCAGAATCAGCAGGATCCGTTGAAGCGTTCTAGAGTTATGGCCTCATAAAGTGACACTGGTCAGAATTGAAAAAATTGGCCTGGTCACGAAGGCAAAAACAGGCTCAGGCGCGAAAGGGTTAAAAGAGTTTCTTGCAGTTAGTCTGACTTTACATAGGTGTGATGAACGAGAGTTGGGGGATACAGATATCCCACCGCTGTCATCAATCTGTGACAGAACTTACGCAGACACATCTCTATGGTGCCCCCCTAGGGCTCATACTCACTTGCGAGAGACTCGCTCGATTCTCGTGCGAGTCTCTCGCATGAAAACCTGGCACTACCGCCGGCACTCAGACCGGGGATGCGGCTGCATAAAAATACATGTAGCCGCACGCTCAGGTCTGAGTGCGGGCGGCAGTCCCAGGTTTTCATGTGAGAGACTCCTACGAGAATCGTGCGAGTCTCTCTCAAGTGAGTATGAGCCCTTAATAATAATAATAATAAATTTTATTTCTATAGCGCCGACATATTCCGCAGCACTTTACATTTCAGAGGGGATTTGTACAGACAATAGACATTACAGCATACCCTTACCCTCAGATCAGTCAGGGAACTTGACCTAGGATAAGTAGTCACCGGAGAGGCTGCCCTGTTATGTACTTGTTATCGGGGCGCTCTGCGGTGAGGGTGGTATATATACATCACCAGTCCCAGGCCTTGAATATACATATATAAACCTCTGGTCCTTCACTACCAGGATCCCCCAATAACACCAGAACGGCCTGCTGCCACCAGTTCCTCATTAAAATTAAGCCAGGTTCGTTAGCAGGCTTATATTGGGTCAGAAACAACCCCACAGGTGCTTCCTTAGTTTCTGGTTCGGCTCCACGCGGACGTGACATTGCTTCCGTGGCAGAACAATAACACTGGCTAAATGTGTGTAGTTAGTTTTTAACCCCTAGCTCGCCACCTCCCATATTTGCCACCGCCCATCTGGGCCAAATTGAAACCTCTCCCCTGACCTCCTAGCTGAAATAATTCCCAATATCTTGGATGGGTCATAAGTTCTTAGTGGAAGGTCCCAAAGGGACGACTGACATCTCAACTGTTCTTTGTGCTTGACCGATATGGCAAATCCAAACTTTGATGGTTGCAGGACTCACCGGTAACTGAAGATCTTCTTTGATTTCCCTGGAGCTGATTATTGGATGCTTCTTTGCTATTCTTGTGATTCTATGATCTACAGTATGTGGATGGTAGTATTTATTTTCCGACCACATGTTTTAGGTCTTGTTTGCCATTTAAAAGCATTGGAAATCTATTTAGCCAATTATTTTCTACACTTTTTTAAATGTGTTCCCCTCTCCAATCAACTTCTCATCACAGTGCATTCTCTTTTGGTAAAATGTCTGGAACAACCCATTTTACTCACTGAGCAAGAGCTTAAACCAGGAGGTAGGACATTTGCTACCCTCCTTTTTTAAACAAGGGCTATAATTGACACCTGTTTCTTCACACTGCTATTGCTTAGAATACCCCCCTTTCATTAGATCAGTCAATTACACTCAATTAGCAGCGTACCTGTCGCTATTGTTGATTCTGTTGGTTGCCTATTACTCGCCTACACCTAGTCATCAATTTTTTCGTATGCTTTTTAATCTTTAATGCAAAAAACAGTAATGAAACACATTAGTGATGTTAGACTGCTATTATTTTGCACATAACCGTATGTGTCACGGCTACAGACCTGGTCTGACTTTAGAGGAGTACAATGTGAGTGCTGCGAGAACCAGGCAAATAAAGGCTCATGCTCAGGTGAGGACTTCTACTTACCAGTCATTGCATGAAATAAATGACAGTTTACTTAGAAAATTGGTCAATTTGATAAGCAGTTAGGTGAAAAGCTGTTTACTAGCATGGTACACTTCATTTCACATAAATGGAACTGCTCAGGCTCTAATTAGCATTATTCCCCAGCCTCCTATACATTAATGGATAAGAAATAGTTATTTCTTCTTGACATGCCTTACTTTTGGGCAAAGATTGAAAAACTTATCAAAACTATTGACACAATATGGACAAGCTCAAGTCCATAGAGGATAAACTATAGACAAGCTTTAGCCTTGGACAGTACATTTACAGACGTGTGTATATGCGCGAATGGAGTCCGTACAGTCCTGTGGGCGGTGCGCAGAACTGTGACAATGTAATGTACAACGAGTAAAACAACACTTTGACATATTCATGAGTCCATTAATGTAATAAAAAACCCATTAACCCCATGATAGGGTCTTTTAGAATGTCAAATCAATTCTTGTCCTTAGTATTTAATCTTTTTTTGGCCAATGTAATCCACATTTCAGACTGTTTATACCTCATTTCCAATTTACACTTCTTTTATTTTCGTTCATGAAATGAATTTGTTGAGTGTATGATGAAATGGCAATGTTTGCATTTTCCTTGGGTGATCTGACGTCACATGAAATAACAGGTTTTTATAGAGTAGCCTGTGTGGGAATATGCCCTGCTTGTAATTAAAATGTATTTTGTGGCATTTATATTGTTCCTTACAATATATTTATAAAGCCTTATGTATTTCTGGAATAGAACCTAAAATAATGTTACACGTTGGTGGTTCTTTTTTGGCTAACATATATGCTATATCATTAGGCCATATGGTCACCAGTTATGGACAATCTCCATCTTCGTCCGTGTCTAGAGCTAAATTGTCTTTCCTCTTGTACTGCAGCACTTTATAGGACAGTCATTAAAAGACATAGGAAATCTAGAGATATATTGAAGTAGTAAAATGCATCAGCAGACCCAGATTGCAGGAAGGAGAGTGCTAACTATACAGTACAGTTGCAAATCCATATTTATCCATATACAAATCCTGTTGTTAAATGTTGGGCCATAACAAAATCCTTTCTGTAGTTTTTGTTGTCCATTTTTTTTTCTGTATTCATTTATATTTTTACAGCCATCTTATTTAGTCATTTACATTTTTTTCCTATTTTTTGATAACTAGAGGACAAGTTTTTGGGGGCCAGATTTGTCTTATTCATTCCAGAGAGTGTCATTGAAGAAAAGAAAAATATATAATATTGCAACTTTTATATATTGTGTGGGAAAAATGTTTATTTTGTATATGCTATAGAGAAGAAAAGAATAGTATTGCTAATTGTTTTCATTGGCAGCTATTCAAAATGTAATATTATTTGTTCACTAGTCTTGTAGACCTTTATTGTGAATGTACTCCAGTAGGGTAGGGCATGTAAACCCCTTCTGAGATCTATACCTCTATAATCTCATGTCCACTGGGTCAGTACAGGCAAGCCTTAGAGGTAAGTCAAAATAAAGAGGATCCCAGCCCCTGTGTTCTAGTTGTAAGTTCGGGGGCTCATGGCTCCCGAATAATACTAACCTACTAAATTTTGAGATGTATTTGTGTGTGTATCTGTCATTTCAGGTAACATTTCAGAATAATGTTTTGTGTGTGTCTTTGAGGAATAACACAATAACTTATAGGACTAGTAGCCTGCATTTTTCATCAGTTTTCTCATCTGCAGTCTGTATTTCTATGTTTTTGCTGTTTTTGACCTAATGGGTGGAGACCCACTGCTATGATATATGCCTTACACTAAACACACAGAAACATGTGGTAACCTTGGTCTTCTTTCTTTATAGCATGTACACAGAAGCAGCAGTGCATCATAGAGTACATTATACTATAATACTGAGCTGTGTGGCTGTGAATCCAGTACTACAGTGAGATAAATTTGCTAGAAGCTGCAGCAAGTTCTGCCTGTGTCTCTGCATGTGTCTGCCTGGTTGGTCAGTCTGCTAAGTGCTCCTCACTTCTCCCATTTCCTCTCATTAGAGTTTAAAGGCAGCTGCAACCTGTGAGCAACCTACTTCTGTGAGCTGGTGTTTTTCAGAGTATATAATCAGAGTTAATGGGCAAAAGGAAGGGGAATTAATGTCTGATAAGTTGAGAAAAAAGCTAATTGGCCTGATAAGATATATTACAACTTTTCTTAAATTCGCTTGAACTATTGATTTATGCAAAGTTTGTTGAAGTGACATTGAAAATGTTAGAAAAGACAATAAAATTATGATAATGGTGGTGTGCTGTCAGCCACAGGTTCCTCTTATCACACTCTGGCTAATGCTAGAGGCCGCTCCCTGGTAAAAGTGCCAGGGTGTTAAAGGGGAAACATATGGTGCTTCTGTAAGCATACTGTTGCTTTGAAGAGGAGATGTCAGCATGTGAGCACTGGGCTGAGGAGAAGAAGAGCAGTTTGGGCATGTGCCTGTGAGGTGTATTTATCCCTTTACTGAGAAAATGGGGCAAGATCTGTGGTGGAAGGGAGACTAGGAGCTTCTGAAAGTGTCCACAGTTTTAGCTTGCCAAAAGAGTTTCCAAAATAGCTGCCTACTAGAGATAGAGAAAGAGAGAGCTGCAAATATTGTAAAGAAGACTGATCTGATGAAGTTGCCTGTTTTCGAAGTATACCCTCAGAGAGATTTTGTTGCTCACTTGTGCCGAACCACTGTCTGGCATTTGATATTGATCTTACTATGAGTAGACGGGCAAGCGAGGTGGAGTGACAAGTGATCCTTGCAACTGAGGCTTGCAATGGTGGCTTGGAAATGGATATTTACCATCTGATGCTGATTGTCAGGCCTTACATGGGTTGTCCACTACTACGACACTCCCCTTCTCAATCTGAATGTTTGCCCACATAAAAATAAAAAAGTCTCCTAACCTCCTGTGCCGATGCCATTCCAACAATTTCTCCACTTGCTTGCTCAGGGCTCATGTGAGGTTTTTACGTCACAAAAGGCCTGCACCCAATCAGTGACGGCTTCACTGCCCCACCTTAGCATGAATTGAACATGAACATGAAGTCAGGGTTATGGCTGCCCTCTGACTTGTTCTTAATGTTTGATTTGTCCGAAGACACTCACACCGGAGCTGAGTATAAGTGTTTGGTTTTTTTTTAAACTGGGGCAATTATTCAGATTGAGAAGGGGTTGTTCTGGTAGTGGACAACCTATTTAAAGAAATGTTGAAAAACTGAGTGATTTATTCCATGAAAAATGGAGGTAAATAGACAAACCATGAAGTTCTACCAGGGGAAGTGACCAATTCATAGGCCATTGTTGAATAAGGTAAAAGAGACTAATTGTGGGAACAGACTGTTCAAGTAATGTGCCTCCCGCTTGAGAACTAGTGTGCTTGACAATAAGCAGAAACCATGACGCTTATGTCTCCCAAGTGTTATAAACTGTTATTATGTTGAAGTGTATTTATCTATTCTGTTTGTCACAAAATTTCAGTAAAATTCCTATTTCACATCTTTTTCCAGTGCTGTCTCATAGGCCTTGCTGCTCTTTATTTCTTGTGTAGTGATTATTTTGGAACTGTTTACACTTCCCAAGGTGTTGCCACCTTAGATATCTCATTTTTCACAATGGTTATTAATGTCGATGATTCTTTTATGGCACAAGAAATGTTACAAATTTGACAGTATGATTCAAAGTATTCAGCTTACAATGACCATGGAGTGAAGGCTCCATCAGCTATTACAGAAAACAGCTTTAGGTGTATAAGACTGAAGTCGGCCTAGTACAAAATATTAATAACGCAGAATTTAGCATTTTATACTGTGACTCTTAAGAAGTTTTGCAAGACCTGTAACATACAATAATATTTATAATTTTAAACTCCCCTTAAATTCAGGGTCTGGAGATATGAAAAAGGTACAAACAATACCAATACCTACATGGAGTTTCTATAGAGCTTATTTTAATTGTTTTCTTTCTCTTTTTTTTATCAGGGGTGGGAAGAATCGGTGGATGCGGCATTATCTCATCTTTTAAGGACGTGTTTATCTAAGAGTTCTAAAGAGCAGGCATTAAACCTCAGCAGCCAGTTGAGCATTCCAAAAGATACATCCAAGCTGAAGAAACACATCACCTTGTTGTGTGATAGGCTGGCCAAAGGCGGAAGATTGTCTTTAAGTGCTGATTCTGGATCTCAACACTCTCTTCTCATGCCAGGTAAAAGGTTTTGAGATCTTCAAGATTCTTTTGTGAACAGGACTGTAAAGGGATTGATTTCATGCAGTTAATTAGATATTATGATGTATAATTATGTATTTAAAGGGTTTGTCCAGAACTGAAATATTGATGGCTTTAAGTACAAAAATATCTAACTAGTGAAGAAAGGTTGAACTTGATGGACCTAGGTCTTTTTTCAACCTAGGGAGCAATCAGTGGGTGCACTATCACAGATCAGCCTTTTGTTGCTTCCACATTGGCTGATGTAAAGAGTATGCAGAGGAGGAACAGCTCAGCTCTGTAAACTGTGTAGTGGCCATTCTCGGGTGCAGCAGTTCAGCTTCCTGTAAAGTGAATGGGAGCCGAGCTACAGTACCCGAGAACAACCACTGCACAGTGTATTGAGCTGTGCAGTTCCCGCTCTGTACACTCTGTACATAAAGTCAGTGTGGGAGCTGCAAAAAGCTGGTATCGTATTGTATCTCCTACGGATTGATTGTCAATATCTAAGTCCTCAAGAAATCCTATAATAATGTAATAAAAGAACAGCCCTTCTACGTGCAGTATACTACCTCAACAAATTGAAACAAGGTAGTCTTTATTTCAGATCCATTGAAACATTAGGGATAAAAGCACTTTACCTGTTTCGAACATGTAGCTCTTAACCATAGAATGTTTAGCAAAAACCTGTGTTCAAACTTCATGCCGGGCAGATGTAGGTCTTAGTTCTCACTTATATGATGCAGAAAAAAATATATTGTACTGTATTTTTCGGACTATAAGACACACAAATTTGGGGGGAAAACAGGGATGCATCTTATAGTCGGAATGTACTTACAGTTAGCGTGGTGGCAGCAGGAGTCGGGCGATTCTTCCAGTGGTCCGGCGCTGCAGTGCGATGATCTTGCTCCCATCCCAGCCTGGAGCAGCTGATGCGGCAGTTTCGGCGGTTTTCGGTGGTGTAAGAGGCTCCGGCGACATTTTGTGAAAGCACGAAGCCCCCGCACGTCTATTGCCTCGATGCTGTGGCCTCCAGGAAAATGGCCGCCTGAGGTGGCGCATGCACAGATTGAGATTTCGGCTCCAAGACCTCGTCTCTCGAGGTCTCAGGTTGAGATCTCATTGCCGAGATCTCAATCTGCGGCTGGGGAATCAATCTGGCCTCCGGGAAAATGGCCGTCGGAGGCGACGCATGCGCACATTGAGATCTCGAGTCTTAGATCTCGTCTCCCCAGATCTCGGGACGAGATCTCGTTGCCAAGATCTCAATCTGCGCCTCCAATGGCCATTTTCCCGGAGGCCACAGCATCGAGGCAATAGAACTGCAGGGGCTCCGGGCTTTCACAAAATGTCGCTGGAGCTCCCCCGTACCACCGAGCACCGTTGAATGTGCCCCACCAGCCGCACCAGGCTGGGATGGGAGCGAGATCATCGCACTGCAGCGTCGGACCACTGGAAGAATCGCCCAACTCCTGCTGCCACGAGCACTGCCAATCCCTCCCGGGTAAGAAGAACTCAGGACTGTAAGACGGACCCCCATTTGACGCATTAATTGTTTTCCCCATTTTTCTTCTGAAAATTTGGGGTGCATCTTATAGTCCAAAAAATACGGTAACTATACTGATATAAAAGAGTAGGCTTGACTTAGGGGTGATATTTGAATGCAGGATCCTTTACATCATGTTTTACATTTTATCTCCTTAATAATTCTGCTAGGAATTAAAACATAATCACATAAGCAGGCTTTTATTCCCATGATGTGCTGATTTTACTGCACTAGGACCAATGTTTTCTTAGTTGCATCTAACTCTATGATTCAGCCTCCCGTCAGCATCTAGACCTATCCGCCTGTTTGGCACAACAACTGGTGCGCTGCACAGGTCGAAATAATGCCATGTACAGGTGGCAACAATTCCATTGGAAATAATAGTATTAGTTTTGTCTTCAGTTTTCATCTAACATTTTAGTAAAATACTGGATGGAAAATCTATCATATGGACGGCTTTACGAGCACAGCCCCATACTTGTTTGCTGAGATAAATATGATTGAAGGGGTATTCCCATCTCTAAGATCCTATCCCAATATGTAGCAGGTGTAATAATGATAATATTTGCAAAGCCTCCAATTAGAAATGTAACGTTTTTCTGATTCGCTATGTCTCTTTCCTCATGTGCAGGCATTGCAGGACCTTATGTATCCATGGTTATGACCACTAGCAACTAGCTAACTAACTGTCACTTTATCAGTAGAAGTAATCATTGGTACCTAAGGTCCTGCAATGCCTGCAAATGAGGAAATAGATCTAGCGAAACAGTAAAACTATACTACATTTCTAATTAGAGGTATTTGCTAATATTATTATTATTACACCTAGTACATATTGGGATAGGATCTTGGAGATGGGAATACCCCTTTAAATGTACATGTCCAATGGCTGTAAAGGTCGTAATAAGAAGTCCTTAAATAACATATGGGATGGGAATAAACCATGAAGTTAGATGCAGATTGCCACATCCTATATCATCCTCAACATGGTCTCTTTATAGGTGTAAAACAGCAAAAAATAACTACTGGCCAGTAAATTGACCTTACACATTTCCCTTCTAGTTCTGTGGAAGAAATGTTGAATATGAGAACTGATTTCATGGCCTCTTAACTATCTCAACAGCGTGTTGAGTTTTTGGAATGTTTCCTGTACTCCGCTAACACAAAGTGGAATATGAAAAGTCAAAGGACTTGTAAATAATACCCTCTTTAATATGTTTAAAGAGTAATGACCGTGATGAGAGTCAACATCCTCCTGGGATAGTAAAACCCTTTTTCTCTTTCTTTCCTCACTGACAGCTTATAATGGTGACCAAAGTTTAATTTTATGGATGACTGTAGACTCTAATAAAATGAACAAGGGAAAGCAACTTGTTCAGGTTACATATTTATTGTTTTCATTTTCAAATGTTTATGTGGAGCAGTAAAAATTCTTTTAGCCTTGTCCTATTTGTGTGCCTTAGAATCCGGTGCAAGATTTCACATTTTTGCATGCCAAATTGAAATTGTGATTTATTTTTTTTTGGGGTGGGGGGCGGCACTTTATAGTAACATAGTTATTAAGGTTGAAGGAAGACTTTAAGTCCATCTAGTTCAACCCGTATCGTATCCTAACTTGCCCTAGCATGTTGATCCAGAGGAAGGCAAAAAAAAAACCCATGTGGCAAACAGTAAGCTTCACATTGGGGAAAAAAATTCCTTCCTGACTCCACATACGGCAATCAGACTAGCTCCCTGGATCAACGCAATATTAAGGAAACTAGTGTATATACCCTGTAATATTATACTTTTCAAGAAAGGAATCCAGACCCTTCTTAAATTTTAGTAGGGAATCACTCATTACAACCTCATATGGCAGAGAGTTCCATAGTCTCACTGCTCTTACAGTAAAGAATCCGCGTCTGTGATTTTGCTTAAACCTTCATTCCTCCAAATGTAGAGGATGCCCCCTTGTCCCCATCACAGGTCTAAGAGTAAAAAGATCATTAGAAAGGTCTTTGTACTGTCTCCTCAGGTGTTTATTCATTGTAATAAGATCACCCCTAAGCCTTTGATTTTCCAAACTAAATTACACCAAAGTGTAATAACCTGTCTTGGTATTGCAGACCCCCTAGTTCCCTAATAACCTTGGTCACTCTTCTCTGCACCCGCTCCAGTTCAGCTATGTCTTTCTTATACACTGGAGACCAGAACTGTACGCAGTATTCTAAGTGTGGTCGCACTAGTGACTTCTATAGAGGTAAAATTATGTTCTCCTCATGAGCATCTATGCCTCTTTTAATGCATCCCATTATTTTATTTACCCTTGCAGCAGCTGCCTGACACTGGCCACTAAATGTGAGTTTGTCGTCCACCCATACACCCAGGTCTTTTCCAATGACAGTTTTGGCCATTGTTTTACAATTAAGCACAAAATTATACATCTTGTTTGTTCTACCCAAGTGCATGACCTTACATTTATCCCCATTAAAGCTCATTTGCCATTTATCAGCCCAAGCCTCTAGTTTACATAAATCCTCCTGTAATATAAAATTGTCCTCCTCTGTATTGATTACCCTGCAGAGTTTAGTGTCATCTGCAAATATTGAAATTCTACTCTCTATGCCCCCTACAAGGTCATTAATAAATATGTTAAAAAGAAACGGGCCCAATACTGACCCTTGCGGTACCCCACTGCTAACCGAGACCCAGTCCGAGTGTGCTCCATTAATAACCACCCTTTGCTTCCCATACCTGAGCCAGCTCTTAACCCACTTACACATACTTTCCCCTATCCCCATTGTTCTCATTTTATGTATCTACCTTTGTGTGGCACCGTATCAAAAGCTTTTGAAAAGTCCATGTACACCACGTCCACTGCATTCCTTTGGTCCAGTCCTGAACTTACCTCTTCATAAAAGCTTATCAGATTAGTCTGACAGGAACGGTCCCTTGTAAACCCATGTTGATATTGGGTCATGAGGTTATTCTTCAGATACTCCAGTATAGTATCTCTTAGAAAACCCTCCAAGATTTTACCCACCGTAGAGGTCAAGCTTACTGGCCTATAATTTCCAAGTTCAGTTTTTGTCCCCTTTTTGAATATTGGCACCACATTTGCCATACGCCAGTCCTGTGGTGCAGACCCTGTTATTATGGAATCTTTAAAGATTAAAATAATGGTCTATCTATGACTGTACTTAATTCCTGCAGTGCTCAGGGGTGTATCCCATCCGGGCCCGGGGATTTGTCAATTTTAGTGATTTTTAGACGCCGCCGTACTTCCTGCTGGGTAAAGCAGGTGACATTTAATGGAGAATTTATATCACTGATCATGTTATCTGTCATGGGATTTTCTTGTGTAAATACTGTTGAAAAAAAGTCATTTAGCATATTGGCTTTTTCCTTATCCTCATCCACCATTTCACCCAGACTATTTTTAAGGGGCCAACACTATCATTTTTTAGTTTCTTACTATTTATGTAGTTAAAGAATATTTTTTGGGGGGGCGTGTCCTGGCACCTGATGTGAACGGACAGCTGCTGGCATTCCTCCGCTGTGCAATATTTATTATCCTGCTTTGAAGTCCCTCCAGAGTCCTGGTGTTGGTCTGTGCTGGTGGGGGAAGGGAGCGGTATCTGACCCCGAGGTGCAACTTTGACAGGAACGACCGTGATTGGTCGGAAAAGACAGCAGGACGCCAAGACAGGAGCAGGGAGCCAGGCTCAAGATGGCACCTGCAGCACTGAGGTGAGGGAGCGAGCAGATGCCGCCAATGCCTCCTATGCAAAGAGGTTAAAGGTTGCAGCTAAGCTGGAATAGTATGCCTGGGTGTAGGGAGCTATGAAAGGGATGGCTGAGGAGAGGAGGGAGAATGACGGAGAGTCTGGAATAGATAAGGACGAAGTTTCAGAAGAAGAAGTGGAGCGGGGGGAATCAGAGGGGGAGGAAGAGCACCAAGAGCAGGAGAACATGGAGCAGGAAGTTACTGTGGAACATGAAGTAGGGGAGCCCACGCTGCGTGACATTTATGACTTGGTTAAATTTTGTAAAACCACATTGACGTCCCATTCTCAAAGAGTGGATGGGGTTAAAAGTGAAGTGACCAAAATTAAAGCTGCCATGAATAAAGTTGATACCAGAATAGGTGCAGTGGAGGAAAGAGTGAGTGTGCTGGAAGATCAGCTTGCTAAGATGCAAAAGTCTCACACTCAATGTCTGCAGAAATGTGCTGCCTTGTCTGATAAAACTGATGACTTGGAAAACCGGTCCAGAAGGAATAATGTGAGACTAAGGGCATCCCTGAAAAGGCTAAAGGGACTGATCCTACAAAGTTTATTGATGAATGGCTCCAAAGTAAGATTGGTGTCACCAATTTGTCTAAAATGTTTTCAGTGGAAAGGGCCCATCGTGTCCCCATGAGACCCCTTCCCCCTGGATCTCCCCCTCGTACCATCATTGCCAAAATCCTTAATGACAGAGACATTATACTGAGGAAAGCCAGAGAGGCTGATGATATGTGTATCAATGGTCAAAAGATCTCTATTTATCCTGACTACTCGGCTGAAGTGCAAAAACAGAGGATTAAGTACGGAGCAGTGAAGCAGAGACTGAGAGACTTGTCATTGAGTTACGCCACACTATACCCAGCAAAGCTCAGGGTTGTGGCCCTGGGCAAGGTTCATTTTTTCTCTACACCGGAGGAGGCTACCAAATGGTTGGACTCAAATACTAAGAAGCTTAAGGCGGGAAAGGAAAGAGGGAAGTGAGAAGAAACTGAAGATTTATATGATAAAATTGGACGATTACTGATTGGTCTAGTCTGATGCTTCTTGTTTTTTAATATAGGATGCAGATTTTGGAGGGATAGTTTATGTTCAAAAAACTGTATTACTATAATTTTGTACATGCCGAGGAGTTGCTGGGGTGTGCTAGGTTGATAGCAACTTTAGAGGTAACGTTAAGATGGTGATCAGAAGCAGGTTTACCCACTCTCCGAGAGGAGAGGCTGAATGTATGTCAGAGTTATGTTTTTGGGCTATTGTAGTGTTAAATGTTGGGGAGGGTGGAGGGAGGAGGGAATGGAGGTTTGTTGTTTTAGAACAAGTTCTAAAAAGCACATACAGCAGTGGTCTATTTCATGGGGTCTGGGAAATTATCCACTTTAGTATACATGATGGGGGATAAAATTAAAATACTCAGTTGGAATATAAGAGGATTGACTGAAGGGACACAAAGGGCGGCAATCCTGGAATACATTAGAAAGAGGGGGCCGGAAGTGATATGCCTTCCGGAGACGCATTTATTGAGGGAAAAGGTGGAGATATTACAAAGAAGGTGGATTGGGAAGGCGTATCACTCCACATATTCTAAATACGCCAGGGGGGTCTCCCTGCTCATAGGGAAATCTACACCATTTGAGGAAATGGAGAGTCATGTGGACAATATGTTTTTTTAATTTGTCGAATTTATGGGCAGCCGATGTGTGTGGCGGCGGCTATGTATATACCGCCCCCATTCTCGAGGACTAAGATCCGGAAAATATTTGACTTATTTAAGAAGGTAATGGGACTACCACTGTTACTTATTGGAGATTTTAATAATGTAATAGATGAAGGATGGGACAGACATAAAAAGGAGTGGATAAAGGGGCAAAGAAACTTTCGCCATTTGGTACCTTCATGTGGGAATTGGGGATGGTGGATCTCTGGAGAGTAAGGAATGAGAATGAAGTTTGCTACTCCTGTTACTCTGCGACCCATGGGTCCCTCTGAAGGATAGATATAGCGCCGGGCAATGAGTTAATGACACGGATGGTCTGTGGGGCGGAATATCTCCTGAGGGTAATTTCGAATCATAAACCAATTGAATTATCTATCAAAAAGTCAGAGGGGAGGAGGGGGGGGATGGAGAATGCACCCCTTATGGCTTGAACATATAAATTTGGACATCATAGAGAGGGAGATGAAAGAATACTGGCAGCTTAATGAGGGCAGTGCTAGTAAACGGGTGGTTTGGGATGCCATGAAGGCTTTTCTGAGAGACCTCTTCTTTCGGGAAATATCTAAATGTAAATCTGCAACTAGGTTAAAGGATTAGGCGATTGTGGAGTTATTAGAAAGGGCGGAGATAGATATGGTGGCGGATCTATCGGAGAAAAAGCAAGGAAGGCTTATGGGGGCCCAGGAAGCAGTTAATAAGCTATACTTGGAGAAGGCAGAGAGACGGAGAGCTTTTCAGAAAACGCAATTTTATGAGGAGGGAGAAAAAGTGGGGCACTTGCTTTCGGTGGTGTCGGCGGCACAGAGAGACTCCTCATATATGTACAAATTAAAGACGGATGTTGGGATACTGCTGGAAACCATGGGAGATATCTTGGGAGAATTTGGGAAGTTTTATAAAAAGTTGTATACATCTGGACTGGAGGCTTCTGTTGGGGACATTAAAGATTTTCTTGAGAGGGCGAGACTCCCTAGTATTAAAGATAGTAACAGACTTAGGTTGGAAGAGCCCATAACTGAGGAGGAGATTGAATCTGCCATCATGTCAGTGACAAGTAATAGGACTCCTGGGGCAGACAGCCTGCCGGGAGAAGTCTATAAGCAATTAAAGGGAGTGACAATGACTCAGTTGAAGGCAGTTTTTGAGGAGACACTGAAGGAAGGGGAGCTGCCATTGTCCATGAGAGAGGCGGTGGTGGTGGTTATTCCATAGGAGGGTAAGGATCCAGAATTGGCTGAATCATATCGGCCCATTTCGTTGCTGACGGCAGATGTTAAGGTCCTGGCTAACCGATTGACGAGTGTGTTCCAGGACCTTGTTCATCCTGATCAATCTGGTTTCATGCCAAATAAGTCCACAGCAATTAATTTACGTAGACTATTCTTGAATTTACAGCTGCCGTCGGACAATGGAGGTCGCAGGGTGGTGGTATCGCTGGATGCGCGTAAAGCGTTTGATAGTGTCGAATGGGGATATCTCTGGGAAGCGTTGAAGAGTTTGGGGTTTGGGCCAATTTTTATTTCATGGATACAATTATTATATGCATCCCCGACGGCCAAAATAAAAGTTAATGGGCAATTGTCAGATAGTTTCGGCCTTCACAGAGGGACTAGGCAGGGGTGTCCACTGTCCCCGCTACTTTTTGCGTTGGCAGTGGAGCCCTTGGCACAGACAATTAGAAATGCGACCTCGGTCAGGGGATTTAAATATGGGAAGATAGAAGAGAAAATAGCTCTGCAGATGATGTGCTGCTCTTTTTGGAGGATTCTGGAGACTCATTGTTTGGTGTGATGAACATTCTTAAAACATTTGGGAGTGTTGTGAGTTCATTTTTCCCTTCACCGTTGAGGTCTGATGAACTGCCTCCTCTGGTGAAGGAAGGTAGTGAGGCTGATTACCAAACACCTGGGCAGCTAGATGATGACTGGGTGGCTGGAATTGAGGACTGGATATAAGGCAGCTGACGCCCTTCTGCCTTGCTGGTGATCCTGCTGGATTCTTGGAGACCAGTCTGATTCCTGCATCTCAAAGCTAAGTTTTTCTGCTCTGCTTTGTACACTTCAGTTTTGTTTTTGTTTTGCCTTGTTTTTTGGGAGTTCTGCCATCCCCGGCCGGGGGTGAGCTGAATTCCATTTTTGTCTCTGATCTGTTGATCTTTTGCTCTGTCTTCAGAATATACCTGAGTGCTGATATAGTCTTTTGAAGCCTAGCGACTTCAGGGCCTGTTTTTCCTATCAGTCAGTTGGCACATTTTGGATAGGGTTTTTGCGGGTGGCAGACAGCGGCTTTCCTATTCTGTCCTATTTAGTTAGCTTGTGCCCCATGATTTGCTCAACCTATCTTTCTATCTGTGTTAGTGTTTTCATCTTGCTTCACCGTCATTATATGTTGGGGGCTGCCTATTGCTTTGGGGTCTGCTCTGGGGCAGTTTAGTTTTTCCCCTTTCTGTCTTTAGGCTATGTAGTTCTCCGGCTGTGATCGAGGGGTCTAGGGCACCGTAGGAACCCCCCACGGCTACTGCTAGTTGTGGATAGGTTCAGGGGTCTGCAATCCGATAGCTGCCAACCTCTCTGGTTTTTCTGGACTTAGCTAGTATTTTGTTTTTTCCTCCTTCGGTGACTCATCATAACAGAATCACCAGCCATACCGCAGATCCTATGGTACTCAATAGCAGGAGAGAATTGTGAAAAAAAAAAGTGTCAGAATTTTTTTTTTTTCTTTTTGTGCATATTTTTTCCTCTATATCTCTGAGGCCGTAGGGGGAATTTTTCTCTCAATGGAGATGAAGCAATTGTCTGATCGTGTGGAGCAGCTCGCTGCTGAAGTGCGGGGAATTTCCGCCTATCTTGCTCATTCACATGCTGCTGAACCAAAGATTCATACTCCTGATGTGTTTTTTGGGGATTGGTCTAAATTCTTGAATTTCAAGAATAATTGTAAATTATTTTTTGCCTTGAAGCCTAACTCGTCGGGGAACTCCGCACAGCAGGTTAAAATTGTCATCTCTTTGCTGCGCGGCGATCCCCAGGATTGGGCGTTTTCTTTGAAACCTGATGATCCTATTCTGAATAATGTGAACGCATTTTTTCAAGCCTTGGGGTTGTTGTATGATGAACCTAATGCTATTGATCAGGCTGAAAAGACCCTGTTGGCATTAAGCCAGGGTCGGGATTCGGCAGAGATGTACTGTCAAAAATTCCGAAAGTGGGCGGTCCTTACTACCTGGAATGATTGTGCCTTGGCAGCCCTCTTTCGGAAGGGTTTGTCAGAAACTGTAAGGCTAAGTGCACACGTACCGGAACTCTCGCGGAAATTACCGCGAGAATTCCGGAATTCCATTCCGCGGGAAAATCGCATTTTAAATTCCCGCGATTTTCCCGCGGAAAAACTAGCATTTTGCAAGCATATTTAGCTTTCAAAATGCTAGCGTTTTCCAAGCGATCTGTAGCATCGCTTGGAGAACTGATTGACAGGTTGGTCACACTCGTCAAACATAGTGTTTGACGAGTGTGACCAACTTTTTACTACTGAGGCCGCCTATGCGGCATCAGTAGTAAAAGATAGAATGTAAAAAAAAAATTAAAAATGGTGTTATTCTTACCTTCCGACGTCCTGCGCATCCGTTCCCAGTAATCCTTTGCGAAAATGCCCGCGATGACGTCCGTTCTCGCGGGATCGTGAAATCTCGCGGTAATTCGCGATGACGTCGAGACTTCGCGATCCCGCGAGAACGGACGTCATCGCGGGCATTTTCGCAAAGGACTACTGGGAACGGGAGCATGGAGAGAGGCGGGAATGCTGCGCGGGACATCGGAAGGCGAGAATAACAATATTTTTTATTTTAAATTCTATTTTTTACAGGGATATGGTACCCAAAGCCCGGAGGACAGTCTCCTCTCCTCCGGACCGTGGGTACCATCCGCAAGTGTTCTGCTTACTTTCCGCATGGTGTGCACAGCCACATGCGGGAAGTAAGAGGAACAATGCATTCCTATGGGTGCGGGATCGCCGCGATTCCGCAAAATTAATGAGCATGCTGCGTTTTTTTACTGCGAAGCGATTCCGCCACGGTAAAAACCGCAGCATTAGCACAGCATTGCAGAATCCCATAGGAATGCATGGGATGCTTATTTTTCGCGGCAAAATCACGCGGTTAAAACCGCCGCGGAAACGCGAAAAAAACGCCACGTGTGAACTCAGCCTAAAAGATACTATGGTGGGATTTCCTGTTCCCTCTGGTTTTGTCGATTCTATGTCATTAGCCATTCAGGTGAATCGGCGTTTACGTGAACGCAAAACTACACGAGAGATCTTGCCACCTGTTGAACAAATGTCTGAACCTATGCAATGTGATAGAGTTTTGTCTAGGGCGCAATGTCAGGAGTTCAGAAGGCGTAATAAGCTGTGTTTTTTTTGTGGAGATGCCTCGCATATTATTTCTGTCTGCCCTAAACGAGAGAAACGTTGTGCACACACGTTTTCTGTGGGTGGTGTTCAACCTAAGTTTCTTCTGGCAATTACTCTGATCTGCTCCCTGTCCACATTTTCCGCCAAGGCTTTTGTGGATTCGGGAGCAGCTCTGAACCTGATAGATTTGGATTTTGCTAAACGTTGTGGATTTCCTAGGACACCACTGCGGACGCCTATCCCTTTGAGGGGTATTGATGCTACTCCTTTGGCAAAGAATAAACCTCAGTTTTGGACCCAGGTGTTAATGCGGGTCGCCCCAGACCATCAAGAAAATTGCAGATTTTTGGTGTTGCATAATTTGCATGATACCATTGTTCTGGGGTTTCCCTGGTTGCAAATCCATAATCCAGTTCTGGATTGGAAATCGTTTTCTGTGGTGAGTTGGGGTTGTCGGTGTGCCCTTAGTGATGCTCCTGTTTTCTCCACCTCTCCCCAGTCGCATGATGTTCCTGACTATTTGGCTGACTTTTATGATGTATTTAGTGAGAATGAGTCTGCGTCTTTGCCTCCTCATAGGAGTTATGACTGTACAATTGAGCTGAACCCGGGGTGTAAATTCCCCAAGGGTCAGCTTTTCAATTTATCTGTACCCGAGCACGAGGCTATGCGATCCTATATTAAGGAGTCGTTGGAGAAGGGTCATATTAGACCATCCTCTTCACCCTTAGGTGCTTGGTTTTTTTTCGTGGCTAAAAAGGATGGTTCATTAAGGCCTTGTATTGACTATCGTGCCCTCAACAAAATTACTGTTAATTATCAGTATCCGTTACCCCTGATTTCTGATCTATTCTCCAGAGTTAAAGGTGCTTGCTGGGTTACCAAGCTTGACCTCAGGGGGGCGTATAATCTTATTCGCATTAAGCATGGGGATAAATGGAAGACGGCGTTTAATACTCCGGAGGGACATTTTGAGTACCTGGTGATGCCTTTTGGGCTCTCTAATGCCCCTTCTGTCTTCCAGTGCTTCATGAACGATATATTCCGAGACTTTGTGGATAAATTTTTGATTATCTATCTGGATGATATTTTGATCTTCTCCAAGAATTGGGACTCTCATGTGGAACATGTTCGGACTGTGTTCCGGATTTTGAGAGAGAATTCCCTGTATGTCAAGGGATCGAAATGCCTTTTTGGGGTACAGAGGATTTAATTTTTGGGATTTATTTTGTCTCTGTCAACTATTGAAATGGACCCGGCCAAGGTACAGGCCATTTATGATTGGGTTCAGCCCACCTCTTTGAAGGCCCTCCAGAAGTTTTTGGGTTTTGCTAATTTTTATCGGAAATTTATAGCTAATTTTTCTGGTATTGCCAAGCCATTGACTGATTTGACTAGGAAGGGTGCTGATGTGCTGAATTGGTCTCCGGAGGCTGTTTCTTCCTTTCAGGAGCTGAAGCGAAGATTCACTTCTGCTCCGGTTTTGCGGCAACCTGATGTCTCACTCCCGTTTCAGGTTGAGGTGGATGCTTCTGAGATTGGTGCAGGAGCGGTGTTGTCCCAAAAAGATCCTGTGACATCTAAAATGAATCCTTGTGCTTTCTTTTCCCAAAAGTTCTCCCCATCCGAACGTAACTATGATGTGGGGAATCGGGAACTGTTAGCCATGAAATGGGCATTTGAGGAGTGGAGACATTGGTTGGAGGGAGCCAAACACCAAGTCGTGGTCCTTACTGACCACAAGAATTTGATTTACCTGGAGTCGGCCAAGCGCTTGAATCCTAGACAGGCTAGGTGGACCTTGTTTTTCACACGTTTTGATTTTGTGGTCTCTTTTCTTCCAGGCACTAAGAATGTCAAGGCAGACGCCCTCTCTAGGAGTTTCCTTGCTGATTCTCCTGTTGTGACTAAGCCTGCTACCATCTTAGGCGAGGGGGTAGTTCTTTCTGCCATCTCGCCCGATTTGAGACGTGCTCTGGAAGAGTTTCAGGAGGACAAACCTGAGCGTTGTCCCAGTGGAAAGTTGTATGTTCCTGACCAGTGGAGGAAGAGAGTGATGTCTGAAGTTCATTGCTCTGCATTGGCTGGTCATCCAGGTATTTTTGGTACTAGAGATCTGGTGAGTCGGTCTTTTTGGTGGCCCGCCTTGTCTCATGATGTCAGGAATTTTGTGCAGTCCTGTGGGACTTGCTCCCGGTCTAAACCTTGTTCTCGCTCTAGTGGCTTGTTGATGCCTTTGCCGGTGCCCAGGAGGCCATGGACCCATATTTCAATGGATTTTATCTCTGATATGCCTGTCTCTCAGAGAATGACTGTTATTTGGGTGATTTGTGATAGATTCTCTAAGATGGTCCATCTTGTACCACTCCCTAAGTTGCCATCTTCCTCTGAGTTGGTGCCCTTGTTTTTGCAACAGGTGGTTCGCTTGCACGGGATTCCTGAGAACATTGTATCTGACAGAGGAGTTCAGTTTGTGTCTAGATTTTGGAGGACTTTCTGTTCCAAGCTGGGAATTCAGTTGTCCTTCTCCTCTGCGTTTCACCCTCAGACCAATGGGCAGACGGAGAGAACAAACCAGACTTTGGAGTCGTATTTGAGATGTTTTATTTCTGCCGATCAGGATGTTTGGGTTTCATTTTTGCCCTTGGCTGAATTTGCTTTAAATAATAGAGCTAGTTCTGCCACTTTGATGTCACCTTTTTTTTGTAACTTTGGGTTTCACCCTCGATTTTCTTCAGGGCAGGTGGAGCCTTCTGCCTGCCCAGGTGTTGACACTGTGGTGGAGAGAATGCACCTGATCTGGGACCAAGTAGTGGATAAGTTGTCTCTCTCCCAGGAAAAGGCCCAGCGGTTTTCCAACCGGCATAGGACCGTTGGTCCCCAGTTTAAGGTGGGTGATATGGTTTGGTTGTCATCAAAAAATATCGCTATGAAGGTGGCTTCTCCTAAGTTTAAGCCTAGATTTATTGGACCTTACAAGATTTTGGAGATTATTAATCCGGTCTCTTTTCGGTTGGCTCTTCCTGTCACATTTAAAATTCATAATGTGTTTCATAAGTCCTTGTTGAAGAGGTTTGTTGAACCAGTAGTTCCTGTGGTGGCACCTCCTGACCCTGTATTGGTTGAAGGTAACATGGAATATGAGGTAGAGAAGATACTGGATTCCCGTCTGACTAGACGGAGACTCCAGTATTTGGTTAAGTGGAAGGGTTATGGTCAGGAGGATAATTCCTGGGTCTCTGCCTCTGATATTCATGCCAAAAGATTGGTGCGTGCCTTTCATCGGGCTCACCCGGATCGCCCTGGTGGCATGGATGAGGGTTCGGTGACCCCTCCTCAAGGGGGAGGTACTGTTGTGAGTTCATTTTTCCCTTCACCGTTGAGGTCTGATGAACTCCCTCCTCTGGTGAAGGAAGGTAGTGAGGCTGATTACCAAACATCTGAGCAGCTAGATGATGACTGGGTGGCTGGAATTGAGGACTAGATATAAGGCAGCTGACGCCCTTCTGCCTTGCTGGTGATCCTGCTGGATTCTTGGAGACCAGTCTGATTCCTGCATCTCAAAGCTAAGTTTTTCTGCTCTGCTTTGTACACTTCAGTTTTGTTTTTGTTTTGCCTTGTTTTTTGGGAGTTCTGCCATCCCCGGCCGGGGGTGAGCTGAATTCCATTTTTGTCTCTGATCTGTTGATCTTTTGCTCTGTCTTCAGAATATACCTGAGTGCTGATATAGTCTTTTGAAGCCTAGCGACTTCAGGGCCTGTTTTTCCTATCAGTCGGTTGGCACATTTTGGATAGGGTTTTTGCGGGTGGCAGACAGCGGCTTTCCTATCCTGTCCTATTTAGTTAGCTTGAGCCCCATGATTTGCTCAACCTATCTTTCTATCTGTGTTAGTGTTTTCATCTTGCTTCACCGTCATTATATGTTGGGGGCTGCCTATTGCTTTGGGGTCTGCTCTGGGGCAGTTTAGTTTTTCCCCTTTCTGTCTTTAGGCTATGTAGTTCTCCGGCTGTGATCGAGGGGTCTAGGGCACCGTAGGACCCCCCCACGGCTACTGCTAGTTGTTGTGGATAGGTTTAGGGGTCTGCAATCCGATAGCTGCCAACCTCTGGTTCTTCTGGACTTAGCTAGTATTTTGTTTTTTCCTCCTTCGGTGACTCTTCATAACATGGGAGTGTCAGGCCTAGTCATTAATTGGGAAAAGTCCAATATTATGGCGGTTGATGGTGGGGAGGACGAACTCATGTTAAGGGGAGAGGGAGCGAAATTAGCCGTGGTTCAGAAATTCAAATACTTGGGTGTTCAGGTGTCGCTTCCACTATCTGGCTATATTGATCTCAATCTGGTTCCGCTGTTGGGGAAATTCAGAAATAAAATAGGGACATGGAGCAGATTGCATATCTCAGTGGTGGGGAAAGTCAATTTGATCAAGATGATTTTAATGCCCCAGCTTCTATATGTGTTACATAATGCCCCTATCTGGATACCCAGGAGGTGGTTCCGTGCCATTGGTTCCCTTTTCAGAGAGCTGGTTTGGGGGAAAAAACAGGCAAGGCTTCGACTGGAAATTCTGCAGAGACCTAAGGATGAAGGGGGCTTGGCACTTCCGAACCTTTGGATTTACTATTTAGCTGCGCAGGGTCAACATATAAGGGGCTGGAAAGAAAGTGATAATATGATCACAAAGGGTTTTGGCGCATGTTTTAGATAGGAGTCCACTGATCCAGGGCCTGGAAGCAGGATGCTTTAGGAAGGCTGGTTGGGTCTACCCCACTTGTTTACTGATTCATAAGATGTGGGAGGAAATTAAGATTAGAGGGGTGGAATATCTAACTGACTTCTCTCCAATATGGCAAAATTATAATTTACCGGAGTTTGTTAAAATGGGGAACTTTAAAATTTGGAAGGGTTTGGGAATATTTTACATCGGCCAGGTTCAGGATGGGCAGGAGTTGTTACCCTTTGAGAGACTGCAGGAGGTTTACGGGTTGCCAGAGGTCTGTAGGTTTCAGTATAGGCAGTTCCACCATGCTTACAGGACTCAGAGTAAAACAGTTAATATGAAGGTTCGGGCGGATATTCTGGTAAACTATGTTTGTGCAAAAGGGGGGACGAGAGGCGTTGTTTCAGAGATATACAGGGACCCACTGTTTGCCTTCCTACAAAGATATCTAATTAAAGGAAAAGAGAAATGGGAGAAAGAGGTGGGAGATATAGAGGAAGATAAATGGGAAATAATAATGTAATATGTACCCAAGTTGTCACTGAGCAAACCAGCCAGACTGTCTCAGTTTTATGCGCTCCATAGAGTGTATAGGACTCCAGATAGGCTATACAAGGCGGGGTTGAGACAAACTTCCGAATGCCAGAGATGTCGGACCAAAGGGGCTGGGATTATACACATGCTGTGGCAATGTCCAAAATTAAAAACGTTTTGGGTGGAAGTGACGACTGCAATTGGAAGGGTATATAATTGTAGAATTGAAAGGGAGCCTCTGGTGTGTATCTTGGGGTATGTAGAGGAGATCGGGGTATCGAATTATCATAAACTAGCAATAGCTAGATTATTATATGTTGCGAGGAAACTGATTGCCAGATGTTGGAAAAGTGAAGAGCCACCGACAATGCGGGAGTTCTATAGACAGTCTGACTATATTATGGGTATAGAAAAGAGTATATACGCTAAAAGGTAAAAGGTTGGTACCTTTGAAACAATATGGAATCCCTGGGCGGAGAGGTGCTGACCTCAGAAGATCAATGTTGCATTACTGTGTACTTTTATTTAAATAAAATGTTTTGAAAACATGTGTAACTTGTATACTCTTCACAGATTGAATATGCTGGTTGTTTTATATTTTGCTATGCAATAAAAATTTATCTGATTTAAAAAAAAAAAAAATATTTCAGGATTATTTTTACTTTCTCTGGCAATGAGTCTCTCTGTCTCAGTGTTTGCTGTCTTGATTTGCTTTTCACAGAATTTATTTAATCTTCTGTATTTAGTTAATGCCTCATCACTACCTACTTGCTTTAATTCTCTAAATGCTTTATTTTTGTCAATTACTGCGCCCCTTACAGCTCTATTTAGCCATAGTGGTTTATGGCATAAGGGCTGTACAAATACAGCATTAGCCCCTTAGCACAAAGTGACGTACATGTATGTCAGTTCTGGCATCACCATGTGTGGAGAGGACTCTCTGGTCACGCATACATTTTGGATATATTACATAGCTAACATCTCTTCTCACCACTGCTGTTAACCATTTAGATGCTGAAAGTTCAAGGCCTCCGTCATTGCCATCTTGGTATTTCTGTGAAGCTCAGCCTGTGGATGAGTTTCAGGGGAGACCTCTATTTTCACTATGCACTGCAGTACCATAGTATTGCAGTAGAGAGTAAAAGCAATCAAAAGTTCAAGTCCTCAAAGGAAACTAAAAAATGCAAAAAATTGCGTGCTATCATTGCACCAGTAAAAGTCTGGTCTGTCAATATATAATATTATTTATTCAGTACGGTAAATGCCGTAAAGAAAAAAGAATCAAAACACCAGAATTGTACATTTTGGTCAGCACGCCTCCCTAAAATAATGCAATCAAAACATCGTATATACCCCAAATTTATATCAGTAAAACTGTCAGCTCACCATTGTATTTTTTTCAGCATTTCATCTCACAGTTTTTTCCCGTTTTTTATACATTGTACAGTAAAACAAATGGTGTCATTCAAAACTACAAGTCATTCTGAAAAAACAAGCCTTCAAATAGTGCCGGAAAAATGAAAAACATGACTTTTGGAAGGAAATAAATGCAAACGTAAAAAAAAAACCTGGGGTTAAATTATGTGTTGCGGGACAAAACCTTGCTTATTTATGTGTTGATAGTTTTGCACATATCAAAAAATATTTTTTTATGGTATTTCAAGGCTCGGCACATCATTTCTCATTCGTACTGTTAGATAGTTGTGTGTGTATTAAAATAATAGGTTAATTTAGGGACTGAACAATGGTGACTGTGCTGACATAACGAGGTTTATCCAGTTTTTAATTTTACTAAAATTAACATCACTTTGGGATTCGTCTTGGAAATTGTTTCTTATTTTATTGTGGCTTTTCTTTTCCTTTGTCCTATTTGTGCTTTCTCCGCATGAAAGACGTTATATGGTAGCAATACAGCAAAGTTGTACACTATCACGATCTCTGACTCAGTGATGTGCATTAAAATATAAAATTAGAAAATAATTCATATATTGTGTATCTGTTTTTAACAACGTATAGAAAGTGACATTCTACTTAATCCTCTATTTTTAATTCTAATGTATTTTTTCTCTGCTGTATTTGTAGTCTCTTAATACTTGTTATTAAGTAATCTGGATTTCTCGTGTTTTAACACTGTGCTCTGGCATCAATAGGGGAATCCGTGGACCCTCAGGATAAGGACACAGAAGCTGGATTCTAATCCCTACAGTGATACTACTTCCATGGATCCCTGTTCCTGCCGTCTGCCAGATCTCAGCTATGAAGATTTGCATGTGATTTCCAGAGGATGGCTTGGGCATCCATGAATGATCTACAGATACCAGTTAATTTGTTCTCATTTTTTATGACTTTGTAAGCATCCTTTTTTACATAGTACATGTTTACAATTCAATAATAAAATGTCAGTCATTTCCATCTACAAGATTATTATGGAAAAATCCCCTTTGGCTACAAAATGGAATGTTGAAATAGTTTCCCTTTAAAATGAATAGTTTAAATAGTTGTCTAAGATTTGGAAAACATGGCTTCCTTCTTAAATGTAATCTGTCACCAGGATTTGTTAGATAATCTGCGAACAGTGCTGTGTAGAGACACACCCTGAATGCAGCAATATGTCATTTATTGGGCTGCTTGTTGCAGTTTTGATAAATTCACAGTTTTATCAGCAGGAAATCATCACTATAAAACTAATATAATTGCTGCCATGTAGTCCTCCATATTCATGAGCGCTGTATAACCTCACTCCCCCACTCATTGGCAGCTTTCTGCCTATGCACAGAGAACACAGCTGCCAATCAGCGCTGTGGGCGGGGTTGTACAGAGCTCAGCATTCAGAGAACCGCAACAGATAAATAGTGATTTTATCAAAACCACAGCAAGCTGCTAAGTGAATAGGTCCGAACTCTATTACCACAGACAACCTTTCGACAGGTGTGGCGCTGTTTTTGGAAAAAATCATCCATGTTTGTTCAGTCCTTATTAAACCCGTCACAGTAAGCAACCAATGTCATCAGCTATTTTCCGATTTTCTCATACTATGAGTCAAGCGATATTTAGCATTTTCAGGGTTTTTTTTTTATCATTATTAGTACTATACAAATTGCTAATAAGTTGTGAGTTACCAATTTTATAAGTAGAAAATGTATAGTTTACACATTACTATGGAGCCATACTGTGAGAACTGGCAACAAGCAGCAGTTTACTGATAATATAAGATTGTGTTAGAGAGTTGATGCTAGAGATCACTTTAAGGATCTACTGTAGGTAAGTCACATATTACCTGCATATGTTACTTGGCAGACGTAAAGTTTAATAATGCATATTGTTTCATGGGACGATTACGGTAATACAATCATCCTCCATTTGTAGCAGAATTAGGGCACACAGCGGTTTTCTGGAAGTACAGGGTGGGCCATTTATATGGATACACCTGAGTGGGCCATTTACAAAGTTGGATCCAAAATGACCGACTTCGAAATGGCCGCCATGGTCACCACCCATCTTGAAAAGTTTTCCCCCTCCCATATACTAATGTGCCACAAACAGGAAGTTGATATCACCAACCATTCCCATTTTATTTAGGTGTATCCATATACATGGCCCACCCTGGTGTATCCATATAAATGGCCCACCCTGTACATGCCAGGACGGTGCTTAGACTTCTGTGCAGTAAGTCGTTGCTACAATTTCAGTACTTACCATTTTCTTGCTTATACAGAGCCATGACAAGCAGCATGGTATATGCAAAGCATATCTGGGAGAAATAGGTTGGGTCAATCAGAACGCTGAGATTGCCATGTCATTTTTTTATTGTACTTCAAATAATTTTTTACTATTGTTTAATGTAGATGAAAATAATAAATAATAAATATTTGTTTGATGGTTTGTGTTACTCTTTCAATGCTATATGTGTGCAGTGATACTCATTTATTATTACGTTTCCAGGAGGGGACTATAGATATCTGTATGAGTATCGCCTCCTGGATTACAGAGGAGAGCGGCACAAAGATAATAAAATATGGCAGCAATGCAATTAAAAATCCTTATCTACTATGCTAACAAAATTGAGGTACTTAGTATTCAATTTGTCCAATTCATGTGTGCCCACAAGCCACGACAAGGTGTAGCATTGTTTGATAGGACCCTAGCTCTATCAGACTTTCTGGTAATGATGGAAATCTGCCCTCTGCAGAATATACAGTACATGTAAATAATAAGAAACGAAGAGCTGGCACAAAAATAAGAACAAATGTTGTAGTTCACTTTTAAAAGCAACTATTACGTGTTTGAAGAAGAAAAAAATAGATACAATAGATTTGGAAGAATAGAAAAATCATACAGACAGATACAGGGGCAGACTGGGCCGGGGGGGGTAGAGTGGCAAATGCCCTCTGGGCCGCTCCCTCGACAGCTGTGCAGGGCCACCTGTATCTTCATCAGAAGGGCGGGCTCTTAGGCTTTAATTGTTTGTGTGCTGACCCTGATGTGTCTGCAAAGTAAGCTCTGTGCAGCCATGTCTGCTAAATAACATCACTCAATGCACCCTGCACTGCCATCTTCTCACCGGAGAGGAGCTTCAATCAAGTGGGCCAGATGGGACACCAGCCTGGGGAAGGCGAATGTGATCTTCTGGCTTCCCCATGTTAAAACACTCTTAATATGTCTGTATGTCTGCTTGTGTGTGTGCAAATGAGTGTCTGCGTTTGTGTGCATGTCTGATTATTGAATATAAACACGTGTGCTTGCGTGTGTGCTTGTCTGCATACCATATGTGTGCATGTGGGTGCATGTCTGCATAGTGTTAGTGTGTATGTGTGTGCATGTCTGTGCATTGCATGTGCACAGGTCTGCGTGTATATGCATGTCAGTGTGCCATATGTGTGCATATCTGTATTGCATGTGTATAGGTCTGCATGTAAATGCATGTCTGTGTATCATATGTGTATATTAGTGTACTGTGTGTGTGCATGTCTGCGTGTGTGCATACGGTTGTTCTCAAAAGTTTACATATTCTGGCAGAATTTTTACTTTCGTGGCCTTTTTTCAGAGAATATGAATGATAACACCAAAACTTTTTCTCCACTCATGGATAGTGGTTTGGTGAAGCCATTTATTGTCAAACTTTTGTGTTTTCTGTTTTTAAATCATAACTACAACCCAAAACATCCAAATGACTCTTATCAAAAGTTTACAAACGCTGGGGATTTTGGCCTAACATGCACAGAAGTTAACACAATTGGGTATGATTGGCTATTAAAGGTAACATCCTCACCTGTGAGCTGTCTGTTTGTAATCACTGTATGCATAGAAGTTGAGTGAGTTTCTGGGACCCAGACAAACTGTTGCATCTTTCATACAGCCATTGACATTTCTGTTTTGTGAGTCATGGGGAAAGCAAAAGAATTGTCAACGGATCTACAGAAAAAGTTAGTTCAACTGTATAAAACAGGAAAGGGATTCAAAAAGATATCCAAGGAATTGATAATGCCAGTCAGCAGTGTTCAAACTGTGATTAACAAATGGAAAATCAGGGGCTCTGTAAAAACAAAACCATTGTCAGGTAGACCAACAAAGATTTCACCCACAACTGCCAGGAAAAATTGTTCAGGATTCAAAAAAAAAAAACCCCACAAATAACAGCTGAAATACTGGACTCTCTGAAAACTAGCGGTGTGGCTGTTTCATGATGCACAATAAGGAGGCACTTGAAGAAAAATGTGCTGCATAGTCGAGTTGCCAGAAGAAAGCCATTACTGCTCAAATGCCACAAAGTATCTTGCCTACAATACCCAAAACAGCACCAAGAGAAGCCTCAAAACTTCTGGAACAAGGTAATTTGGAGTGATGAGACCAAAATTTAACTTATTGGCCACAACCTTAAATATTACATTGGAGAGAAGTCAACAAGGCCTATGATGAAAGGATTACCATTCCTACTGTAAAGCACGGAGGTGGGTTGCTGATGTTTTGGGGATGTGTGAGCTACAAAGGCACAGAAAATCGTCAAAGTTGAAGGAAAGATGAATGCAGCATGTTATCAGCAAATTCTGGAGGCAAATTTACAATAATCAGCCCGGAAGCTGCACATGGGACATACTTGGACGTTCCAACATGACAATGATCCAAAACACAAGGCCAAGTCGACCTGTCATTGGCTACAGCAGAAGTGAAGGTTCTGGAGTGGCCATCTCAGTCTCCTGACCTCATTATCATTGAGTCACTCTGAAGAGATCTCAAGCGCACAGTTCATGCTAGACAGCCCAGGAATTTACTGGAACTGGAGGCATTTTGCCAAGAAGAGTGGGCAGCTTTACTCTCTGAAAAAATAAAGAACCTCATCCACAACTACCACAAAAGATTTCAAGCTGTCATTAATATTAGAGGGGCAATGCACAGTATTAAGAAATGGGGTATGTGAACTTTTGATCAGGGTCATTTGGATGTTTTGGGTGGTCATTATGATTTAAAAAGAGAAAACACAGTATTTTGACAATAAATGGCTTAACTCAACCACTAACCATGAGTGGAGAAAAAGTTTTTGTGTTATCAATCATATTCTCTGAAAAAAGGCCAAGAAAGCAAAAATTCTGCCGGGGTATGTAAACTTTTGAGCACAACTATGTCTGCTTGTATGTGCATGTCTGTAACATGCATGTCTGCGTAATTGTGCATGTCTGTATTGTGTGTACATTTCTGCTTCTGTGTGTGTACATGTCTGCATACCGTATGTGTGTATCTGGAATTGTACGTATTTTTGTAAGATGCATGATTGCAATAGTGTATTGTGTTGTGTAACAACATTCATATCTTTGGGGCAAATTTTATTTATCAGAGCTATTTCACATATGTGTTAGGGAATTTCTTTTGTCTTTCGAAGTGTAGGAACAGACAAATAAAATTAACCCCTTTGCGCACCTTGATGTAACCATGTCACCAGGGATGTGCTTGTTTGGAGGAATTGCAATTACACAGTGATATATAATATGATGATTTCAATTTATTATGAGAATAAAAACTTTGATAGGAGGAGGAGTGCTGCTTTAAGGTCAGAACTGTGACTTGGCCATTCAAAAACTTTATCTTTATTCTTGTTTAAAGGGAACCAACCTGTCACCAGTTTTGTGACATAGCAGCTAAAATGTCACCTTATTCAGCGTCAGCTATGCATTCCCTAAATCCTTATAGAACCCCATGAATCCTCTTGTATTCTCGCGAAAAACCTTTTTAATTTCTCCCGTGCTGTATGGTAATCTTCACAGTCCAGTCTGATGGGCGTAGTTTCGCACCTTTTTTTTAAGAAACTTTGGCTTTTTCTTTGACCACTTAAATAAAAAAGAACCTAGACATGTTTGGTAGCTACAAACTCGCACTGACCTGGAGAATCATAGTGGCAGCTCAGTTTTAGCATTTAGTGAACATTGTAAAATAGCAAAGCAAAAAAAAATTGTGGAATTGCACTTTTATTTGCAATTTCACCGCACTTTGATTTTTTTCCCCCGTTTTTCAGTACACTATATGGCAAAACCAATGGTGCCGTTCAAAAGTACAGCTCCCACCAAAAACAAACCCTCACATGGCCATATTGACAGAAAAGTTGGCTCTGGGAAGAGGGGAGCAAAAAACAGAAACTCAAAAACAGAAAAACCCAAAGTGGTGAAGGGGTTAAAGGTGAGATGGGATCCTTCCAATCTTAGTCTGATGGGAGGAGTGTTTTTTTTATTTTGGTCACATCAGCTTGCACCTGTTCACATATGCTTCTTTCTGTTGATATGCTGATCAGATTTTTTTGTGTGTGTAGTTGTCTATTTTTCTATCTTCAATTTAAGTATTTCTCAATTTATGATAGCTGTCATGCAGCTACAATGCAGGTTTGTGTGTGCTCGACCTGTTGGCAACAGTGGGGAGAAGGGACTGCACACTCCTAGGGCAAGCCTGCACTGCAGCAGCCAAAACCACCACCAGGTGGCAGCAAAAACATCAAAAGCCTGGTCAGCAGCAAGCAGTAATACGAAGTACCGAGGTCACAGCAAGCACGTGGTCAGGAACAAGTTAATAGGTCAAAACCAGATCTGCGCGTGGTACTGGGGGAAAAATGGAAGAGTAATCAGAGACAAGCCAGGGAATCAGAAACCAGAGCAAGCTAAACAGTACCAAAACAGAGGACAGAAACTCAAGTCAAGGAACAAGCCGGGTCATACACACAGCAGCGGACATGTATACAGAGAAGCACCATAACCAACAGAGTAACCAAGGCCAGCTCCTCAAGCCGAGGGACCAGAATTATCACTGACACCGGACCTAGGTCATGTGGCAACTAAATAGCTGCCTAAACACAAGAGAGAGGCAGATACAATTACCGTATTTTTTGGACCATAAGACGCACTTTTTTCCCCAAAAATTTTGGGGGAAAGTGGGGGGTGCGTCTTATGGTCGCAATGCACGGTACCTGGTGCGCTGGTGGCAGCGGGCGAGGCTCTGCGGTGCGGTGGTGGCAGCGGGCGGCGCTCTGCGGTGCGGTGGTGGCAGCGGGCTATGCTCCGGTGCAGGGGTGGCGGCTCCACCGGCGTTTCTTCGCAGCCCGCACACCCCTTGCTGGGCGCTGCCATGTTGCGGTGGCCTCCGGGAGCATGGAGATTTGAATCTCGTCCCCCGAGATCTCGGCACGAGATCTGAAGCTGCGCATGGACCCCGGACCGGCGGCCATCTTGCCGGGGTCCATGCTCCCGGAGGCCACCGCAACATGGCGGCGCCCAGCAAGGGGTGTGCAGGGGGCCTCCGGGCTGCGAAGAAACGCCGCGGAGCCGCCGCCCCTGCATCGGAGCACAGCCCGCTGCCACCACCGCACCGCAGAGCGCCGCCCGCTGCCCCCACCGCAGAGCCCACCTGTCCCTGCCACAGCTGCTCCTGCCTCAGCTGCCCCTGCCACAGATGCCCCTGCCACAGCTGCCCCTACCCCAGTACAGCTGCCCCTGCCCACCTGCCCCAGCACAGCTGCCCCTGCCTCAGCTGCCCCTGCCCCAGCTGCCCCTGCCCCAGCACAGCTGCCCCTGCCACAGCTGCCCCTGCCCACCTGCCCCAGCACAGCTGCCCCTGCCACAGCTGCCCCTGCCACAACTGCCACAGTTGCCCCTGCCACAGCTGCCCCAGCACAGCTGCCCCTGCCTCAGCACAGCTGCCCCTGCCCACCTGCCCCAGCACAGCTGCCCCTGCCACAGCTGCCCCAGCACAGCTGCCCCTGCACAGCCCACCCGCCCCAGCTCCAGCGCAGCTGCCCCAGCACAGAGCCGCCGCCACCGCACAAGCCTGGACCACTGAATGATCCCTGTGACTACTTCTCCACCTGTGCCAGATCCCTTCCCAGGTAAGCTGAATTTGGACTGTAAGACGGACCCCCATTTGACACATTATTATTTTTTTCCCTATTTTCCTTCTGAAAATTGGGCTGCGTCTTATGGTCCGGTGCGTCTTCTAGTCCGAAAAATACGGTAACCCCTGTCTAACCAGGATGGGACAAAGACAAAACCCCATCCTGTATCATGACAATAGCTTTCTGAGCTATTTATCCAACCATATTTTTTCTTTCTATTTATTTATTCTACTAACATTTAACAGTAGTTTTGTTTGAGCCCTTTACGACCTTGGACGTATAGGTACAGTGGGGCAAAAAAGTATTTAGTCAGTCAGCAATAGTGCAAGTTCCTTCACTTAAAAAGATGAGGCGTCTGTAATTTACATCATAGGTAGACCTCAACTATGGGAGACAAACTGAGAAAAAAAAATCCAGAAAATCACATTGTCTGTTTTTTTTTTCATTTTATTTGCATATTATGGTGGAAAATAAGTATTTGGTCAGAAACAAGCAATCAAGATTTCTGGCTCTCACAGACCTGTAACTTCTTCTTTAAGAGTCTCCTCTTTCCTCCACTCATTACCTGTAGTAATGGCACCTGTTTAAACTTGTTATCAGTATAAAAAGACACCTGTGCACACCCTCAAACAGTCTGACTCCAAACTCCACTATGGTGAAGACCAAAGAGCTGTCAAAGGACACCAGAAACAAAATTGTAGCCCTGCACCAGGCTGGGAAGACTGAATCTGCAATAGCCAACCAGCTTGGAGTGAAGAAATCAACTGTGGGAGCAATAATTAGAAAATGGAAGACATACAAGACCACTGATAATCTCCCTCGATCTGGTGCTCCACGCAAAATCCCACCCCGTGGGGTCAGAATGATCACAAGAACGGTAAGCAAAAATCCCAGAACCACGCGGGGGGACCTAGTGAATGAACTGCAGAGAGCTGGGACCAATGTAACAAGGCCTACCATAAGTAACACACTACGCCACCATGGACTCAGATCCTGCAGTGCCAGACGTGTCCCACTGCTTAAGCCTGTACATGTCCGGGCCCGTCTGAAGTTTGCTAGAGAGCATTTGGATGATCCAGAGGAGTTTTGGGAGAATGTCCTATGGTCTGATGAAACCAAACTGGAACTGTTTGGTAGAAACACAACTTGTCGTGTTTGGAGGAAAAAGAATACTGAGATGCATCCATCAAACACCATACCTACTGTAAAGCATGGTGGTGGAAACATCATGCTTTGGGGCTGTTTCTCTGCAAAGGGGCCAGGACGACTGATCCGGGTACATGAAAGAATGAATGGGGCCATGTATCGTGAAATTTTGAGTGCAAACCCCCTTCCATCAGCAAGGGCATTGAAGATGAAACGTGGCTGGGTCTTTCAACATGACAATGATCCAAAGCACACCGCCAGGGCAACGAAGGAGTGGCTTCGTAAGAAGCATTTCAAGGTCCTGGAGTGGCCTAGCCAGTCTCCAGATCTCAACCCTATAGAAAACCTTTGGAGGGAGTTGAAAGTCCGTGTTGCCAAGCGAAAAGCCAAAAACATCACTGCTCTAGAGGAGATCTGCATGGAGGAATGGGCCAACATACCAACAACAGTGTGTGGCAACCTTGTGAAGACTTACAGAAAACGTTTGACCTCTGTCATTGCCAACAAAGGATATATCACAAAGTATTGAGATGAAATTTTGTTTCTGACCAAATACTTATTTACCACCATAATATGCAAATAAAATGAAAAAAAAACAGACAATGTGATTTTCTGGATTTTTTTTTCTCAGTTTGTCTCCCATAGTTGAGGTCTACCTATGATGTAAATTACAGACGCCTCTCATCTTTTTAAGTGGTGGAACTTGCACTATTGCTGACTGACTAAATACTTTTTTGCCCCACTGTACATCCAAGGTCACCTCCCCCTGTTTGCTGCGGGCGTGACGAGCCCACAACTTTTCTGGCACATGTCAGCTGATTTTTTGATGCCACCGGCATTTAACATGATGGCACTGGAAGCGTGTAACTAACTCCACCAATCGGTGCATGTGTCACATGACCGTGTATCACAGATGGGTTAGGATGACAACCTAGGGTCTGCAGGAGACCCCTGTGGTTATCATTGCTGGATAGCTATGAGCAACACCCATTGGCCGGCGCTCATAGCAAATCAGCATTTCTGCTACACAGAGCGGGGTTGAAGACTTGAAAAGTAAAAAAAAAAAAAAAAAGTTTTAAAAAATATTAAGAAAATATAAAAGTTTAAATCACCCCCCATTCGTCCCATTGAAAATAAAAAATACACATATTTGGTATTGCCACGTTCAGAATTGCCCGATCTATCAATATATAACAATAATTAATCCGATCTGTAAATGGCTTAACAAGAACAAGGATCAAAGCCCCAGAACTACGTTTTTTGGGTCACAGCAACATTGCATTAACCCCTTCATGACCAAGCCTATTTTGACCTTAACCCCTTCACCCCCAAGGGTGGTTTGCACGTTCAGACCGGGCCAATTTTTACAATTCTGACCACTGTCCCTTTATGAGGTCATAACTCTGGAACGCTTCTATGGATCCCGGTGATTCTGACATTGTTTTCTCTTGACATATTGTACTTCATGATAGTGGTACAATTTCATTCAAATAACTTGCGTTTATTTGTGAAAAAAATGGAAATTTGGTGAAAATTTTGAAAATTTCTCGCAATTTTCCAACTTTGAATTTTTATACCCTTAAATCACAGAGATACGGCACACAAATAACTTGATCAGTAACATTTCCCACATGTTTACTTTACATCAGCCCAATTTTGGAACCAAAATTTTTTTTGTTAGGAAGTTATAAGGGATAAAAATTGACCAGCGATTTCTCATTTTTGCAACACCATTTTATTTTTACAGACCACATCACATTTGAAGCCACTTTGAGGGGTCTATATGATAGAAAATACCCAAAAGTGACACCATTCTAAAAACTGCACCCCTTAAGGTGCTCAAAACCACATTCAAGAAGTTTATTAACCCTTTAGGTGCGTCACAGGAATTTTTTGAATATTTAAAAAAAAAATGAATATCTAACTTTTTTTCACAACAAAAATACTTCAGGTTCAATTTTTTTTATTTCACCAAGGGTAACAGGACAAATTGGACTGCAAAAGTTATTGTGCAATTTGTCCTGAGTATGCTGATACCTGATATGTTGGGGGGAACCACTGTTTCGGCGCATGGCAGAGCTCAGAAGGGAAGGAGCGCCATTTGACTTTTTCAATGCAAAATTGGCTGGAATTCAGATCGGACGCCATGTCACGTTTGGAGAGCCCCTGATGTACCTAAACAGTGGAAACCCTCCAGAAGTGACCCCATTTTGGAAACTAGACCCCCCAAGGAACTTATCTATATATGTGGTGAGAACTTGGAACCCACAAGGGCTTCACAGAAGTTTATAACGTACAGCGGTACAATTAAAAAATCATATTTTTTCCACAAAAATGATCTTTTCACCCCCAATTTTTATTTTCCCAAGGGTAACAGGACCCTAAAAGTTATTGTGCCATTTGTCCTGAGTACGCTGATACCCCACATGTGGGGGTAAACCACTATTTGGGCGCATGGCAGAGCTCGGAAGGGAAGCAGCGCCATTTGACGTTTTTGGCTGGAATTGAGATCTGACACCATGTCACGTTTGGAAAGCCCCTGATGTACCAAAACAGTGGAAACCCCCCACAAATGACACCATTTTGGAAACTAGACCCCCAAGGAACTTATCTAGATGTGTGGTGAGCACTTTCACCCCTCCAGTGCTTCACAGAAGTTTATAACGCCTGGGCGTGAAAATAAAAAATTCGTATTTTTTCCACAAACATGATCTTTTAGTCACCAATTTTTTTATTTTCCCAAGGGTACCAGGAGAAATTGGACCCCAAAAGTTGTCCAATTTGTCCTGAGTACGCTGACACCCCATTTGTGGGAGAAAACTACTGTATGGGCACATGTCGGGGCACGGAAGGGAAGTAGTGATGTTTTGGAATGCAGACTTTGATGGAATGGTCTGCGGGTGTCATGTTGTCTTTGGAGAGCCCCTAATGTACCTAAACAGTGGAAACCCCCCACAAATGACCCCATTTTGGAAACTAGACCCCCTAAGGAACTTATTTAGATGTGTGGTTAGAACTTTGAACCCCCAAGGGCTTCACAGAAGTTTATAGTGCCCGGGCATGAAAATAAAAAAATTGTATTTTTTCCACAAACATGATCAATTAGTCCCCAATTTTTTTATTTTCCCAAGGGTAACAGGAGAAATTGGACCCCAAAAGTTGTTGTCCAATTTGTCCTGAGTACGCTGACACCCCATTTGTGGGAGAAAACTACTGTATGGGCACACGTCGGGGCTCGGAAGGGAAGTAGTGATGTTTTGGAATGCAGACTTTGATGGAATGGTCTGCGTGTTTCATGTTGCCTTTGGAGAGCCCCTAATGTACCTAAACAGTGGAAATCCCCCACAAATGACCCCATTTTGGAAACTAGACCCCCTAAGGAACTTATCTAGATGTGTGGTTAGCACTTTGAACCCCCAAGGGCTTCACAGAAGTTTATAATGCCCGGGCATGAAAATAAAAAAATCATATTTTTTTCCACAAACATGATCAATTAGTCCCCAATTATTTTATTTTCCCAAGGGTAACAGGAGAATTTGAACCCCAAAAGTTGTTGTCCAATTTGTCCTGAGTACGCTGACACCCCATTTGTGGGAGAAAACTACTGTATGGGCACACGTCGGGCTCGGAATGGAAGTAGTGACGTTTTGGAATGCAGACTTTGATGGAATGGTCTGCAGGTGTCATGTGCGTTTGGAGAGCCCCTAATCTACCTAAACTATTGAAACTCCCACAAGTGACCCCATTTTGGACACTAGACCCCCCACGGAACTTATCTAGATGTGTGGTGAGCACTTTGAACCCCCAAGTGCTTCACAGAAGTTTATAACGCCCGGGCGTGAAAATAAAAAAAATCATTTTTTCCACAAAAATGATATTTTTGCCCCCATTTTTTTTTATTTTCCTAAGGGTAACAGGAGAAATTGGACCCCAAAAATTGTTTTGCAATTTGTCCTGAGTAGGCTGATTCCCTACATGTGGGGGGTAAAACACTGTTTGGGCGCATGGCAGAGCTTGGAAGGGAAGGAGCACCATTTGACTTTTTCAACTCAGAATTGGCTGGAATTGAGATCAGACGCCATGTTGCATTTGGAGAGCACCTGATGTGCCCAAACAGTGGAAACCCCCAATTCTAACTCCAACCCTAACGCCAACACATCCCTAACCCTAAACTCAGCCCTAACCCTAGCCCTAACCCTAACCCTGGCCCTAACCCTAGCCCTAGCCCTAACCCTAATGGGAAAATGGAAATAAATGCATTTTCTTTTAATTTTATTATTTTTCCCTTACTAAGGGGGTGATAACGGGGGGTTTGATTTACTATTTATGGCGGTATTTATTTTTGGCAGCTGTCGCACGCTAAAAGACGCTTTTTATTGTAAAAATAGTTTTTGCATCACCACATATTGAGAGCTATAATTTTTCCGTATTTTGACTCACTGAGTCATATGAGGTCTTATTTTTTGCGGGACAAGTTGACGTTTTTATTGGTACCATTTTCGGGCACGTGATTTTTTTGATCGCTTTTTATTCCGATTTTTGGGACGCAGAATGAACAAAAACCAGCGTTTCATGAATATCTTTTGGGGGGGTGCGTTTACACCATTCCGCGTGTGGTAAAATTGATAAAGCGGTTTTATTCTTCGGGTCAGTACGGTTACAGCGATACCTCATTTAGGTCTTTTTTTATGTTTTGTTGGTTTTATGCAATGAAAACTATTTTATATAAAAAATAATTATTTTTGTATCGCTTTATTCTGCAAGCTATAACTTTTTTATTTTTTTGCTGACGATGCTGTATGGCAGCTCGTTTTTTTGCGGGACAAGATGATGTTTTCAGCGGTACCATGGATATTTATATGCGTCTTTTTGATCGCGCGTTATTGCACTTTTTGTTTTGGCGGTATGATAATAAATCATTATTTTTTGCTTAGTTTTTTATTTTTATTTTTTAAGGGGTTCGCTAAAGGGGTTTAACTAATGGGATAGTTTTATAGGGCAGGCCGTTACGGACGCGCCGATACCTAATATGTGTACTTTTATTGTTTTGGGTTTTTTTTATTTAAAAAAAATGGATTTATTGGGGGAATATTTTTTTTTTTCTAATTTATTTGGCGATTTTTTTTTTAAATTATTTTAACACTTTTCTTTTTTTTTTTTTTTAACTTTATTACATAGTCCCAGGTGGGACATCACTGTCCTGTGACAGATTGCTGATCTGTCACATCACAGATCACTGTGACAGATCAGCAATCTGTCACAGGCACTGCTGCAGACTTCCTCATGCCTGCGCTTTGCAGGCACTGAGGAAGTCAGCTCCCTACAGGCCCCCGAAGGCCCCCGTCGCCATCTTGGATTCGGGGGCCTGTAGGGAAAGAGACCCCCGCAGCAGCGCTGCACATTGCGCTGCCGTGGGGGGCTCAGGGAAGCACGGAGGGAGCCCCCTCCCTGCCGATGCTTCCCTTTAACCCCCGGTACACCGCGATCATGTTTGATCGCGGTGTGCAAGGGGTTAACGTGTCGGGGGTGGTCCGTGACCGCCCCTGACACATAGTGCCGGGTGTCAGCTGTGATAATCAGCTGACACCCGGCCGCGATCAGCGGCGCTCACCACGTGGGCACCGCTGATCGCGGTAGAAGTACTATCCCGTCCATGGGCATAGGGGCCCAGGTCCCATGGACGGGATAGTACGTCTGATGGCAGGAAGAGGTTAATGACCAGGCCACTTTTTGCAATTCTGACCAGTGTCCCTTTATGAGGTAATAACTCAGGAACGCTTCAACGGATCCTAGCGATTCTGAGATTGTTTTTTCGTTACATATTGGGCTTCATGTTAGTGGTAAATTTAGGTCGATAATTTTTGCGTTTATTTGTGAAAAAAATCAGAAATTTGGCAAAAATGTTGAAAATTTTGCAATTTTCAAATTTTTAGTTTTTATTCTGTTAAATCAGAGAGTTATGTGACACTAAGTGGTTACTAAATAACATTTCCCACATGTCTACTTTACATCAGCACAATTTTGGAAACAAATTTTTTTTGTTAGGAAGTTATAAAGGTTAAAAGTTGACCAGTGATTTCTCATTTTTACAACAAAATTTACAAAACCATTTTTTTAGGGACCACCTCACATTTGAAGTTACTTTGAGGGGTCTATATGGCAGAAAATACCCAAAAGTGACACCATTCTAAAAACTGCACCCCTCAAGCTACTCAAAACTACTTTCAAGAAGATTATTAACCCTTCAGGTGTTTCACAGGAACTAAAGCAACGTGGAAAGAAAAAATGGACATTTTAATTTTTCCAACAAAAATTTTCTTTTAGCATCAATTTTTTCATTTTCACATGGGTAACAGAATAAAATGGATCCTGAAATTTGTTGGGCAATTTCTCCTGAGTACACCGATACCTCATATGTGGTCATAAACCACTGTTTGGGTGCAGATGGGATGGAGCGCCATTTGACTTTTTGAATGGAAAACATGCTGGAATATTTAGCGGTTGCCATGTCTCGTTTGGAGAGCCCCTGTGCGCCTAAACATTGGAGCTCCCCCACAAGTGACACCATTTTGGAAACTAGACCCCCCAAGGAACTTATCTACATGCATAGTGATCACTTTGAACCCCCAGGTGCTTCACAAATTGATCGGTAAAAAAAAAAATACTTTTTTTTTCACAAAAATTTTCTTTTAGCCTCAGTTTTTTTCATTTTCACTTGGGCAACAGAATAAAATGGATGTTAAATTTGTTGGGCAATTTCTCCTGAGTGCACAGATACTTCATATGTGGTCATAAACCACTGTTTGGGCACACGGCAGTGTCCGGAAGGGAAGGAGCGCTATTTGACTTTTTGAATGGAAAATTAGCTCCAATCGTTATCGGACACCATGTTGCGTTTGGAGAGCCCCTGTGTGCCTAAACAGTGAAAAAACCCCACAAATGACGCCATTTTGGAAACTAGACCCCTTATGGAACTTATCTAGATGTGTAGTGAGTACTTTGAACCCCCAAGTGCTTCACAAAAGTTTATAACGCAGAGCAGTGAAAATAAAAAATCATTTTTTTTCCTCAAAAATGATTTTTTAGCACGCTATTTTTTATTTTCACAAGGCTAACAGGAGAAATTGGACCACAAAAGTTGTTGTCCAGTTTGTCCCGAGTACACCGATACCCCATATGTGGGGGGGAACCACTGTTTGGGAGCACGGCAGGGCTCAGAAAGGAAGGAGAACCATTTGACTTTTTGAAATGAAAATTACCTCTAATCGTTAGCGGACACCATGTCGTGTTTGGAGAGCCCCTGTGTGCCTAAACATTGGAGCACCCCCACAAATGACCCCATTTTGGAAACTAGACCCCCTAAGTAACTTATCTAGATGCATAGTGAGCACTTTGAACCCCAAGTGCTTCACAAAAGTTTATAACGCAGTGCCGTGAAAATAAAAAATCATTTTTTTCCCTAAAAAAAAAATTATTTTTTAGCCAGCAATTTTTTTTTTCCACAAGGGTAACAGGATAAATTGGACCCCAAAAGTTGTCCAGTTTGTCCTGAGTACGCTGGTACCCCATATGTGGGTGGGGAACACTGTTTGTGCACACGTCGAGGCTCGGAAGGGAAGTAGTGACATTATGAAATGCTGACTTTGATGGAATGGTCTGCGGGCGTCATGCTACATTTGCAGAGCCCCTGGTGTGCCTAAACTGTGGAACCCCCCCACAAGTGACCCAATTTTGGAAAATAGACCCCCCCCAGGGAACTTATCTAGATGTCTGGTGAGCACTTTGAACCCCCAAGTGCTTCACAGAAGTTTATAACGCAAAGCTGTGAAAATAAAAAATCATTTTTTTCCTCAAAAAATGATTTTTAGCTCGCAAATTTTTATTTTCACAAGGGTAACAGGAGAAATTGGACCCCAAAAGTTTTTGTCCAGTTTGTCCTGAGTACACTGATACCCCATATGTTGGGGTAAACCACTGTTTGTGCACACGTCGGGGCTTGGAAGGGAGGGTGCACCATTTGACTTTTTGAACGCAAAATTGGCTGGAATTAATGGTTGCACCATGTCGCGCTTGGAGACCCCCTGATGTGCCTAAACAGTGGAAACCCCTCAATTCTAACTCCAACCCTAACCCCAACACACCCCTAACCACAGCCCTAACCCCAACACATCCCTAACCCTAATCCCAACCCTAACCATAACCCACACCCCTAACCCTAATTCCAACCCCAACCCTAATTCCAACTCTAACCCTAATTCCACCCTAACCCTAATTCCAACCCTAACCCTAATTCCAACCCTAACCCTATTTCCAACCCTAGCCCTAACCCTATTTCCAACCCTAACCCTAATGGAAAAATAAAAGTAATTTCTTTATTCTATTAGTTGTTCCTGCCTATGGGGGTGATAAACAGGGGGTTTATTTACTTTTCATTCTATTTTGATCACTTTGAGAGTTTATCACAGTGATCAAAATGAATGAATTAATCTGCATTCGGCGGGCGCACTGCGCATGCGCCCGCCATTTTCCAAGATGGCGGTGCCCATGAAGCAGGATGGCGGGACACCGGGAGCCGGAGAGGGACATCGGAGGTACCGGGGGGAGAGGGGGGGAGCAGATGATGACAGCGGCGGCACATTGCTGCCGTCAGTCGGTATCTGGGGCCGATCGGGGGGGTCGGATCTGGGTCTCCAGCCATGTCCTATGCTACTGCAGCATTGGCCATGGCTGGATTGTAATATTTCATCAATTTTCATTGATGAAATATTACTATCGCTCTGATTGGCTGTTTCACTTTTAACAGTCAATCAGAGCGGTCGTAGCCACGTGGGGGCGAAGCCACGCCCCCTGTGGTGAAGAACAAAGCCCCCTGTATCTGCGGGTTGGGTGACCTTTTAGTGACCCCGGTCACCCGACCCACACGGGGGCGTCACTAGTCACATTGGCACAGGTTTTCATGCCACCTATGTGGCGTCATTGGTCGGGAAGGGGTTAAAATGTTATAATGGGTGATCAAAAGAAAATGTCAGCTCGGCTCAAAAAACTAAGCCCTCACCCGGCCCCAGATCAAAAAAATGGAGACGCTACAGGTCTCAGAAAATGACAACTTTTTTTTGTTGTAAATATTTGGGATTTTTTTTCACCACTTAAGTAAAAAAGAACCCATACTTGTTTGATATCTATAAACTTGTAATGACCTGGAGAATCTTAATGGCAGGTCAGTTTTAGCATTTAGTGAACATAGTAAAAAAAATAAAAAAAAATTGTGGAATTGCACTTTTTTTCAATTACCACACTTTGAATTTTTTTTCCTGTTTTCCAGTACACTATGCTGTAAAACCAATGGTGCCGTTCAAAATTACAGCTCGTCCCACAGAAAACAAGCCCTCACATGGCCATATTGACAGAAAAATAAAAAAAAAAAGTTATGGATCTGGGAAGAAAGGGGAGCAAACAACGAAAACGGAAAAGCACAAAGTGGTGAAGGGGTTAAAAATGAAATAGCAGTTATGTTTTGTGCTTTCGCTCCAGGTCCTTTTTCTCTCCATTCACATTTGGGTTCTGTAGAGGGCAGCTAGAAGACAAGCAGAGGAGTGCTTGATTCCCCACTTCAACTTCCTAAAGGTAGCAGTTTGCTTAGTCTGAGTATATTGCAGAATCATTGCAATAAAACTCTTTTTCCTGTACCATGTTACAGTGTAAACATTTGAAGTTATGGGATGTTGCACATTTTGCCATGTAGTTAACATACTCGCTGTTTCGTTATAGTGACACTATCTAGTTTTATTGCCAGGAGACCCGCAGAATCCCTTGGAGAATGTTTGCATTCTCAAGCAGCCGTGTCATGAGAGACAAATTTAAAAGCAAACAACCTAACAAAAAATAACTTGCATTTACGATTTGTAAATACGCTCTGCTTCCTGTGGGAATAAATAAGCCAAGACAGTAAAATCTGTATTTATTTTTACATTCCTGTCTGAGAAAACCATTGCGGAAAACCCTAGGATAAATCACAATCAAGAAGCCGGACGGCAATGTGGAGAATATATAAGTGTTTATCCTATTTTTATTTTTTTATTTATTTTTTCCAATGTCCATTTACATCAGCTTGTTTAGAATTGGAGGATATTTTATATTTGACCAATCTGGACAGTTTTAGTAAGTTTTACCACTGTAGTCCATTGTTGATAAATGACAATTCTAATAACCTCTGCTCCCAAGTTCCTTTAAGAAAATCCTACTACAGTTGTGGCCAAAAGTATTGACACCCCTGCAATTCTGTCAGATAATACTCAGTTTCTTCCTGAAAATAATTGCAAACACAAATTCTTTGGTATTATTATCTTCATTTAATTTGTCTTAAATGAAAAAAACACAAAAGAGAATGAAGCAAAAAGCAAAATATTGATCATTTCACACAAAACTCCAAAAATGAGCCAGACAAAAGTATTGGCATCCTCAGCCTAATACTTGGTTGCACAACCTTTAGCCAAAATAACTGCGACCAACCGCTTCCGGTAACCATCAATGAGTTTCTTACAATGCTCTGCTGGAATTTTAGACCATTCTTCTTTGGCAAACTGCTCCAGGTCCCTGATATTTGAAGGGTGCCTTTTCCAAACTGCAATTTTTAGATCTCTGCACAGGTGTTCTATGGGATTCAGGTCTGGACTCATTGCTGGCCACCTTAGAAGTCTCCAATGCTTTCTCTCAAACCATTTTCTAGTGCTTTTTTGAAGTGTGTTTTGGGTCATTGTCCTGCTGGAAGACCCATGACCTCTGAGGGAGACCCAGCTTTTTCACACTGGGCCCTACATTATACTGCAAAATTTGTTGGTAGTCTTCAGACTTCATAATGCCATGCACATGGTCAAGCAGTCCAGTGCCAGAGGCAGCAAAGCAACCCCAAAACATAAGGGAACCTCCGCCATGTTTGACTGTAGGGACCTTGTTTTTTTCTTTGAATGCCTCTTTTTTTCTCCTGTAAACTCTATGTTGATGCCTTTGCCCAAAAAGCTCTACTTTTGTCTCATCTGACCAGAGAACATTCTTCCAAAACGTTTTAGGTTTTTTCCTGTAAGTTTTGGCAAACTCCAGCCTGGCTTTTTTATGTCTCAGGGTAAGAAGTGGGGTCTTCCTGGGTCTCCTACCATACAGTTCCTTTTCATTCAGATGCCGACGGATAGTACGGGTTGACACTGTTGTACTCTCGGACTGCAGGGCAGCTTGAACTTGTTTGGATGTTAGTCGATGTTCTTTATCCAACATCCGCACAATCTTGCGTTGAAATCTCTTGTCAATTTTTCTTTTCCGTCCACATCTAGGGAGGTTAGCCACAGTGCCATGGACTTTAAACTTCTTGATGACACTGTGCACGGTAGACACAGGAACATTCAGGTCTTTGGAGATGGACTTGTTGCCTTGAGATTGCTCATGCTTCCTCACAATTTGGTTTCTCAAGTCCTCAGACAGTTCTTTGGTCTTCTTTCTTTTCTCCATGCTCAATGTGGTACACACAAGGACACAGGACAGAGGCTGAGTCAACTTTAATCCATGTCAACTGGCTGCAAGTGTGATTTAGTTATTGCCAACACCTGTTAGGTGCCACAGGTAAGTTACAGGTGCTGTTAATTACACAAATTAGAGAAGCATCACATGATTTTTCGAACAGTGTCAATACTTTTGTCCACCCTCTTTTTTATGTTTGGTGTGGAATTATATCCAATTTGGCTTTAGGACAATTCTTTTTCTGTATTTTCAGTTAAGACAAATTAAATGAAGATAATAATAACAAAGAATTTGTGTTTGCAATCATTTTGAGGAAGAAACTGAGTATTATCTGACAGAATTGCAGGGGTGTCAATACTTTTGGCCACAACTCTATCAATTAATATACAATATGAATTAATTAAAAGCTGAAACATAAAATTTATGCTACATTGGGTCATAAACATGTAGTGTAACTGTTAAAATAAACCAGTAATTTATTGCATTGACATAAATAAAGTTATCAATAGATGTGTGCCATTTATAATATTGGTAAGAGGTGTAGCTGAAAAGGGGGCACTTGACAAATATTTTTTATCTCTTTACAAAGCTGGATTCACAGCTACATTACTCAGTACTACTTGTATAATGTTTTCATTGCTGCTGCCTCAGAACATTTGTTACACTGAGACAGCTGAGCATGAATTCCTTGTGTATCTGTGTATTGAAGACATCATAGCAGCTATTCTCCACCCACTAGCTCAAGGACAACTGAAACTGAATATTCTAGAGACAGCATGCAGCGGTGAAAAATGCAGAATTCTTACCATATTATGGAGAAATATTGGGTTATTCCTCATGCACACACATGCCACCTTATTCTGAAAGCTTCCCTTAACCCCTTCCCGACCAATGACGCCTACGTTGGTGTCATGAAAACCTGTGCCATTATTACCATTGATGCCAACGTAGGCATCATGGTATAAATCACCCGCCTGCAGGTCGGGTGACCGGGGTCACTGAAAGGTCACCCGACCCACAGATACAGGAGGCTTTGGGCTTCACACCAGGGGGTGTGGCTTTGCCCCCCCATGACTACGACCGCTCTGATTGGCTGTTGAAAGTGAAACAGCCAATCAGAGCAATAGTAATATTTCATCAATGAAATTTGAAGAAATATTACAATCCAGCCATGGCCGATGCTGAAATAGCATCGGGGACGGCTGGAGACACCGATCCGACCCCCCACCGACTGACGGGGCGATCGGCCCCCGCTACTGACTGACAGCAGCTATCTGCTGCTGCCATCATCCTCTGCTCCCCCCACCTTCTGATCACCCCCTCCCCCCCTCGGTACCCTCCGAGTCCCGCTGTGGCTCCCAGTGTCCTGCCGTCCCGAATCATGGGTGCCGCCATCTTCCAAAACAACGAGCACATGTGCTGTGCGCCCGTCAAATCTGCCAAATGGCAGATTCCGTTCATTCATTTTGATCACTGTGATAGATCCTATCATAGTGATCAAAATAAAAAAAAGTAAATCACTTCCCCTTATCACCCCCATAGGTAGGGACAAATAATAAAATAAGTAAAATATTTTTATTTTTATTTTTCTATTAGGGTTGGAGTTAGGGTTAGGGGTAGAATTAGAGTTAGGGTTAGAATTAGGATTAGGGTTGGAATTAGGGTTAGGGGTAGAATTATGGTTATGGTTGGAATTAGGGTTAAGATTAGGGTTTGGGGTGTGTTGGGGTTAGGGTTGGGATTAGGGTTAGGCTTGTGATTAGGGTTAAGGTTAGGGTTGGGATTAGGGTTAGGGGTGTGTTGGGGTTAGGATTATGGTTAGGGTTGTGATTAGGGTTAGGAATGTGTTGGGGTTAGGGTTGTGGTTAGGGTGTGTTGGGGTTAGGGTTGGAGTTAGAATTGAGGGGTTTCCACTATTTAGGCACATCAGGGGTCTCCAAACGCGACATGGTGCCACCATTGATTCCAGACAATTTTGCGTTGAAAAAGTCAAGCGGTGCTCCCTCCCTTCCAAGGCCCGATGTGTGCCCTAACAGTGGTTTACCCCAACATATGGGGTATCAGCGTACTTAGGAAAAATTGCACAACAACTTTGGGGGTCTAATTTCTCCTGTTACCCTTGGGAAAATAAAAAATTGAGGGGCTAAAATAATTATTTTTGTGGGAAAAAAATGATTTTTTTATTTTCACGGCTCTGCGTTATAAACTTATGTGACGCACTTGGGGGTTCAAAGTGCTCACCACACATCTAGATAAGTTCCTTGAGAGGTCTACTTTCCAAAATGTTGTCACTTGTGAGGGTTTCTACTGTTTAGGCACATCAGGGGCTCTGCAAATGTAACAACGCCCGCAGACCATTCCATCAAAGTCTGCATTTCAAAACGTCACTACTTCCATTCCAAGGCCCGTCGTGTGCCCAATCAATGGTTCCCCCCCACATATGGGATACCAGCGTACTCAAGACAAACTGTAAAACAACTTTTGGGTCCAATTTCTCCTGTTACCCTTCTGAAAATAAAAAATTGTGGGCTAAAAAATCATTTATTGAGGGAAAAAAATGATTTTTTATTTTCACGGCTCTGCGTTATAAACTTCTGTGAAGCACTTGGGGATTCAAAGTGCTCACCACACATCTAGATAAGTTCCTTGGGAGGGTCTAGTTTCCAAAATGGGGTCACTTGTGGGGGATTTGTCCTGTTTATGTACATCAGGGGCTCTGCAAATGCAACATGACGCCCACAGAACAGTCCATCAAAGTCTGCATTCCAAAATGGCACTTCTTCCCTTCCGAGCTCTCCCATGCACCCAAACAGTGGTTCCCCCCCCACATATGGGGTATCGGTGTACTCAGGACAAATTGCACAACAACTTTTGGGGTCCAATTTCTCCTGTTAGCCTTGTGAAAATAAAAAATAGCAGGATAAAAAAATCATTTTTGAGGGAAAAAATTATTTTTTATTTTCACTGCTCTGCGTTATAAACTTCTGTGAAGCACTTGGGGGTTCAAAGTGCTCACCACACATCTAGATAAATTCCTTAAGGGGTCTAGTTTCCAAAATGGTGTCCCTTGTGGGGTTTTTCACTGTTTAGGCACACAGGGGCTCTCCAAACGCGACATAGTGTCCGCTAACAATTGGAGCTAGTTTTCCATTCAAAAAGTCAAATGGCGCTCCTTAAATTTTCAAATTAATAGTAAAATGAAACATTAAGGACATGGCAAATGAATCTCTTGTTTCTGAAATTGAAATGATCTCCTTACAGACCTATTACATACATTTTCATCATAAGTCGAAAAGGAATGTATGATGCAGTCTCAGGAGTTGAGAATGCTTCGTACCAGAAAAACTTACATAGCTGGAATCTGCCTTTAACTGCAGTGGCCATAGCACGTTTTGCTCACTGTAGATTAAACAATTGTACTGTTGTAAATCTCTGACAGCAGACTTTAGATTAGATCAGTGGTGGCGTACATGATCATCGGCTTCCTTTTGCTCCCTATGATATGATCTCGGGGAACCTATGGGTCACCAAGGCAGCCGTTAACCTGCTGAAGGTCTCTGTCACTGCCTTCTTGTTCCTTCAATGAAGCTTAGCTAAAGGTTGAGATCCATGAGAGCTGCAATTTCCCTATATACTACAATAGTGTCATGTTGCAGTATACAGTATATTAAAAGCGAATGGTCATGGGCTCAAGTCAGTGCTAAAATAATACACACAAAAAAATTAGACAAGTTTGCTATCACTGTAATTGTACTGACCTGAAGAATCATTTTGGCAGGTCAATTTTACTGCATAATGAATGGCATGAAAGCAATACCAAAAACCTATGGCAGAATAGCAGAGTGGTTAATATTTTCACTGGATTTTAATTTTTTTCTCCCATTTTTCTTTAAATTATAAGGCAAAATGAATGTGACTATGTCGACAGAAACCTAAAAAGTACTGTTTTTTTGGAAAAGGCAAGCAAAGAAACGAAAGCACAAAATATAAAAATTACTGGGTCATTCAGGGGTTAACGTCAGTATATTATTATCAGTAGCTATTACAGTTGCAATCAAAATTATTCAATCAACGACCATTGCAAATTAGCAATAAACCAATCAATAAAGAAGAATTTAGATGGCTCATCACATCAAATACCTGGACTTTAGTATGGGTTTATGCACTGTGACTTTTGATTTGCACTTTAGAAATAAGGTCTGGTCAAGAGCGTGGTCCAAAAAATAAAGGAAGAGCCTTTCATAAACAAGGGAATGGATAGCAAAAAAGATTCAAATGTGTTTTATTTTCCAAGAGATTTAGTTAAAAGCATAGTGTGCAAATTCAAGCTTAAGGGTTTACTGGGTCAAACAGAGAGAGAGAACTATCACTGGCTGTGACCAGATTCCTGAAGTGGTAGGTGGTCAAAAACTCTTCAAGACTGCAAAATACCTGCAGCAAGAGTTAGTGACAGCAGACACTGAGGTTTCAGTCTGCACTGAATAACATATTAAATGTTGAAGGTCGCCATAAACAAACTCAAAATGTACAACTTTACTGTCCCAATAATACAAGAAATATGCTCAATTAAATAGACCACAGAAGTTTTGGGCTTCTGTTCTGTGGGGCAATGAAACAAAAGTTCAGATCCATGGATCATTTGTATGTATGGAATGAAGCATATTGTCACGTTGGGTGAAGGATAAGTAAGTGCACAACAAAGGGAATGGAGACCCCCTGGCAGATCTAAACTCACCCTGTCTGCCCTAAATGCCCCTATATAGATTCTGCACCTATCACTGAGCTGGAGCCTAATCCCTGCCTGCCCCTATCCATAGGACCTACATAGGGAGGGGACGGGGTAGGTGCTAGTTAGTCCCCACTAAAATAAAAGACATAGAAGGAAGACCACTTAGCTTGAGAAGACAACAGAGACGTCACATTAGCAATCCTGCAAGGGTCCTTAGAACCTCCAACAAGACTGAGGCACATAAGAGCTTACACCCGCACCATGCTGCAGCAACTGAATGCATTAAAACCTTCAGCCCAGGTGTGTGATTAGCAGCAGAAGGTGGAGGTAACTATTGGGTCCTAGAGGGAGAAGGTTATCGCTCCATAACATTGATGCCAAAATCAAGAAGGTGCTTGAGCTGAACACAAAGACCTTCTACAGCCGGATCCAGGGTGACTGTCACCTGACACACCCGTGACACATATGCTGGAGAGAACACCCTCCCTACAAGGAATTTTATTGGTGGCTCAGTGATGCTTTGGGGCCGTTTTACTTCCTCTGCAACTGGATTCCTGTAGCGTGTGGATAGCAATATCTGAGGTGGATCTAGGTTTTCCGGCACCCGGGGTTAAAATTCCATTTGGCGCCCCTCCTATATACAGCTTATGCAGTTTGAGTAATCATCATGTGAGTGCTCATATGTGATTTGCATACTTACAGCCATGTGCCGACTAGCTGCTCATCCTGATAATCTCAATGTTTAGCAAAAAACTGCAGTTTTTGCTTCATTAAAAGAAGCAGGAAGCAGGAAGATAAGCTAGTCGCATGTGACCACAAGTATGAAAAACTCATATCAGAACTTATTAAAACTCTTATCTAGAACTGAATCCTGAAAGTGAATATATTACATGCTGATAAGATTTGGTATGCTACGGTGTTTTATTTTATAATTAAAGAGTTTTTTCACGTTTGTGAAGAAAGTCTGCAGTTATTCTATCCTCACAGAACACAATACACAAGCTCAGGATTCTACCATGTAAATGGCAAGAGCGGTCATATGACCATAATTATTTGATTTACATACTTCCAGCCACATTTCGACTAGACAGCCTCTCTCAAAACAAGTGAATTGAGAAATGCAGCACACACGTAGGTGGCACTTGACTGCATGTATGCATATCGAATTAGCAAAACCACTAAAGACTCAGTCTCCAAAAATTTGATGTAAACAGCAGACAAAAAGGCAGCACCACTTACCTAATAATAATACATTTTATTTCTATAGCGCCGACATATTCCGCAGCACTTTACATTTCAGAGGGGACTTGTACAGACAATAGACATAACAGCATAACAATAATCACATAGATCATAACATACCAAGAGGAATGAGGGCCCTGCTCGCAAGCTTACAATCTATGAGGACAAAAAGGGAGACACAAAAGGTGGGTGGTAACAGTTGCCCTGATTGTATGGACCAGCCATAATGTTAAGTGTGTAACAATACAGACACAGAGGGCTAATGGATGTATAAAGCATGTGGGAACATGATGCGGGGAACCTGGTTATGGTAAAAACTTTTGGCTGTGCCACACAGGGATAGATTAGGTTAATGTGTTGAGGCAGTAGGCCAGTCTGAATAAATGAGTTTTCAGGGCACGCTTAAAATTGTGGGTATTGGGGACTAATGGTTTTGACCTGGGAAGTTCATTCCAAAGAATTGGCGCAGCACGTGTATAGTCTTGGAGACGGGAGTGGGAGGTTCTGATTATAGTGGATGCTAACCTCAGGTCATCAGCAGAACGGAGGGCGCGGGTAGAATGGTATACTGAAACAAGGGAGGAGATGTAGGGTGGTGCTGAGCCATGGAGAGCTTTGTGGGTGAGGGTAATAAGTTTGCACTGGATTCTGGAGTGGATGGGTAGCCAGTGTAATGACTGGCACAAGGTAGAGGCATCGGTGTAACGATTGGCGAGGAATATGATCCTGGCAGCAGCATTCAAGACTGATTGGAGGGGGGGAGAGTTTGGTAAGAGGGAGACCGATTAGAAGAGAGTTACAATAGTCGAGACGAGAATGAATAAGAGAAACAGTAAGAGTTTTTGCAGAGTCAAAAGTAAGAAAAGGTTGAATTCTAGAAATGTTTTTGAGGTGCAGATAACAAGAGCGATCGTATGTGAGGGACAAAGGAAAGCTCGGAGTCAAGTATGACCCCAAGACAACGGGCATGTTGCTGGGGAGTAATAATGGAACCACACACGGAAATGGCAATGTCGGGTATATGTACATTATTAGCGGGAGGAAACACGACGATTTCAGTCTTTGACAGGTTCAGTTTCAGGTATAGTGAGGACATGATGTTAGACACAGTGTTTTGACAATTGCCGGTGTTTTCTAGAAAGGCAGGCGTGATGTCAGGAGAAGAAGCGTATAATTGGGTGTCATCAGCATAGAGATGGTACTGGAAACCAAATCTACTGATTGTTTGACCATTAGGGGCAGTGTACAAAGAGAAGAGGAGGAGCCAGCAAAAAATACAGTAAAGGAGCGGTCAGAGAGATAGGAGGAGAACCAGGAGAGAACGGTGTCCTTGAGGCCAATGGAATGGAGCATAGTGAGGAGGAGCTGATGACCCACAGTGTCGAATGCTGCAGAGAGATCCAAGAGAATTAGCATGGAGTAATGACCATTTGATTTAGCTGTTAGTAGATCATTAGAGACTTTAGTGAGGGCAGTTTCAGTTCCTGCCCAGATCTTGGAACAAATGCACTATAGGGTGCAGCCAGCCCATAAAGCAAGATGTTAGCAACACAGGTGCAAAATACCAGATTCACAGCCACTCTCCACCTACCCATTGCTGGAGGGGGTGACTGCCCAGTATACAAATGAATAATAAAGACCCGCATAGGGCATTGTTCGCACAAAGGTACTGCATAGTGTCTGGTCACAGCCTATTAATCACGCCCCTATGTTTCAATTAGGCAGGCTGGCCAGCACACTCTCAATGCATCACAGTGTGAACACCCCTCATGTAAGACCAGACGTATTTGGGCTTGGCTGCACCCTGAAAAATATAGTGCAAACAAAATACAAAAATAGTGAGGTATTAGCTGATATTTTGGCCAAAATACGTGAGATTGTAACCCGTGCCAAGGGTCCCCATGCTTACGAGTCCCTACACTAAACATCAAATGCTTGTATGCAAATCGAATGCTTGTGGTTACGTGATCTCCCCCTCTCACCACCGTCATCAGAGTCCTGACTGTGTGTAATGCGTATGCAGTGAGGATTCAGAAGTCTGCAGTCATGTAAAGTGATAAGGATCATTTTACATCTATATAGATAGTCATAATAGACTTATCCAGCATCGGACATCATAGAACGCCACTCCTCAAAGAACAGAATCAAAACAAGGAGAAAAATTGAGTAGTTTAGGCTTAAAAAAATGAATTTTATTTATAAAAAAATACCCACCCACATTAAAATTCCCCACAGGTGTTAAGACAGACAAACAAGTGGTAACTAGCACCAAGGGGGTAACCAAAAATGCAGATGGGCACTGTGGATAGGATAAATCTGGGGAAAGATTTTTATAATAAAGTATCCATGTCTGCAAAGAGGCCATTTAGACTTCTTCTGTAAGTAATCCCCATCAATTCCAGTATTTTTCAAAAAAGTCACATAAGGCAATCCTTACCCATGCTGCTATAAGGAGACACCAGTGCACATGCAAGTACAGAAATCCCCAACGCACATTTCACGTGATGATACCTCACTTTCTCAAAGTGACAGCAGAGTTTTATCCTAAACCTGTACAATCGCTTTAATGTAGTAACCTTTAACTTGTCAAATGGCACAATACTTTATTAACATGGCCATGTAGCATGTAATCTTGCAAGTTATGGATTCTTACATTCAGAGGAGAAAATAAGTATTTAATACACTGCCGATTTTGCAGGTTTTCCCATCTCCAAATAATGGAGAGGTCTGTAATTTTTATTGTAGGTTCGCCTCAGCAATGAGAGACAGAATCTTTTTTTTTTTTTTTTTTAAAAGAAAGAAAATCACATTGTATGATAGTTCCATAATTAATTTGCATTTTATTTAATTAAATAAGTATTTGATACAAATTTGATACAATAGAAAATAAGGCCTAATATTTGTTATTGAAATCTTTGTTTGCAATTACAGAAGTCAGAAGTTTCCTGTAGTTCTTGCCCAAGTTTCCGCCCACTCCTCCATACAGATAGTCTCCAGATCTTTCAGGTTTCAGGGCTGTCGCTGGGCAATGTCGAATTTCAGATCCCTCCACAGATTTTCTATTGGGTTCAGGTCTGGAGACTGGCTAGTCAACTCAGGACCTTGAAATGCTTCTTGTGGAGCCACTCCTTAGTTGCCCTGGCTGTTTGTTTCGAGTCATTGTCATGCTGGAAGACACAGCCATGAACCATCTTCTTTGCTCTTCTCGGAAGGTTTTTGGCCAAAATCTCTCGATAAATGACCCCATCCATCCTGCCTTCAATACAGTGCAGTCATCCTGTCCCCTTTGCAGAAAATAACCCCCAAAGTATGATGTTTGTCCCACCACGATTCACGCTTGGGACATTATTCTGGGAGTGGTACTCATCTTTCTTCTTCCTCCAAACACGGCAAGTGGAGTTGATACCAAAAAGTTCTATTTTAGTCTCATCTGACCACATGGGTTTCTCCCATGCCTCATCAGGATCATCCAGATGGTCATTGTTGAACTTCAAATGGGCATGAACATGTGCTGGCATGAGCAGGGTGGACCATGCGTGTCTTGCAGGATTTTAATCCATGCATAGTGTATTACTAATGGTAATGTTTGATCCTGTGGTCCCAGTTCTCTTCAGGTCATTGACAAGGTACTCCCTTGTAGTTCTGGGCTGATTCCTGACCTTTCTCAGAATCATCTTTACCCCACGAAGCAAGATCTTGCATGCAGCCCCAGACCGTAAAAGATTGACTGTCATCTTGTATTGTTTCCATTTTCTAATAATTGTGCCAACAGTTGTTGCCTTCTCACCAAGTTGCTTGCCTATTGTTCTGTAGCCCATCCCAGCCTTATGCAGACCTACAATTTTATCCCTTGTGTTCTGAGACAGCTCTTTGGTCATGGTGGAAAGGTTAGAGTGTGATTGGTTGAGTGTGTGGACAGGTGTCTTTTATACGGGTAAAAAGTTCAAACAGGTGCAATTAATACAGGTAATGACTGCAGAGTAGGAGGGCTTCTTAAAGAAAAGCTAACAGGTCTGTGAGAGTCAGAATTCTTGGTTGTTGGTGGGTGATCAAATATTTATTCCATGCAATAAAATGCAATTTAATTATTTAAAAATCATAAAACATGATTTTCTGGTGTTTATTTTTAGATTCTGTCTCTCATAGTTGAAGTGTACCTACGATAAAAATTACAGATCTCTCATTCTTTGTTGGTGGGAAAATTTGTAAAATCTGCAGTGTATCAAATACTTATATTGTCACTGTGTGTACAGGATCAGAACCAATAAACACAGGAATACAGAAATATATGATTAGAACCCCATCAGTACAGAAATACAGCATCACAACACCAACCAATAAAGAAATACATCAACAGAACCACCAATAGAACAGAACTTTACCATCAGAACCACCATCAGTATATGAATACAACACCTGAACTACCATCAGTACAGGAATACAGCTCCAGATCTTACATTGGCACATGAGAACAGCACCAGGCTTAGTACAGCATGCAATTGTATTGTCACTTCAGCCCCATAGACATTTGTATTACATGAACCTACAATTGCCAGTATGTCCTTGACAATGGTAAGGAGATAATAAACAGTCATAATCAGTCAATATCAAACTGTGAACCATACAGGAATCACAGTACTGATGAGATGCAGGCAGTATCACATTTAAACATTTACATGCAGGTACCTTACTAGTGCCTTGTTCTGTGACTGGAATCATTCTTTATTTTCTTCTCAATCTTGTCCGAATGATGACTTTTCACATCTATAGCTACCCTCTGTAGAATTTCATCTTCTCGGGTCTTCTGCAGCACACTCTGAAATAGTGACTTTAAAAATATCAGTGTGATTATAATGCACCTGATTAAAAATAGCTGCCCCTTGCTTTGGTCCGTGCACAAAATATGACTCCCACACTATCCCTCTTTTTGTACATGCCCTTCACACTGCCCTCTCCTTGCCATACTGGGTCCACTTTTCACACTGTACGCTCACACTGTATTCTACCTATACTGTTTAGTCTCTATAATATGCCCTTCCTCACACTTTTCCTCTGCATACTATCCCCACCATACTGTACCCTCACACTCATGCTTCCCCTCTTTATACTGCCCCTGATAATACACCATCTCTATACTTTGCAATCTCACACTTTTCTTCCACCTACTGTACCCTCACACATTTCTCCCTCTACTGTCACCTCACACATTTCCCACCAAATCCCCAAACTGTCTCTTTACATATTTCTCCACCCGCTCCACATACTGCCTCCTCACACATTTCTTCACTCTCTCCCCAAACAGTCTCATCATACATTTTCACCCTCACTCTCTACACTATCTCCTCACACAGCCCCCTCGCTCCTCATACTGTCTCCTGACACATTTTCTCCTCCCATACAGTCTCTTCTAACTCCCCCAATATACTGCCCATTCAAAAGATTTCTCATGACAAAAAAACTTACGTTTCTTCAAGTCCACTAGAGCTCTTAGCATACCAACATTCACCACCTATGTGGCACAGGATAGTGAAGTCAGCAGCGTGATCACTTGACCTAATCATGCTCTGATATCACTCTTACCCAGAAGGTCTGTTGATCTGAGCTTCATTGTACTCGTGTCTGGACGACGCGAGTGCAATTGAATTCAGGGAGCGGGCGTATTACACTTTCTCTGAGCTGGCTGTCAGCTGGCTTAAAGAAGGCCAAATCCCACTCTGGAACTACCAGGGAGATACTTTGGACCACCGCATCAGGCAGTCTGACAGTGCCATCATTCCAACTGTGCCCATCATAGGGCATTGCCCAGGAGGAATGGGATAAGAAATCAGGTGCCTTGCTATGCATAATGTTTACAGCAGATCATAACAGTTACATGGTGCTCTATTAAGTCCTAAAGACTATTATCATGAAAGGGTTGATTAATTCTGAGACTATAGTATTCAGTAAAAGTGTCATTTTGTGTTGAATTTGGAGAAACAACTTGTTATGTTAGCTGTTTTGAGGTATTTGAATTATTGTTTTGGTTTTTTTTGCAAACAGTTAATGCGTTTTGCCAGTAAACCTATTTTCCAATGGGGTGTGAATAATTTTGATTGCAGCTGTAACTGAGAACTGTGTTTGGCTTGGATCAGCAATTTGAAAATTAAAAATAAATTGGTAGAAGTAAAAGCTATGGTAGAGATTCAATATATTGATATATAATATGCATAGTAGACTTACCCCACCTTCCTCCAGCAATGTAGTTCTGTCAATAACAGTAGACCGCATAAATGTTATATAAATTATTTGCATTTGTTTCCCGTAGGGCATAACCTGCAGTCCTTGTAACTGCAGCTAATATAATGCCATAGTGACAACAAAGACAACATGTCACCATGCTACATGTTACCATCTGGATATGGTTAATTTTCACTTTTGTATGCATTTTTTTTCTAAATTGTTTTGGAATGGTGTCCACATTTATTATAGCAAAATATTTCTGCATGTTATCGCCCCAAAACTATAGACTCTAGAAATAAACACAAGGTCAAAGTTCAACACACCCAAAGGTAAAGAACCGTTCAATATTTGTGAAAAACCATCCATTCATAATGAATGTTTACATTCTGCAGTGCCGGCGATGATTGGACTTTCCGGGTTAATGTCAACCTCTTGCAGCTTTATCATTGTATGGTATAATACAATATTGGCTATTATTTCAAGCAAACATCATCCATTGTATCCTGCTATGTGTTTATTTGAACACTGTGGCTCAAGTTTGCTTTTGTTCATTAAAGAAACACCAATTTGTGTCTTGGTAATACAAGCTTCTTATAGGAGCTGAAAATGTGCTTCTGCTTGTAAAACGTAGCCTGCACCATCTTAAATTCCACAATAGAAACACCATTAACTCTTAAATAAATGGTTCCCCTGATTGCTTTTTGAGTTGGGTTACACCTATAATCTCTTTTCCTTTACTCATTCTATGGTTTGTATATTTTCATTTTCTTCCTCTAGATTCAGACATTTAACTGTATAGATACTATATAAGTCCAAAAACCTTCTGCTCACATAAATGACAATTTTCTTTAAACTTTCAGCAGCTCAGGTTTCAATCGCCAGCTCAGCTACTTGTCCATCACAGCTGTTGGTCTTGGCTTTTCTGGTTTTACTTAGCACATGGATGTTCTTGCTGATGTGATATGTCTTGAGTTCTTCATATTCAAGTGATTACATTTCCTGTGGTTGAAGACATTTTTTGCCAAACAGACACATATGGTTTATTAAATTATGAATGTTTTTATTAACTTCCTTCAATAAATATACTCTACATCAGAAGTGATCAGTCTGACATGAAAGAAACCTATCTGGCATGTTTCTTTCAGCATTCATAGGTTGGATCAGTCCTTTTACCCGGACACTATGTGTATTTCTTCTCAATTCTTTTACAATAACTCTTGTAACATTAACATTATCAACCAATCAGTTGCTTATTACCGTATTTTAAAAGGATTGACTATGCCACTAATAAATAATCATAATAATCTGTTCAGAATGGCCCGTAGAAGCATCAGCAAAGGCGCAAAACGGCCATAGTCCGTTGTTCTGTTCAGAATGGACCCGTAGAAGCGTCAGCAAAGGCGCAAAATGACCGTAGCCCGTTGCTTCTCTTCTCCCCTGCCACAACCCTTATTTTTACTTGCCCACCACCAAGAATGATGTCCACGTGTACAAAATAAAGGACTTTTAATTCAAAGGATATGGGTGAGTGTTGCCTTTCTATTACTACTTTGTGAATATATGCTATTCTTGGAGCTTTGCACCGCCTAGATATATCCTATATGAAGTCGTATACACAGATGATTATCCAGATAAAAAATATTCAGAATAGAGAGTCCTCAGTGGTTGATACCTCTTAATGATGAATCCAGATGAATAAATGCAGATAAAAAAAATGGTAACCCTTTGTTCTTTCTACGTGGAATATATATATGAGACTTCATTAATTAATATTTTCATGACTTTTCCTTCTTTGTGTTGCATTTCTATGAATATTGTAGAGATCTTAACAGAATCATATTCACTTTTTCTCCCTAGACCGCTAGACTCAAGATGGAAGGGTGGAACATTTGGGACGTATGAAGTATAGTAACCTGGCCAAAGAACAGCAGCATTGATTGTAAACTTCACAAATGTATTTCCTATTTTGACCCTGTAAGATAAAATATTTCTGATCAAAAACGTGTTTGACTTCTTCTCTCATTAAGAATAGATGGGGAGTGATTCAATTTAAATGTTGGCTCTAATGCATTTATTTTTGGTATTAAATAAAAAACTATAAAGGATCTCTTTTGCTTTCAACTTGGTACCATGTTTGGTAAGCACCTCTCTTACTATGCACTTCAATTCCTCCTATAGTACGAGGAGAGGAGTACTACAGGTATCTGCTGCATTGTTATGGATAAATTCCCCAGTACTAGACCTGACAATTGATATACACACTTTGTCTTTGAGTAAGGGCCCCGTCACACATAGCAACTCACCAGCGATCCCGACAACGATATGAACTTGTCAGGATCGCTGGTGTGTCACTACATGATCGTCTGTGAGCTGTCAAACAGGCAGATTTCAGCAGCGTCAGGACAGCGACGACGCGGGTAACAAGCGACGCACGTCGCTTAGTTACCCGCAGTGTACGTTAGATACCAGCGCGCTGGTGCTCGGAGCTGGTAACCAAGTTAAACATCGGGTTTCTAAGCAGAGCGTGCTGGCCAGCGGGAGACCAACAATCAAAAAAATGTCCTGGCCATTCGAGCACGATCAGCGATACCCGGCAGGGGGGCCGGTCGCTGATAAGTGTCATACACAGTGATATCGCTGGTGAGATCGCTGTTGCGTCACAAAACTTGTGACTCAGCAGTGATCTAGCTAGCTATCTCGCTGTGTGTGACGGGGGCTTAAGTTATGAATGAGCATCCACATCCAAGGTTTGCCTATTATTTCTGGTATATGAAGGTGCGAAGAGACTGGATCATGGTTCCAACATGTAATTGATCCAATTTAACCAGATTCATGCCAGGAGAAGGCATGGTGGCTGTTATGCTTACAGAAAATACATGTAAAGCATTAATAAGTTAACAAATGGATATAATTGTTGGCAGCGGAGCTGAGAACATACACTCTGATACAGGAGCAACTGAAGTGTGAACAAGTCTGGTCCATTATGCTTACAGCAGACAAATGGTTAATCAGCAAGCCTGATCCAAGAAGGTGATGCACATTATAGAACCCAGAGGAGATTGCAGAGAATATAGCAGCTGAGATTACTGGTTGGTGATATCTTCCAAAGCACAGGGTAACTAAACACAAAGCTTACTCAATAGTCATACCCATGAGAGTCAACCTTAATAAGCTTTTGGTGATGAATTCACTGACGTTTACCAGGTGTAGTAGATCGGCTTACTTGACTGGTTAATAAGGTAGTCAAATGAATGCTTTTCATTTAACTCTTCAAGTGGTTTATTAAAAACATGTTTCATAAACCAGTCCAAAATAAAGTAAACATACTCAGTCTTGCTGGCATAACGAAACAAAACCAGCACTCACTACAGTCAGTATAACTGTGGTGTCCACCCACTGAGAAACAGAGTTCACCTCTGATTAACATAAGCAGAACTCTGTAGGTCTTCTCACCTTCAGGCACGCAGAACACTGAGTGAGTGCAGATGCTCTACCTTTAACTCCAGGACCACATCCTAGGGTGGAGATATCGTGAACAGACATCTCACCCAACTCATTAGCTGTTCACAAAATCACAGCCCTGTCATGGCGGATTAACCCCTCTTAGCACATAGCATTCTGCAGCATGCTTTTGGGTTCATACCACTGAACAACCTTTCATGTAATGACAAGGGATTGTGGGCAGTTACACATTCCCTCAAACTAGGGGCACTCTAGCTTATCCCTGTCCTACGGATTACCATGCATGGTGGAGATACTGGGGTCTCTTACCTTGCTGTGTCTTATCTTAACCCTTATCTTTTCCTTCCAGGGAGGTGTGAGGCAAAAGTGTAATGGAAAACACTAACCATGTAGACAGTGGTTAACAGGCAAGGATAAAAGTAAACTACAAACATGCAAATACACTCACAAAACAACAAAGTGGGAAACGGGAGGAATAGGAGGCATAAACCAAATGGGAGAGGATAAGATAAAACATGGAAACCAACTCCAAGCAGCAATCTCCTGGAAAGAATCTGCAACTGCTTACTCCAAACACTGAATTTCTCCTTCAACTTCAAATCAGGAAGTAGAACCACTATCACTGGCAACTCCCAGGTACCAGTGGCGAGCACATATACCAGTGGCCAACACAAAACAGCTGAGAAGATTCAGGATGGAGAACTCCAGGAGATCAACTTAACTGATTAACGCTTGCAATGACAGAGCAAGGAAAACCTATACTGTTTAATAGTATTAATGGAAGGTTGGTTCACTTAGTTGCTCCTCGAGATAGACACAGGCACGTGTGGGTTAAAGTCTCTGAGTGGTTTATTGTATCATAAACCCAAAATGAAAAAAGAAAAACAGCCTTTCTGTGTCAAAAGGCAATAAGAAGTTCATAAACAATCCTGCCCAGCACTTCTGGGGCAACACATATGGTAGGTCTCACAGGAGCGTCAACCTATAGACTTGATTGTCTCCACACAAAACATACCACAGAAAAAAAACCTGGCTGGACATTTATTTCCCAAGCCACACCCTTGAGATGGGGATATAGTGAGTAGGCATCCCTCCTATCTCTTACCTACTCACCTAAAAACCTGCCCATAACATGGCCAATTAACTCCTTCAGCACATATCATGCTGAAAAGAAACCTATGGGTTTCTAGATGACAGAGGAAAGCAGTTCTAATTAGTGCAGGAGTTTGTGTAACCAGACGCCATTATCTTCTGGCCCCTCCTTTTGTATTCCCGTGACAGTACCCCCCCTCCTAAGAGGGACCCCAGGAACCTTAGGACCCAGTCACACATAGCAATGCACCAGCGATCCCGACAATGATATGACCTTGTCAGGATCGCTGGTGTGTCACTACATGATTGCTGGTGAGCTGCCAAACAGGCAGATCTCAGCAGCGATCAGGACAGCGACGACGCGGGTAACAATCGCGCATGTCGCTTAGTTACCCACTGTGCACCTTAGATACCAGCGTGCTGGTGCAGGGAGCTGGTAACCAAGGTAAACAGTGCGTTTCTAAGCTCCATGCGGCGCTTTGAAACCCTCTGTTTACCTTAGATACCAGCTCCCAGCACCAGCATGCTGGTATCTAAGGTACACAGCGGGTAACTAAGTGACGCGCACCCTTAGTTACCCGCGTTTACATTGGAAACCAGCGTCAGCTCGCTGATGTGTGCTGGCCAGCGGGAGACCAATGATCAAAAAAATGTCCAGGGCTTTCCAGAAAGATCAGCGATACCCGGCGGGGGCGGTCGCTGATACCTGTCACACACGGCGAGATCGCTGGTGAGATCGCTGTTGCGTCACAAAACTTGTGACTCAGCAGCGATCTCACTAGAGATCTCGCTGTGTGTGACGGGGGGCTTTAGAACCAGGTTCATCTGTATGTGAAGTGAGAAAAGACCGAACAAACCTGATCGCATGGACATCAGATGCTGGTACCCACATTTTATCATCAGGACCCTAATCCCTCCAATGTGTCAAATATTGAAGAGACAGGCATACAAAGTGAAAATCGATAATCTTCGCTCTCTGGAATTCCAGATTCCCATCAACGATGACTGAGGAAGGTGTGGTGGCGATGGTCCAGAGGAGTAATATATTTTTTGAGAAGTGATCGGTGAAACACATTATGAATCTTGAAAGTTGGTGGTAAAACAAGGCGAAACGCTACTGGACTAACAATGGTAACTATGTTATAGGGATTGATGAACCCGGGTCCCTGTTTTCAAGACAGAACTTTCCACTTAATGTTTTTAGAAGACAACCACACAAAATCACAAACACACAGGTCCAGACCCACAAAGCGTTTCCAGTCTGCCATACTCTTATATTTGGGCCCCATCCTCCTCAAATTTTTAAGAACACATTGTCACACTGATGTAATAGGCAAAGAAAACCGTTCCTCCTCATTTACTCCTGAAGAATGATTCCTATTGAAGGAGCCGAATTGAGGACAAAAACCCTATTCCCAAAGAATGGGGACTTGCCAGTAGATTCCTATTCACAACGAACTCAGCTAGATGTAATTAAGGCACCCAATCCTCCTGATTCTCTGACACAAAGCACCTAAGATATGTCTCAAGATTAAGGTTCACTTATTGAGTTTGCCCATTAGACTGTGGATGAAAGGCGGAAGAAAATGAAAGATTAACCTCTAAGCGTAGTTTACATGTCCTCTTTTTCCCAGTTGTTTATGCATTTTCTGAACATGTTATGGGTGATACCTTGTCATTGATGGTGCCCTCCATTTTTCTGTTTTATCCTATAAGTCACAAAAAAGTTGAATCTGGTAAAAAAACAATGACCATCTTGGCTGTGTAGGTGTCAGACTTTTTGGCAGATTACAAATACAAAAGATTTTTATCATTTGTGATTACCATGACCGAATGAACTGCCCCCCTCCAAAAAATGATGTCAATCCTCAAAGGCCCTCTTTAGTGTTTCCTAATACCAATGTTGGAGTTTTTCTCAGCAGATGAGTTTCCTGGAGAAGTATGCACATGAACGCTTTTTACTTGGAGATGAACGCTTTTTCCACCTCCGATGCGTCAACTTCTACAATGAATGGTTGAGTGAAGTCAGACTATGTAAGAATTGGTGAACAATCAAAACATCTCTTTAACCCCTTAAAGTCCAATGACGGACACAGTCCGTCATTGGACGTCTCCCCCTCTTTGATAAGGGCTCTGGCGGTGAGCCCGCATCAAAGCCGGGACATCAGCTGTTTTGAACAGCTGACATGTGCCCGCAATAGGCACAGGTGGAATTGCGATCCACCTGTGCCTATTAACTAGTTTAAACGCCACTGTCAAACGCTGACAGGGGCATTTAACTAATGCTTCTGGCTACGCGGCCGAAAATACACGCATTGCTGACCCCCGTCACGTGATCAGGGGTCAGCAATGCATTGGCATAACAAGAGGTCTCCTGGAGACCCCTATGGTTGTTGCTGCCCGATTGCTATGAGCACCACCCTGTGGTCGGCGCTCATAGCAATGCTGTATTTCTGCTAATATAGGCGATCTGAGCATCGCCTATATGTAGCAGAGCCGATCAAGTAGTGGATGCTTCTAGCCTTCCATGGAGGCTATTGAATCATACTAAAAGTAAAAAAAAATGTTTTTAAAAATACGAAAAAAATAAACAAAATATAAAAGTTCAAATCACCTCCCTTTCGCCTCATTCAAAATAAAACAGTAAAAAAAAATCAAACACATATTTGGCATCACCGCATTCAGAAACTCCCGCTCTATCAATAAAAAAAGGATTAACACAATCGTTAAACGGCATAGCGAGAAAAAAAATCAAAATGCCAGAATTACGATTTCTTGGTCGCTGTGACATTGCATTAAATTGCAATAATGGGCGACCAAAAGAACGTATCTGCACAAAAGTGGTGTCATTAAAAAAGTCAGCCCGGCACGCAAAAAATAAGCCCTCACCCAACCCGAGATCCCGAAAAATGGAGACGAGCTACGGGTCTCGGTAGATGGCACAATTTTTTTTTTAACAAACTTTGCAATTTTTACTCACCACTTAGATAAAAAAGAACCTAGACATGTTGGGTGTTTACGAACTCGTAATGACCTGGAGAATCATAATAGTAGGTTACTTTTAGCATTTACTGAATCTAGCAAAAAAGCCAAGCAAAAACAAGTGTGGGATTGAACTTTTTTTTGCAATTTCACCGCACTTGGAATTTTTTTCCCATTTTGTAGTACACGACATGGTAAAACCAGTGGTGTCGTTCAAAAGTACAACTCGTCCCACAAAAAAATAATCCCTCACAAGGCAATATTGACAGAAAAATAAAAAAGTTATGGCTCTGGGAAGAAGGGGAGGGAAAATAAAAATGCAAAACCAAAAATACCCCTGGTGGTTAAGGGGTTAAAGTAGCAAATGCCTCACTGACTGGAGTGGACCATTTAGAAAAGTCCCTAACTTTCCTGGTCATATCTGTCAGTGGTTTGGCCATTATCAAAAAGTTCTTGATGAACTTCTGGTAACAATTGGTGAACCCTAAAAATCTTTGTAAAGCTTTTACATCTTCAGGATGATCCCAATCTAGTACTGCCAGGACTTTTGCTGAATCCATGAGAAAACCAGTGGACAATTAGAAATATCCCAGAAGAGTGATCTGAACCAAGATTATATATTTCTATGGTTTAACAAATAATTTTTTGTCCCTATGTACTGTATTTGTAAGACCTGCCTGACATGTACCTGATGTGACTCTAGGTCCAGCAAATAAATCAATATGTCATCCAGATAGACTACCACAAATCTACTTGCCAGATGGTGAAAAATGACATTTACAAAGTGTTGAAAAATGTCAGGGGCATTAGTCAGCCCAAATGGCATAACAAGGTTTTCGTAATGTCCCTCTAGTGTATTAAAAGCAGTCTTTGACTCATCCCCCTCCTTTATACGGATGATATTATAGACCCTTTTGAGGTCCAGTTTAGAAAACCACTTTGCCCAGATGGTCTTCTTAAGAGGTTCAGAATGAGAGGGAGAGCATACTGTATGTATCCCAAATTGTGGGCATAACCCCCCATCTGCAACTAGAGATGAAGAAAGTCTAATATGACCTTTAGCCAGACTTTTTGTGATATAGTCATTCATAGCCTGGCTCTCAGGACCGTAAACGTAAATATTATACAACCTGCTCTTAGGTAATTTGGCCACAGAAATTAAAGTAATGGTGCAATCACATGGACGATGAGGAGGAAGATCTTAACACCTCTGTTCTGAGAACACATCCTTAAACGCAGACACATATACCGGCAGAGACCAGATATGAACCCTGGTTAAACAGGTGCCCAAGCAGTGTCTATAACAGTACTCGCTCCACCTTCCTACCTCCCTATTCTGCCATGGTCTGTAATTTCCTGGCTCCATCTTTTTTCCTTTTTTGAAGATCGGGACAACATTTGCTCTTGTCCAATCTTCTGGGACTTCTGATCTCCAGGATCTATCAAAGATTCTGGCTAGTGGTTCTGCAATTTCCTCAGCTAACTCTTTCAGTACCCTAGGACGTAATTTATCTGGACCAGGAGATTTCAATCAATTTTAATCAGCTAAGTGTTCCCTCACCATCTCTCTGTTGATAGTGTAGATTATTTTATTCGTATTATAGCACTGTGAAGATCAGCTGATGTACAGCTTTTTTACAAAACATAGATGCAAAATAGGAATGTAAACGTTTTGCCTTCCCAACATCATTATTGACCACTTCACCCTTTTTATCCTATAAAAATTATATAGCATCTTTGACTTTTCTTTTGCTTTTGACATACATCCAAAATCCTTTTTTACTGCTTTTCATCTCCCGTGCAAGCCTCACTTCATTACTGGCTTTAGGTCTTCTAACACTTGCCCTGAATTCCCTGCAAACAGCATTATATTTTTCTTTAGGTATGTATTAATATACATTTCTTTTTTCCTTTCTAACAAGTGATTAAGTTCTGAGTTCATCCATCCTGGTCTCTTTAAATGCTTCCAATTCTTCCTTTTTTTCGGGATTGTCATCAATTGTGCAATGAGAATTATATTTAGCAAAATCTCCCATCTTTTTTGGACATTTCTGTCCTTTAGAACATCCAGCCATTGGACCTTTCCTACACTCTTCCGAAGTCCATTAAAATCTGTTTTTCTGAAGTCCATCTTTAAAGTCTGAGTCAGAATCCAAAAGGTGGTCATCCAGGCAAAATATCGGAGTCAACAAGTTGGCTCATCTCAATGTCTATCAGTTCAGGCATGACAAACATGGCAGTGGAGATGGCTCATATGCTTCATAATAGTGATATCACAAGCATGGAAGTGGAGATGGCTGAAATGCTTTATAATAGTGAGATCACAAGCATGGATGCAGCACTGTATGACGCACATTACACAAGTCTGGAATGGTGGCCCGAAAAAAGGTGAGAAAGCCTCAACTTCAATATTGTCATAAGAAGCTTCGGTTCGCGTTTACAAAAAAGTATGAAAGTGGACATTTAAAGATTTGAAACCGGTGATTTGGAGCAAGGACAAGAAAGTCAATAGACTAGGCTCTGATAGGTGAAAATGCGTCTGAAACAAGGGGCTAACTGATTTAAAAATTGAAGGAAATGTCAAGTTTGGTGGAGGAAGCCTGATGATATTGGGTTGCTTATTAGCCACAGGCATTGGATTCTTGACCAGGATCGATGGTAGTCTCAGTGCTGAGCTATATCTGCGCTATATCTGAGAATACAACAAGATGAGTTACTTTGTACACTCAAGTACTTATTGGCATGAAAATGATAACATGGTGTTTCAACAGGACAGCAACACAAAGCATATGTTGAGAGTGGCAAAGAATTGGTTCAATGACAATGAATTAGAGGTGATGGAATGGCCCCCACAGTCCACAGACCTCAACCCAATCAAATACTTGTGGGTTGAATTGAAGAAAAAACTGTACACATACCCAAGTGAGTCAACTAGTATACACCAACTTTGGGAACGTGTAGAAGATACCTGGGTTCAGATTTAGGTTGGCATATGTTTGAATCTGACAGAGAGCATGCCCAAAAGGATTCAGATAGTGTTGAAAGCCAATGGTGGATTTCCAAAATACTAACAAGATAATAAAAATTAAAACTTAGATATTTAGGAGCAAAATAGTAATAATGCAGTGACATGACAAGAATCTGCATAACTAATCATATGCTAAATAATTCAAGTCAAATTTAAGTATGAGATATCCAAGATGATTGCCTATAAAATGATAACATTCTTATGTTCAAGGCAGAAGTGGATAATGAGATATGGAGCCTGAAAGTGAAAAGTTCAAAACATTGTTACCCTTTTGCTCTTCACTGTATATCATAAAGTGCAGAAATGAATGGTTGAACTTGATGGACCTAGGATTTTTTCAACCTATTTGACTATGTAACTATATGGAACTCACTCAGAGTATTTGTTATGTTATTTGTTATATTAATTGTTATCTGCAGGCGTATCAGGAGCTGGAGATGAATCTGCTTCTCCAAGTAGTTCTTTGACAATACATATAGCCGGGTCACTGCTCTGCGTCTCTGCCCAACCATGGTGGGGTAGTGGATTAAGGGAAACCTCGTGAACGGCAAGACTTCTCCCTGTCACGTGGTTAAAGTCTTGGGAGGCACCATGGTGGTGGAATGCTGTCATCTCTATTTCCTCCAGATCTGTTAGATCTTCTGCTGGAACAGGAGCATTTGGCATACGGGACAAAGCATCGGCATTGTCGTTTTTAGTGCCAGCTCGGTATTTAATGACAAACTCATAATTAGACAACTGAGCCATCCATCTTTGTTCCAAGGTGTCGAGCCTGGCGGTCTCCAGATGGGTTATCGGATTGTTGTCCGTATAGATGGTAAATTTAGATGAGGCCAAATAGTGCTTGAACCTCTCGGTCACTGCCCAAACGATAGCCAAGAATTCTAACTTGAAGGAGCTATAGTCAGGGTTCTGCAATGACATCATGCGCAGTTGAGCCTTACTAGAATCAGACAAAAGGCCCTCAATGAACTGCTCTTTCAGCATTTTGGTCTCATCTCTTACACTGTCTGGATCAATTTGTTTAATGGCCCGCAGTGCCTCCTGCAGGTTTAGGGCATAGTCTCTAACAGTGTCCTGAGATTTCTGTCTGCAGCTGAAAAACCACATCTTTATTTCTGAAGCAGTACGGGTGTCAAAAGTATCCCTTACTTTAGCAAAAATGTCTTTTCCAGTCTTTTTATCAGTCGCTGGCCAAGATTTAACTTCTCTCTGAGCGGCGCCACTGAGCTGACTGTATACTGACTTTATGCTCTTCTGACATAGGGTAAATTTCAAACATGCTGCGCAGCTTCTCATTGAAGTCACTTAAGGTGTGCAATTCGCCAGTGTGCTGTGGCAGCCATGCCGCACCAGGTACATAAGGCATGGAGAGCGGAAATATGGGAGCTGCAGCTGCTGCACCCTGAGGACATCTTCCCCCCAGATAACCCTTGCAGGGGTGCGACTCACCGCTTCATTTGCTGCAGGTCGTTGCTCCTATAGGACTTTAGGTGCACAGGATCCTGTTCGTGATGCCAAGTTTTGTCTCGCCCAGAGCAGGGTACTCAGGTCGCCAGGCAGCGTTAGAATCAGGAGGTCACGGGGGTGGCAGCCGTGCCCGGCGACTGTGCTCCAGAGACAGTGAAATGGGGGTTGAAAAATAAAGTAAAAATAAAAGAAATTTGAAAAAGAATTCGTGACGCCAGTTGGAGTGTTCGACTGTAAGATATTCGGCACTGCAGATGATCCCTGGGGGGTAGATGGTGATGGCAGTGCAGGTGTTTAACCCCCTCCAACTAGGGCTGACCCCCCAGAGATTGTGATGGAAGTAGATGGCATGGAGTAATAAGGCAGGAGACAAGGATAGCCACTTTATCATTTACTGAAGTTCATATGCAGTTCAGAGGATAAAATACAACTTTCTCACCAGGGTTACAGTCTGCTCTGCAAGATGGGAGTTATCATTCTCTCTGCTGTGACTCAGTGAAAACTTCCTGCTGTTCTAATCCCTTCAGGGACCAAGGCTTCCCGGAGTCTGAAACTTCCAGTACAGCCACTTACACACTGTGGTTTCTCCCCCGGCGACTTGCAGCTTGAATCCTGTGTGAAGCACAACTTTCTTCTTGCACAATCCTTCACTGATCCTCAGTTGCTGTAGTCTTCCTGGGAGACAACACTTTGCTGTTGGTTGTATGAACCTCACAGTCTCTCAGCTTACCATTCAACTCTAAAAGCATAGATGGTCTAGGGGCTGATTCCCTGATTCCTCTCAGCATTGTTACTGCTCCTGGAACCTTCTCCATTTCCTCTCCACCGTCTTCCTGACAGAACAGCAACCCGATTCCTCCCCCTCCCAGTTATGGTATGTCTCTAAAGCTCTAAGCTTCAGGGAAGTAAGGGAGTGAGGTAAAATTGTGTGTGTGCAGCTGTCTCCAGCAAAGAAAGCATAACTCCCATCATTTACAAAACACATACAACAGAGTAGATATTTGACCATTTTGTGGCAGCAAAGACACAGGGCGCCACACATGTTTCAGCTACTGTATTTCCAAAGATGCTCAATAGGATTTAGGTCAGGGCTCATATAAGGTCACTTCGGAATAGTCCAATGTTTTCCTCTTAGCCATTCTTGGGTGTTTTTAGCTGTGTGTTTTGAGTCATTATCCTGTTGCAAGACCCATGACCTGTGACTGAGACCAAGCTTTCTGACACTGGGCAGCACATTTCTCTCTAGAATCCCTTGATAGTCTTGAGATTTCACTGTACCCTGCACAGATTCTAGACACCCTGTGCCAGATGCAGCAAAGCAGCCCCAGAGCTTAACAGAGCCCCCTTTGTGTTTCACAGGGGCAGCACGATGGCTCAGTGGTTAGCACTGCAGCCTTGCAGCGCTGGAGTCCTGGGTTCGAATCCCACCAAGGACGACATCTGCAAGGAGTTTGTATGTTCTCCCCGTGTTTGCGTGGGTTTCCTCCGGGTACTCCGGTTTCCTCCCACATTCCAAAGACATACTGATAGGGAATTTAGATTGTGAGCCCCATCAGGGACAGTGATGATAATGTGTGCAAACTGTAAAGCGCTGCGGAATATGTTAGCGCTATATAAAAATAAAGATTATTATTATTATTATTCACAGTATGGACAGTGTTCTTTTATTGATATGCTTCATTTTTCCATCTGTAAACATACAGCTGATGTGCCTTGCCAAAAAGTTCAATTTTTGTCTCATCTGTCCATAGGACATTCTCCCAGAAGCTTTGTGGCTTGTCTGCATGTAGTTTTGCAAATTCCAGTCTGGGTTTTTAAAGATTTTTTTCAACAATGGTGTCCTCCTTGGTTGTCTCCCATGAAGTCAACTTTGGCTCATACAATGACAGATGGTGCGATCTGACATTGATGTTCCTTGAGCTTGAAGTTCACCTTTAATCTGTTTAGAAGTTTTTCTGGGCTCTTTTGTTACCATTCGTAGTATCCATCTCTTTGATTTTTCATTAATTTTCCTCCTGCGGCCAGGGAGGTTGGCTACAGTCCCATGGAGCTTAAATTTCTGAATAATATGTGCAACTGTAGTCACAGGAAATCAAGCTGCTTGGAGATGGTCTTATAGCTTTTACCTTTAACATGTTTGTCTATAATTTTCTTTCTAATCTCCTGAGACAACTCTTTCCTTCCCTTCCTCTGGTCCATGTTGAGTGTGATACACACCATGTCACCAAACAGCACAGTGAGTATATGTAGCCTTCTATACAGACCTACTCACTGATTCCAAGATTGTAGACACCTGTGATGCTAATTAGTGGACACACCTTGATTTAACATGTTCCTTTTGTCAAATTATTTTCAGGGGTATTATCATTTCTGTCCAGGCCAATTTCATGAGTTTCATTTTTTTAAATTCTGTGGAACATGCTTGAAAAGCAATGTCTGACTTTAATTTGTTCATTTTCATAGATTTTTTTTATTTATTATTACTTTTGTCAGATTCAAGTTATTTCTGTGACCATTGTGGGTTTTTCTGTCAATAAATGAGGGGTACCAACAATTTTGACCACGTGTGTATCTCCCATATTACCTTTGACATATGAATATTGTGTAATGAGAACTATCTAATGTGAGCCTATAGTAGATATATAACATTTGTGTATAATATATTGCATTCGTAATAATATATATTCTTGAATCTAGGCTATGATTTTTCTTTCATATAGTTTTGTAAATTTACAGTAAGTATATCTATTTACACATAAACATTTTATTTAAAATGGGTGGTCCAGGTTTTTCATTCATGTCTGCAGTCACTCTACGTGACTGCAGGCTTGTGAATCCTCACATTTGCTGTGAAGATTCTCCAGATGTGTATTGACCGAAGATGTACAAGTCTAGTCAGAATGTCCCTTGGAGTATGCTTATCGCATTCTTCAGTTCATGTTACCGTTTGATTTTTCCATTGACAACAAGGAATCCTCACAGCATGCTCTGTGCGGATAATAGGCGGATCATAATAGGGGCAGTCTGGGTTACTGTTTGGCTACATAGCATTTTTTAAATACACCAACTAATTATCCTATATTGATGGTCATAAAGTAAAAACCATATATAGCAACATCAAAAGAAGAAACTTTACAACAAGCCAGGGTTTGAAATGATAAAAATATAGTTAATTGAAAATATTAAAAGCAACATATAAAAGAGGGAGACGCTGCAGGTAACAGAAAAAAGGTGCGTACCCCAGATTGTATATAAATGTAATATACAAAAAAAGTTGCACTCTATCCTGCTAAAGCATGCCAATGTGAAATATATGAAATATGAATGGCAATATGGCTTTTGAATGTTAGGAAAAAATGAATGAGACACTTTGCACAAAATTTGGCCACATGATGTCTGTCCATGAACCATCGTCAAGGTGGTCTCATAAGACTGATGGGTCTTAAATGTAAATAATATAAATATAAACAAGTACTCAAAAAAGACCTAAATATGCTATGTTCACATAAACATTCCTTTATGTGTCAAAGTTCCAAGAAGGGAACTAAAGTAATTAATACAGTAGTTATCAATTAAGTTGAAATGGCAAAGTTGCCCAAGTATAAACGACATTCAGGATCCTGAATGTCATTTATACTTGAGCAACTTTGCTTTTTCAACTTAATTCATAACTTTAATGCAGTGCTATTGGTGCTATATACATTGGGTACGGAAAGTATTCAGACCCCTTTAAATTTTTCACTGTTTCATTGCAGCCATTTGGTAAATTCAAAAAAGTTCATTTTTTTCTCATTAATGTACACTCTGCACCCCATCTTGACTGAAGAAAAACAGAAATATAGAAATGTATTAAAAAAGAAAAGCTGAAATATCACATGGTCATAAGTATTCAAGCCCTTTGCTCAGTATTGAGTAGAAGTACCCTTTATAGCTAATACAGCCATGAGTCTTCTTGGGAATGATGCAAGAAGTTTGTCACACCTGGATTTGGGCATCCTCCGCCATTCTTCCTTGCAGATCCTCTCCAGTTCCGTCAGGTTGAAAGGGAACGTTGGTGGACAGCCATTTTCAGGTCTCTCCAGAGATACTCAAATGTGTTTCGGTCAGGACACTGGGTGAGCCAGTCAAGAATGGTCACAGAGTTGTTCTGAAGCCACTCCTTTGTTATTTTAGCTTTGTGCTTAGGGTCACTGTCTTGTTGGAAGGTAAACTTCGGCAAGTCGGAGGTCCAGAGCACTCTGGAAGAGGTTTTCCTCCAGGATATCTCTGTACTTGGTCGCATTCATGTTTCCTTCAATTGCAACCAGTTGTCCTGGCCCTGCAGCTGAAAATCACCCCCATAGATTGATGCTGCCACCACTATGTTTCACTGTTGGGATTGTATTGGGCAGGTGATGTGCAGTGCCTGGTTTTCTCCATACATACTGCTTAGAATTATCAACAAAAAGTTCTATCTTCATCTCATCAGACCAGAGAATCTTATTTCTCATAGTCTGGGAGTTCTTCATGTGTTTTTTAGCAAACTCTATGCAGGCTTTCATATGTCTGGCACTGAGGAGAGGCTTCCGTCGGGCCACTCTGCCATAAAGACCCGACTGGTGAAGGGCTGCAGTGATAGTTAACTTTGTGGAACTTTTTCCCATCTCCCTACTGCATCAGATCCCTTTAAATTTTTCTCTCTTTGTTTCATTGCAGCCATTTGGTAAATTCAAAAAAGTTCATTTGTTCTCATTAATGAACACTCTGCACTCCATTTTGACTGAAAAAACAGAAATGTAGACATTTTTGCAAATGTATTAGAAAGAATAACTGATATCACATGGTCATAAGTATTTAGACCCTTTGCTCAGTATTGAGTAGAAGCACCCTTTTGAGCTGGCTACAGCCATGAGTCTTCTTGGTAATGATGCAACAAGTTTTTCACACCTGGATTTGGGGATCCTCTGCCATTTTTCCTTGCAGATCCTCTCCAGTTCCATCAGGTTGGATGGTAAATGTTGGTGAACAGTCATTTTCAGGTGTCTCCAGAGATGCTCAACTGGGTTTAGGTCAGGGCTCTGGCTTGGCCAGTCAAGAATGGTCACAGAGTAGTTCTGAAACCACTCCTTTGTTATTTTAGCTGTGTGCTTAGGGTCATTGTCTTGTTGGAAGGTGAACCTTCGGCCAAGTGTGAGGTCCAGAGCACTCTGGAAGAGGTTTTCATCAGGATATCTCTGTACTTGCCTGCATTCATGTTTCCTTCAATTGCAACCAGTCATCCTGTCCCTGCAGCTGAAAAACACCATGCCACCACCATGTTTCACTGTTGGGATTGTATTGGGCAGGTGATGAGCAGTGCCTAGTTTGCTCCGCACAAACCACTTAGAATTATCACCAAAAAGTCCTATCTTTGTCTCATCAGACCAGAGTATCTTATTTATCTTTCTTCCATCTCCCTATGCATCTCTGGAGCTCAGCCACAGTGATCTTGGGGTTCTTCTTTGCCTTGCTCACCAAGGCTCTTCTCCCACGATTGCTCAGTTTAACTGGATGGCCAGGTTTAGGAAGACTTCTGATGGTCCAAAACTTCTTCTATTTAAGGATTATGGAGGCCACTGTGCTTTTAGGAACTTTGAGTAGTGCAGAAATTCTTTTGCAACCTTGGCCAGATCTGTGCCTTGCCACAATTCTGCCTCTGAGCTCCTTGGTCAGTTCCTTTGACCTCATGTTTCTCATTTGGTCTGACATGCACTGTGAGCTGAGAATAAACCGTAGCACTACTGTGAAGGTGCTCAAGTAGGTTCCCAAGCCAGTAAGATAGAAGTAAGAAACTTGACACTCAACTTATGATAAGGAAATCCAGATTTTTTTTTAGGCAGTCACAAAAACAGAGGATGTTTTGGTCCCAGTTGGACCTTCATCAGCCCGAATGCTGTATGAATGAGTAAGTATAGATACAGGGCTAAATGTGCCTGTAGGTGAAGGTGGCGTAGCAGCAACTGTAATTAGAGTTTAGTCCTGCAAATATGAGAAGGGGTGTATAGGTCAAAGCTGACCAAAAGCAGGGATTTGAAAAGCAGGCGCTGTGCTTAGCCTCTCCTACACTGACCCGGAGTCCACCATTGTCCAACTGGGACCGAAACGTCCTCTGTTTTTATGACTGCCTAAATAAAAAATCTGGATTTCCTTATCATAAGTTGAGTGCCAAGTTTCTTACTTCTATGCACTGTGAGCTGTGAGGTCTTATGTAGACAGTTGTGTGCCTTTACAAATCAAGTCCTATCAGTTTAATTAAACACAACTGGACTCCAATGAAGGATTAGAACCATCTCAAGGAGGATCACAAGGAAATGAACAGCATGTGACTTAAATATGAGTGTCTTAGCAAAGGGTCTGAATACTTATGACCATGTGATATTTCAGTTTTTCTTTTATAATAAATTTGCAAAATTTTCTACATTTCTGTTTTTTTCAGTCAAGATGGGTTGCAGAGTGTACATTAATGGGAAAAAAAAATACTTTTTTGAATTTACCAAATGGCTGCTATGAAACAAAGAATGAAAAATTTAAAGAAGTCTGAATACTTTCCGCACTCACTGTAAACACAGTGTTTTATTGTCTCATATCATTTATATTAGGTGTCTTACCTCTTTCACATGAGCAATATGGAAATAACTACTGTATTAATTACTTTAGTTCCCTTCTTGGAACTTTGACACATAAAGGAATGTTTATGTGAACATAGCATATTTAGGTCTTTTTGGAGTACTTGTTTACATTTATATACAGTCTGCGGTGCCCACCTCTTTCCTGTTACCTGCGGTGTTTCCCTCTTTTATATGTTGTTTTTAATATTTTCAATAAACTATTTTTTTATTATTTCATACCCTGGCTTGTTGTAAAGTTTCTTCTTTTGGTGTTGCTTTACAAAGCATTTTGTGGTCACTTTCAATGTAAGGCTGGGATTACATTCTTGTCTTCTTATGTTGAGATATTCGTGTAAATTTCCAAAAAAGCGATTCATACAAAACCCCAATGGAACCACCAACTACAATGAGGCAGATAGAGACTCTGTAGACTCTGTTTAGCTTCAGTTGTAATGAAACCATCTTTTAAGGCATGCACAAAACTTTGGTCACACACTTGTGCGCTAAAACCACGCCTAAAATAATGTGCCACCACCAGAACAGAGACCAAACACAGTCCAGGGGACTCGATATGAATTTTTGTGTTTTAAAAGGAAACTCCTATGTATGTGCTCAGTGGAGAGCACAGGATTAAAGTAAACTAAGCTGATTTTTGGGAGACAAAATAAATAAACAGCAATACAAGAGTAGATTCTATTTTTATTAAATTTTCGTGCAATATAAAATATAAGTGATTAGATGGCTTTACCCTTTGGGTCAGTGTGATTACAACAATACCAGATTTATATTGGGATTTTTTAGATTTTGAAGCAATCACTCACTAAAAATACTTTTTAAAATTTTTTCATTGCCATATTCTGAGAGCGATAGCTTTTTTTTAAGAACAGAGTAATGTGATAGCTTAATTTTTGTGGGATGAGTTAAAGATTTTTTTGGTACAATTTTAGGGTACATAACATTTTTTTATCAGAGTTTTCTCAATTTTTTCAGATGCAGAATGAACAAAAAACAGCAATTCAGTTATTGTTTTTATTTTTTATTTTGTGCAATTCGCCATGTGGTAAAAGTAATGAGACCATTTGTTCTTCGGGTTATTACGATTATATAGATATCAGATTTATATATTTTTTTTACGCTTTGCTATTTCTTACTCAATAAAATCAATCTTTTACAAAAATTAATTTGTTTTTGCATCGTCATATTCTAAAAGCTATAACTATTTTATTTTTGCCAAAAAAAACATTATTTAGCATTTTCATTTATACCATTTTTTTTTTACATAGGAAAATAACTAGGGAACAAGAGGACGCAATAGGGTGTTATCCAAAACACCCACATGAAATGTGGGTGATTCATAACTTGTCACTGCAAATAAAGTTCAGGAAAAAGAAATGTAGAAAAAAAAGAAAAGGAAGAAAATAGAAAGAAAAATGGGGAGATGTGGATGTGTTTAGAAAGCAGAAAATTATGGAAACAAAACTTTGGGTAAAAATGCTGGAAATGTGAAGTAAAAGATTACAAATTTAAAATGTTAAAAATAAAAACTGAATAAAAACTAAAACTGAAAAATTAAAAGAACATTATGTGTATATATGTTGTGACAGGGTCACTGGCACAGTATATGAGGGGAGATATGTGTCACTGTGCATGCTGGCGTCAGTCATGTGAAACCAGGTTATTTTTCCTCTTGCAAACTACATGCTGAAAGGATTAAATTAAAGTTGCATGCATGGGCTGGTTTTATGTGGGCACTAGAGTGTGGGCACTTTGGTTGGATCGGGTTTCATGAAACAAAATTTGTTTCAGATGAAACTGGTCCGACTAGGGCAAAAAAAGTCGGAGTTTCGTCTGAAACCTGACCCCAATGCAAGTCAAAGGGAAATAAAAGTCGGCATTGAGCGGAAGACATTCATCCACTCAATGCCGACTTTTATTCCCCATTGACTTGCATTGGGGTCGGGTTTCGGACGAAACTCCGACTTTTTTTGCCCTAGTCGGACAAGTTTCATCTGAAACAAATTTTGTTTCATGAAACCCGATCCGACCAAAGACGCTCAATTCTAGTGGGCACACATAGAGTGGTTGGAGGTTGCTCATCATATCTCCACCTGCAGGTCCGACACTGGCATGTGTACTGACAGGATCCCATGATGTCACAGTCATGTGATCATCACATGGTCTTGCTTAAGTAGCTTAACGTGAGAGTCAGTGTGTGTTGTGGATTTTGGAGAGAGCAAGTCTCCACACCTGGTGGTCTGAGTAGGCAAAACCCTCAGACAAGTGGACTTAGTTGTATGTCATCTTTTTCTTTTGAATTTATGCCAGAAAGGCCCTGTTTATTTTGCTGAACTATGCTATGGAGTGCTGCCTTTCTGTTTTTCTGTTTTCTTCCATTGATATTCGTTTTTATTGATAAAAATAAAAGTTAATTTTTATAAGTGTTTTTGATACTTGGTCTTGCCAGATACATTATTAAAGGGAAAAGTAGGATCAGTAGGTGTGGGTTTGTGAAGAGGGTAAGGATGAATCTGAAAGCATGGGGTAAAGATGTCTGTGTGGTAAGCTCTGCATAAATGGGCGTTATCCAGACATAGTATGGTGGAGATATCAAGCCACTATATTTCCTATTACTTGGGATTAAGGTTAACCTGTGTATACAGATTATAGATTCTGGTTTTGAAAATGTAATTTAAGCTTTTATGGGGGTGCTTAAAGGCTTAGGGCACAGGATTGTGTGAGCTGTAAATATTGTTCTGACTTTTACTTAGTCTTATTAAATTGATACAAAGTAGCTCAATGAAACCAAATCAAGATTAATTGGAACTGGTAAATATTCCATCATTAACATTAAAGGCCATAGATGTTGATATTGAATGTCATAATGGAATGTTCTGTACTAGTAACCACAAGAAACAACAAAAATGGTTGAATATATTATACTTCAAACCCTAAATTACATATGGGACTGATGCTAGAATTTCTCAGTCATTTTAATGTCAACCTTCATTACTAACAACATTAAGAGTTGCCAAATTACACAGTGAAGGAACGAACATTCTTCAAACTTATTGTACTCAATAAAGATTCTGTTGATTATATATGTTAACACTCATTTAGTGCTAGCATGGATTAGCTACAAATTGTATGTTTTATCTAAGAACCATATTTCTGATGTAATATTTTTATGTTTGTTTAGTAAGTCAGGAAATTACTGTGTTCTACGACAAATTTTGTCATGCAAAGATTTTGTTAAGGCTCTTTTTAGCTAGGTTGGACAATATTTTGGTTTAAAGATCTTGGTTTTCCAATGAACTTCAAGGACTCTTATAAATGTTATAAAGAGGAACACTGTAACAATTCCACCTCTCAGTGCTGAGCTTTCTGTGCAGTGATTGACAGCCCAGTTGTCCAGTCTGGTGTCTTGTACTTTACTCATTGATCTATCGCTGCCTGACCTTGGACTTCATTCTGACCATCATTCAGTATAACCCCTGTACTCTGATCTGCAGTCCTCCTGGTATTTTGATCTCGGACCATTACCTGACTACGACTTTGCTCTTCCCTCTGTAGGGGGTGGACTGACCTATGGACCTGTCTGAGATGGAAAGAACATGTAAAGGATGATGTGCACTGTGCTTTATTGTATGTGTATGGTTAAAAGCTGGGAATTAGTGCAGGATGACGTAGTACCGGGTTTTGGCCACAAGATGGAGACAGAGAGCAGTGAGAAACAGGACGACGTAGTACTGGGTTTTGGCCACAAGGTGGAGATAGAGAGCAGTGAGAAAAGGACTTACCAGCAGGCCTTAGGGTAGGGAAACTGCATAGTCATAGTAGGCGGAGTTATGGGACTGGGAAGGGGATTTCCAGAAAGAGGAGATATAAGGAAGGAGAGACCCAGGGGGCAGGGCAGAGAGACACCCAGGAGGAAGAGAGAAGTGAGAAGAGCACAGGAAAGGACAGAGAAAGGAGAAGCTCAGGAAGGACAGAGAAGAGCCAGAGACGGTTACTCAGAGAGGGGGGTGGCCCTGAGAAGGCAGCCACAGGAAAGGATGGCGGTGACTGACGGAAGGTTTGGGTACTGGACGGCTGGGACACCGAAGAGTGAGTAGGTGTACAGCGAGCAGACTTAACCAGTGGGAAGTGGTGTGGCCGTGGGCCTAATGGCAGCCACAGTGAGAGAACCCGGAGGATCTTTGCCAATCGTAGCAGCAGGGGGTGACGGGTACCCGAGCCAGGGGGCAGAAGCTGTCGTGCATGCCGTGGATGTCAGGAGGACACCCAATAAAGTTGTGGACCTGATTGAACGGATTTCTGTTTCTGCCTCCAGTCTGTTCTGCAGCCGAAAAGGACCACCCCCCAGCCGGCACACGTACTACAATTGGCGTAGTCGGTAGGATCATCACCGCCTAATACACCAATGCCAGCGGTGAGACCGTGCCGAAGATTCAAAGGACCTGAGCTGAACAGGTTGAAGATTTACCGGAGTGGATTACAAATTAAGACCTGAGCTGAACAGGTTGAAGATTGTGCCTGAGTGGATTACAATTTGGACTGTGAGTGTAATTGCCCGATTTGACCCAGAGTAACACTGCTGGAAAAGCTGAATGCCATTGCAGAAAAGCTGAGTACTCTTCTACATTAACAGACTACAGACCGGATTTGGCTAAAAAATAGGAAAAGAAGAAAGAGGAGGAATCCTGAAAGAGACTTTGCGCACCTCCAGAGATGGCAACTGTTGGGAAGGAGGAGGTTGGCGCTAAATTGGACTACCAGGGGCAGCTAAGCTGAACCTTCCCCTGTGGGGAGCAGTGCACATCGAATGACAATCGCCCTGTTGGGAAAGCTGGGTGCCGCTGCAGGAAAGCTGGGCACCCTCCCACGTTAAAGGACTACAGCGGGAGCTGGGAGCCGTTACAAAAGCAGCAAGCTCTCACCCGTCCTGAAGACCTGCCGCAGATGGAGTCCTCAACATCTGAGCTTGCAGCCTTGGAGCAGGATTACCTAGCGAAGGTGCGCCCACACTCTCCACCGTTCATGCCAGAGTCAGAGACAGCGCGGGAAACGGGACCTGCTCTTTATAGCCATTAGAGCAGCCGTCGCTGACGTGTCCTGCGGAACCATCAAGCCTGGAGACCGGTCCTGCCGGACAGCGGGATGAAGAACAGCAGGAGGAGGCGACGGGACTGGAAGTAGCAGAGGACAGGCGAGACCCTTCCCGTGGGTGATGGCTGACAACATCGAGCCCATCCAGCGGGAGGAGGCCGCGGTGCCGGGGAAGGTGAGTGTCTTCCCACCCTGGCCGGCGGCACTGCCGGCAGCCCCCGCTTCCCCGCCTCATCCGGACGCTAGGCCCAAAATCCTAGTTAGTGATTTCCAACCTCCCCCGCCCGGCCTCCTGTACGCAGCATCACCGGCAGAAGCTGAGAGCCGACAGAGCGGAGCCGCGACATCAGAGGGGGTGAGTGCATCCTTACCCTGGCCAGTGATGGACCGCGTAGCCTCAACGCTATCCCACTGCAGGGACATGAGGCCCAAGGTCTGCGTCACTGGGCCCCCGCGCTCCCGCTCGGTGTCCCCTGGAACCACCGTGCCCTCCGGAGAAGATGTCGGCCCCCGTGCGGAGGCAACTGAGGACGCCTCTGCCCCTGTATCTTCCCCTCTGCTTGGGGGCTCTGCGGATGCAGAGTCCTCTTTGGCCCGAGCCAGGGCCCAGGCCTCCCGCAGGGATGCGGCTTGTGACATACGCCGCAGAACCCTCCATGGCCCTTCTTCCCCTTCTAGTTCATGTTTATACCATCTAGGACTGCCCCACATTCCCCCCAGGGTAAGGAACCCTGCAGCACTCATCTGGAGAGTCCATGACAGTCCATGGGACCTGAGGAAAATTGTTTGGGGGCACCTGTTGCGCTTCTGTAGCAGAAAAACTAAGGCGTAAGTGGACACTCGTGGCCCGGTGGCAGCCAGGCATCCTGGGGGCCCCACGGCTGTGGGGTGCCCTACTGCTGGCAAAGAAGAACGGCCGTCAGGAGATGGCCCGGAGCACTGTTGATGTTCACGAACTACCGGGACTGCTGCGCACCGTTGCACAGCTCAGGGGACTGTTTTGCGTCTCCTCGGGGTAAGGAGCCCTGAGCCTGATGCAGCCGGGATGTGGTTGGGGGTACTGCTCATAAAGGAAGGGGGCGCTCTTGTATTTACAAATGTTTTAGATAATGTCTATATAAAGATTTGGGGGGTTATTATTGTGACGAAGAATATTAGTAGACATGCTGAATAGTTAAAAGGGAAAGAGTGAATTAATAATAATGGTTAGCCTAAATGTTTATTGTGATGAGGAATATTAGTAAATATGTTGAATAGTTAAGAGGGAAAAAGTTAATTAATAATAGTAGTTGGAATAAATATTTAAAAGTAGAGGTAATGAGTGTATGTAACAAAAATGATGTAAATGTTGCCAGAAGAGTTGGTAAAATTGTTATATTGAAAAATGTTCAAGAAAGAGGTCCAAAATGTGAAGATGTGAAAAAATGTTTACCATGACTAATCCTAGAATTGAAGGGAATAAGAAAGTTTGTGATTTGGAACAGACGGTGGTCCACAGGTCAGGTCCTAGGTGGAAAATACCCAGAGCAGAAGAACAGGGAGGGCGGTGACCCGGTAGGTTGGAGCCGTGGTCATCCCACACCTAGAGTGGAGCACAGTCCTGGAAAGTGAGAATAGTGGGAGAGAACACTAGTTGAGGAGTCCGGGTGATCCCACCCCAATGAATGAAAATTGCACTGGCAGGTAGCCATCAGCTACTCGGAGTTTAATTACTCCCAGCTCTGCCCAGCACCCTGTGTCGAGCTAGAGGGCTCCAGGCACTGCTTGGCAAACCGGCCACACGGGCAAAAGAAAGTGGGAAAAGAAAAATGAAGGATACAGGATTGTCAGGATGACAATGGTCAAAGGAAGGGAGTTGGTAGGGGGTGGACTGACCTATGGATCTGTCTGAGAAGGAAAGAACATGTAAAGGATGATGTGCACTATGCTTTATTGTATGTGTATGGTTAACAGCTGGGAATCAGTGCAGGACAACGTGGTACCGGGGTTTGGCCACAACATGGAGACAGAGAGCTGTTGTGAGTTCATTCTCTGGTTCACCAGTTGTGAGTTCTCCTTCCAGACTCCCTCTGGTGGTAACAGGAGGTAGAGAGGCTGATTTGATCGGTGGAAATCTGCCACCTGAGAATGAGGATGACGATTGGATCTCAGGAGTCACAGATAGGATTTAAGACAGCCGACTCCCTATTCAGTTGCAGGTGATTCCTTCTGGCTTGTCAGCTCTTGGTTTTCAGCTCTGTTCCAGTCATCTAAAGCTAAGTTTTTCTGCTAATGTTCACACTTGATTTTGTTGGTCTATTCAGCTTTTTGGTGTGGTCAGCCAGCCCCTGCTGGGGGCTGTGCTGAATTTCCACTCTTATTTATAAGTATTTTGCCAATTGGCTTTTTGTCCCTTACTAGCTCGGTGTCTTTTTGCTCTGTCTCAGAATATTTCAGACTGCTGATATAGTGGGAGAAGTCTAGTGATTTCAGGGTTAATTTTGCTATCAGAAGTGTTGGACATGATTTTTGTAGGGTTTTTTGCAGGTTGCAGACAGTGTCTTTCCTGTCTAGTTAGTTTGGGCCCATCATTTGCCCAGCCTATTTTCCTGCCTGTGTTTGTGCCTTCATCTTGTTTCACCGTCAATACATGTGTGGGGGCTATCTATTCCTTTGGGGTCTGCTCTGGGGCAGTTAGTTTTCCCTTTTCTTGATTTAGGCTTATTTAGTCCTCCGGCTGTGATGAGGCGTCTAGGAACATCGTAGGCACGCTCCACGGCTACTGCTAGTTGTGTTGTAAGATCAGGGATCTGCAATCTGCATAGTTACCAACCTCTCTGGTTTTCTGTGACTTAGCTTGTTGTGCTTTTTTCTCCTCGGTGACCCATTCATAACAGAATCACCAGCCATACCGCAGATTCTAGGGTGCTCAAAAGCAGGAAAAAGTTGTTAAAAAAAAAAGTGTCAGAATTTTTTTTTAATATTTTTTCCTCTTTTTTCTCTTGGGCCGTAGGAGGATTTTTTTTCTTTTTCCTAATGGAGATTAAGCAATTGTCTGATCATGTGGCGGCACCCTGGATTTCTCCTGCAGGCACTAGGCGCTGTATCTGTTTGCAGAGCCTGCACCCTTAGCGCTGTTAACCCATTCCTGTTAACCCATTCCTGTAGCCCTGCTTTATCCAGTCACATTTATCTAATTCCAACCAGATAGACTCGTAATCCAGCCTCTATATAATACCAGCAGCATAGACTTTGCTACCACCTAAGGATAGCTATTACCCTATCGGTATCTTTTGCAGTTTTCTACCAAAAGAAACCAAAAAAGCTTTCTGATGAAGGTCCGTTGTTGGACTGAAAACGTTCATACGATATGAGTCTATTTTTGTCTGGATGCTAAATAAAGAATATACTGCTTCTTCATTTTTGAGTGCCAAATATTTTTGTACATAAATATCCGTACCCGTTACCTCTGATGTCTGATTTATTCTCCAGAGTTAAGAGTGCCTGCTGGTTTACTAAGCTTGACCTCAGGGGGGTGTATAATCTTATTCACATCAAGCACGGGGATGAATGGAAGACGGCGTTTAATACTCCGGAGGGACATTTTGAGTACCTGGCGATGCCTTTTGGGCTCACTAATGCCCCTTCTGTTTTCCAGTCCTTTATGAATGATATTTTCCGTGACCTTGTGGATAAGTTTTTGATCATCTATCTGGATGATATTTTGATCTTTTCTAGTGATTGGGATTCTCATGTGGAACACGTCCGGACTGTGTTCTGGATTTTGAGGGAGAATTCCCTGTTTGTTAAGGGATCGAAATGCCTCTTTGGTGTACAGAGAATTTCATTTTTGGGATTTATCTTATCTCCATCGACTATTGAAATGGACCTGGCAAAGGTACAGGCCATTTATGATTGGGTTCAGCCTACTTCTTTGAAGGCCCTCCAGAAGTTTTTTGGTTTTGCTAATTTCTATCGTAAATTTATAGGTAATTTTTCTGGTATTGTCAAACCACTAACTGATCTGACCAAGAAGGGCGCTGATGTGCTGAATTGGTCTCCTGAGGCTATTTCAACATTTCAGGAGCTTAAGCAGAGATTTACTTCAGCTCCAGTTTTACGGCAACCTGATGTCTCACTTCCATTTCAGGTAGAGGTACATGCTTCTGAGATTGGTGCAGGAGCTGTTTTGTCCCAAAAAGACCCTGTGACTTCTAAGATGAATCCCTGTGCCTTCTTTTCTCGAAAGTTCTCCCCATCTGAACGCAACTATGACGTGGGGAATCGGGAGTTGTTGGCCATGAAGTGGGCATTTGAGGAGTGGAGACATTGGTTGGTGGGAGCTAGACATCAAGTTGTGGACCTCACCGATCACAAGAATTTGATTTATCTGGAGTCGGCCAAACGCTTGAATCCTAGACAGGCTAGATGGGCCTTGTTTTTCATGGGTTTTAATTTTGTGGTCTCTTTTCTTCCGGGCACTAAGAATGTTAAGGCAGACGCCCTTTCTAGGAGTTTCTTTGCCGATTCTCTTAGTGTGACCGAGCCTACTACCATCCTAGGTGAGGGGGGTAGTTCTTTCTGTCATTTCACCCGATTTGAGACGCGCCCTGGAGAAATTTCAGGAGGATAAACCTGAGCTTTGCCCTATGGGAAAATTGTATGTTCATGACCAGTGAAGAAAGAGAGTGATGTCTGAAATTCATTGCTCCGCATTGGCTGGTCATCCAGGTATTTTTGGTACCAGAGATTTGGTGAGTCGGTCCTTTTGGTGGCCTGCCTTATCTCGTGACATCAGGAATTTTGTACAGTCATGTGGGACTTGTTCTTGATCTAAACCCTGTTCTCGTTCTAGTGGGTTGCTGATACCCTTGCCGGTGCCCAAGAGGCCATGGACCCATATCTCAATGGATTTTATTTCTGATCTTCCTGTCTCTCAGAGAATGACTGTTATCTGGGTGATTTGTGATAGATTTTCGAAGATGGTCCATCTTGTACCACTCCCAAAGTTGCCATCTTCCGCTGAGTTGGTGCCCTTGTTTTTACAACAGGTGGTTCAGTTACATGGGATTCCTGAGAATATTGTGTCCGACAGAGGAGTCCAGTTTGTTTCCAGATTCTGGAAAGCCTTTTGTTCCAATCTGGGAATTCAGTTATCCTTCTCCTCCGCGGTTCATCCCCAGACCAATGGACAGACTGAGAGAGCAAACCAGACCTTGGCGTCTTACTTGAGATGTTTTATATCTGCTGATCAGGATGATTGGGTCTCATTTTTGCCCTTGGCCGAATTCGCACTGAACAATAGAGCTAGTTCTGCCACTTTGATGTCACCCTTTTTCTGTAATTTTGGGTTTCATCCTCGATTCTCTTCAGGGCAAGTGGAATCTTCGTCCTGCCCAGGTGTGGACACTGTGGTTAAGAGAATGCAGCAGATATGGGACCAAGTGGTGGATAAGTTGTCACTCTCTCAGGAAAAGGCCCAGCGATTTTCCAACCGGCATAGGACCATTGGTCCCTGGTTTAAAGTGGGTGATATGGTTTGGTTGTCGTCTAAGTATATTCCTATGAAGGTTGCATCTCCTAAATTTAAGCCAAGATTTATTGGTCCTTATAAGATTTTGGAAATTCTTAATCCTGTTTCGTTTCGATTGGCTCTTCCAGTTACGTTCAAGATCCATAACGTATTTCACAAATCTCTGTTGAAGAGGTTTGTTGAGCCAGTGGTTCCTATGGCAGCACCTCCTGACCCTGTGTTGGTTGAAGGCAGTGTGGAATATGAGGTAGAGAAAATATTGGATTCTCATTTGGTTAGACGGAGACTCTAGTATTTGGTCAAATGGAAGGGTTATGGTCAGGAGGATAATTCTTGGGTCTCTGCCTCCGATATTCATGCCAATAGATTGGTTCGTGCCTTTCACCGGGCCCATCCTGATCGGCCTGGTGGCGTGGATGAGGGTTTGGTGACCCCTACTCAAGGGGGGGTACTGTTGTGAGTTCATTCTCTGGTTCACCAGTTGTGAGTTCTCCTTCCAGACTCCCTCTGGTGGTAACAGGAGGTAGAGAGGCTGATTTGATCGGTGGAAATCTGTCACCTGAGAATGAGGATGACGATTGGATCTCAGGAGTCTCAGATTGGATTTAAGACAGCCGATGCCCTATTCAGTTGCTGGTGATTCATTCTGGCTTGTCAGCTCTTGGTTTTCAGCTCTGTTCCAGTCATCTAAAGCTAAGTTTTTCTGCTAATGTTCACACTTGATTTTGTTGGTCTATTCAGTTTTTTGGTGTGGTCAGCCAGCCCCTGCTGGGGGCTGTGCTGAATTTCCACTCTTATTTATCAGTATTTTGCCAATTGGCTTTTTGTCCCTTACTAGTTCGGTCTCTTTTTGCTCTGTCTCAGAATATTTCAGAGTGCTGATATAGTGGGAGAAGTCTAGTGACTTCAGGTTTAATTTTGCTATCAGAAGTGTTGGACATGATTTTTGTAGGGTTTTTTGCAGGTTGCAGACAGTGTCTTTCCTTTCCTTTCCTGTCTAGTTAGTTTGGGCCCCATCATTTTCCAAGCCTATTTTCCTGCCTGTGTTTGTGCCCTCATCTTGTTTCACCGTCAATACATGTGTGGGGGCTATCTATTCCTTTGGGGTCTGCTCTGGGGCAGTTAGTTTTCCTTTTTCTTGATTTAGGCTTATTTAGTCCTCCGACCGTGACGAGGCATCTAGGAACATCGTAGGCACGCTCCACGGCTACTGCTAGTTGTGTTGTAAGATCAGGGATCTGCAATCTGCATAGTTACCAACCTCCCTGGTTTTCTGTGACTTAGCTTGTTGTGCTTTTTTCTCCTCGGTGACCCATTCATAACAGAGAGCAGTGAGAAACACAACAACATAGTACTGGGTTTTGGCCACAAGATGGAGACAGAGAGCAGTGAGAAAAGGACTTACCAGCAGGCCTTAGGCTAGGGAAAACGCATAGTCATGGTGGGCTGAGTTACGGGACTGGAAGGGGATTTCCAGAAAGAGGAGATATAAGGAAGGAGAGTCCCAGGGGGCAGGGCAGAGAGACACCCAGGAGGAAGAGAGAAGTGAGAAGAGCACAGGAGAGGATGGAGAAAGGAGAAGCTCAGGAAGGACAGAGGAGAGCCAGAGACGGTAACTCAGAAAGGGGGGTGGCCCTGAGAAGGCAGCCACAGGAAAGGACGGCGGTGACTAACGGAAGGTTTGGACACTGGACGGCTGGGCCACCAATAGTGAGTAGGTGTACAGCAGGCAGACTTAGCCAGGGGGAAGCGCTGTGGCCGTGGGCCTAACGACAGCCACGGTGAAAGAACCCGGAGAATCTTTGCCAATCATAGCAGCAGGAGGTGACGGGTACCCGGGCCGGGGAGGCAGAAGCTGTAGTGTATGCCGTGGATGTCAGCAGGACACCCAATAAAGTTTGGACCTGATTGAACGGATTCTTGTGTCTGCCTCCAGTCTGTTCCGCGGCCGAAAGGGACCACCCGACTGGCAAATGTACTACAGCTCTGTTCATGACATACCTTCCTGGCTGTTGACCTCAGACTTCTCGATTATCCCGACTCATGGCTTGTCCATGAAAAGTGACTTGGTGTCACAAGCATTTAGCCAATTGCTACCATACACGTCCAGGAATGTTATTACATGAGTATGAAGTTATGGGTTAAAAATTGAACTAAAAAAGCTGACCATACACATTAGATTATTGTTGACCAAACTCATCAATTACATCAAACCTGGCTAACCATCTAATGTGTATAGGGTTCATCCTGACACCTGCCCTTAGTAGTGAGATGGTTTAGGTAGTTAGGTTCAAGTTGTTTGATGTTTTTGTATTCAGGGTCGCAGCTAACTCCTTTCTCCACATTCAAAATTATAACATATTTGGCTGAGCTAAGGGAGGTTGGAAAGATAGCCACTTACCAAACATTATTCAGTCAACAGCTATCCAAAGTACAGTATATCCCTAGCTTTAGATATACAGTTACATGTGGTTGCATCTGACAAGTAAACACATGATGCTGGTTGTGTGCCTATAATAATGCATCTCAACTTAAAGAAAACTAACTCCTGAATCTACCAAAAAGAAGGGTTTGAGATAAAAAGCTTTTATGACCATGGAACACATTATTAAAAGGGTTGCCAGTATTTTTCTGCTGTTGACCTGCATTTAGGTTAAATAATTGAACCAGATTGATAGTGCAATACCCCACATCGATCAGCTGTTTATAGTGATGGTGGTGGCTGGATGTGCAGTTCTCGGCTGTGACCACTATAGAGCTCTCACTGGATTCTGCTGTGCAGTTCCACAACTGATAAAAACTAGCTGCCCTGTTAAACAGGTTTTCCCACAATTGAGATTTCTGACCTACGGTAGCTACATGCTAGATGATCTATCTATTCACAGGCAACCTCACTAAAGCCATGCAGTGAGAAGATAAGGTGTGCTCTGGACCATTATTTTTTGTGATCAGAGGAGGTCACAGCAATGGTCTGGAGGTTGCAGTAAAAAGGACGGACTTGGCAGTCTAGTGATAAAGAATTTGTCAATTATTTAGGGATAAATAATAAAAGTAAACTAAGGGAAAACTCTGTCAACATAACTCAGTGGAGAAGTAGAACACTGCTGTGCCTCATAGCATTGTACTGCTGCAGAATACATATGGAGACAATCAGATGCCTACTTAATGGTATTGCATGCTAAATAATTATCTGCCAGTATTTCTCAGCATTAAGGAAACTATTAAAAGGAGATGACCAGTTTTAAACTAGAAGTCTGCAGTCACTATATGTAATTAGAAACCTGTAAATCCTCACATCATACACTGTACGTTCTGAGGATTCCTGAGCATTGGCACCAGGAACAGTGATCATGTGATCACAAATATGCGAATTGCATACTCCCAGTCACATTTGGACTAGACTATTTCAGGCTTTTCTCAATACACTTGTATTGAATAAGATCAGGCCCATCTAATTAGAATGTAAATATCAATAATGCAAAGTATAGTTAATAGCAATTGCAAACCTGTTATAGGGTACCCTTACTATTGGTGTCCCAAGCCTCGATGAGTGTTACACCTTGCTTCCTCATGCCCCCTGAGGAAACAGGATAAAACTTTTGTTGGGGCTTGGGATACCATTAGCCAGACTACCTTCCCACAGGTTTTATCAATAAAACATAAGACAATTTCTGTTAGGAATTGACATAAATTGAATCTCACCCAATTAATAGGATATATGATAAAGAAATAGGTGGAAAATAAAACATAACTTTTAATCCGCCAATTAAAAGAGTACTAACATGTGTCACCCATGTGAAAATAAAACAGCATACAAATGCTCATCTAACGAATGGGCCTCAAACAGAGAAGAAAGGAGCCCCACCTAGATGCATTAAGGATATAGATGGTCACCTATGAATCTGTTATATAGGTAGGCAAAACATCTAAAAGGTACAGCAATCGAGACATATTCCACTCATAAATGCCATAGCCTAATTGCACATATATGTAAACATCATGCAAAATTATGAAAAATAGGGTCTCTCAGGACCACAAAATAGACAGGATTTCTGAATATGAGAGGTTGCCAGTACCGTGAACATAATCATTTTGTATTGAAGCTCCTCCGATTTTGTCTAACACACAATTTTTTCACATTTAACCGTAAATTCTACCACCAGTTGAGGGGGACAGCCATGGGGAGCCCCTGTGCGCCGGCTTACGCTAATCTCCTCCTCAGCTGGTGGGAGGAGACGGTGGTGTTTGGGGGTGACCAGTTGGATGGTTCGTCTATGTGCCGTGTCCCCGAAATATGGACACGGTACATAGATGATATATTCATCGTCTGGAAAGACTCAGTCAAGGAGTTCGGTGAATTTGTAAACAGGCTCAATTGTAATGATATAGGTCTCTTTTTCACATCAGTAATTGAGGCCTCGAAATTGCCCTTTCTTGACATTCTTATCGAGAAAAATGAAAAAGAGGATTTGGTTACTTCCACATATAGGAAGCCAACATCTACCAACTCTTTGTTACATTGGGGTAGCCACCACCCACAACACCTGAAGAGAGCTATTCCTAAGGGACAGTACCTTAGAATTCGAAGAAACTGTTCCGATACTATGACTTTTGAGGCCCAAGCCAGAGACTTGAGGGACAGATTTTTTGATAGGGGCTATCCCCGGAACGTACTAAAAGAAGCATATCAAAAAGCCAAAGGCTGTGAGCGGGTTGAGCTGTTGAATTCCAATAACAGTAAAAAAGATGTTGAAAATGAGACTTTGAGGTTTATTCCGACTTACGATAATGGGGCGGTCCCAGTGAGGAACATTATTCAAAAACATTGGGCTATCTTACAGATGGATAATGATGTTTCTCCTTTTTTAAGCAACCATCCTCAAATTACCTATAAGAAAGCTAGGTCCCTAAACAATAGACTCGTGCATAGTCATTTTTCCACCCCAACTACAAAAACATGGTTGGATAGTGACGTTGTGGGTTGCTATAAATGTGGCCACTGTGTGGCTTGTCAACACATTGAAGTGGGTAAGATTTTTGTGAGCAACATAACGGGGAAGAGTCACCACATCAAACACTTCATGAACTGTGGCACGAAAGGCGTCATATACAAGGCTACTTGCACATGCGGATTGGAATATGTGGGTAAGACCATTCGTGAATTTAGGAGGAGGATTGGTGATTGCACATGAGGTTATCTATAAATATGCCCTTTTTCCTCCATTTCCCGAGGACAGCATAGGGAGTGGAAGGTTTTGTTTCCTCTCATTTATAGCACTATGGCACTTTACAAGTTTAGTCCCCTGAAGATTTTACTTGGATGAAACGCGTTGGGACACCACCTTAGGGAAAGTGCAGGGCATGTGCAATTTAGGGCTAGCTGTGGACTGCCCTTGTTAGGGCAGGAGTCTGGGGATTAGCTGATTGTTAGCCCCTTAGGGATGTGTCAGGGTATTGTCTTCCCCTAATTTATCCTTCAGTTTGATTGAACAGAGGATCTTCTGGGACTCCTGACCCGTTATTCTAACTGGTGAGATTGTTCCCTTTTAAACATTACTATTTCACCTGACTGTCTATTTTGTGGTCCTGAGAGACCTTATTTTTCATAATTTTGCATGATGTTTACATATATGTGCAATTAGGCTATGGCATTTATGAGTGGAATATGTCTCGATTGCTGTACCTTTTAGATGTTTTGCCTACCTATATAACTGATTCATAGCTGACCATCTATATCCTTAATGCATCTAGGTGGGGCTCGTTTCTTCTCTGTTTGAGGCCCATTCGTTAGATGAGCATTTGTATGTTGTTTTATTTTCACATGGGTGACACATGTTAGTACTCTTCCCATAGGTTTGCAGTTGTTATTAACTATGCTAAGCATTATTGATATCTGCATTTTATGCTTTTGCTATCTGATCTCTCTACCTACTGTGATATAGTCAGAATTTATGTTTCCACTTTTACATGGTAAAATCATTTGTAAGCTACTAAATGCTATACTATTTTAACCAATGTCTGCACCATTAGGTTCAACTTCCAATGTATATACACTAGTGTGAACCATTATCCTTAATGCAATATTACCATAGGTGAGACTGCCATGTATATATTGATATTTGCATATTACGTTTTAGCTATTTGATTTCCCTAGTTACTGTGATATGGTTAGAATTTATAATGTTTTCACTTTTGCCTGGTTAAATAAATTTTAAGCTACTAATTGTTATACTATTCTAACCACTATCTGGTCTATGTACAATTAGGTTCCCCGTACTATATATAAACACTAGTATGGACCATTGTCCTCAATACTATATTACTATAAGTGAGACTGCCATGCATAGAAACTTCTCTTTTTCTTGCCTGATCTAATTGTGTTCCTTGAGGTAACCTTACCTTTTAATTACTGGCAAATGTTTTTAAGAAGTTTAAATAAACAATCATTTTCGATGTAGTGGAGTGTCATTGCACTTTTTTTCTATCCTTCTGGGCATCGTCTGTGGGATTATATGTAATAATTTCTTAGGGTGCATTCCTATACTTTGTAAATAGCGAAAAACTGACTGGCATTTCCAAATCAGAAAACTGGTGTGAACTAGGAGTAGTCACCTCCATATACAACAAACAAACAAAGTTGCACTCCGTAGTGCTAAAGCATGTAAATATGTAATGTATGAAATATGAATAGCATTACTGCTCTAAATAATAAGAAAAAATAGAGACGCTTAGCACATAATTTGGCCAATTCATGAATTCCCAGCAGCCAATGACAAGGCGGGCTCAGATCTGCTGGGAACCTACGTGTCTAGAGTGAATAATACCTCTCTAGGGTGGGTACACACCAGTTTTCTGATTTGGATGTCCCAGTTAGTTTTTGGCAGGCGGCTGGCATTGGTATTTTTATGCAGAGTGCTTGGCTATGCACAGCAATTGAATGTGCATTCAAGAATGCACATGCAACTGAAATAAAGCTGTTACACCCGGTCCCCGTCCTGGCGCTGCGCCCAGGTCTGCCACTGCTACACCTCGTCCCCGTCCTGGCGCTGCGCCCAGGTCTGCCGCTGCCCTCCGATCTGGGCACTCACCTCCAGCCACACATGCTGTCCTTAGGCGGCAGCCGGCCTCCTCTGGGTCTCATGCTGCTGCTCTGCATGCAGGCCTCCCTCCAGCCTTCACCTCCTGGCGTTCTGTCGGCAGATCTGTAACTAGAGCTATTAGTGCCTGCCCGCCTGCTCTCCTGCCTTCTTAAAGGGACGGCGTGCATTTTTCAAAAAATGCAATTATCCAATGGCAGCGCACTGGCTGCTATTTCTGGCCTCTCCTCCAGAGGGAGAGCGCCGGAGCAACGAGTATCAATCATTGCTACATCCGGTTCTCATGCTAACCTGTCTGCGCTGCATCTGCAGTCTAATGCTATCTGTCTCCACTGAGTATCAGTATCCTGTGCTTCCTGCTTATATCTGCAACTATCTGGGCGAAAGCCATCCCGTTCTGCCAACAGCCGTCCGAGTCCAAGGACTGTGTAAAGGTTACTGGAAACGACTCCTTACCAACTACCCGGATCCAGGACCCGTCTTATTACGGACTCTGCTGTAACTACTGTTATCCCTTTTGGTCCCGCTGGGACAGCTGCCTCGTGTTCAGGGTCTAACTGGAGGTAGCACCTGTGTCCTCCGGGTATTCCATTCTGGCCCTGTTTGAGGGGCTTTACAATGGGTACCCGGGGCTCAATAGTCACGCCCCCTTCGGAGCCCCCCGAACCGTGGTCCCGAGGTTCCACTTAAAAAATAAAAACGAATGTGAACTTCACCATCTCTGCCTCCGCTTCCATTCGTTACAAAAGCGCTGCTGTCACCAGATCCTGCACTGGGCCATGATCATCAAGTGGTCTACAGTGCCTGCGATCCGCATGTGCAGAAAGGATGCCGAGGGAACGGAGGACAGTTGAGAAGAATCTTCTTTTTTTCTCTTTTATGTGTATGTGAAGAACAGCACAATAAGGGACACATCTAGAATATGGGGACCTGTGTGGGACATAACTAGAATATGGGGACCTGGATGGGGACTTAACGACAATATAGACAATATGGATCAGCATTACAAGATGAAGACAAAGTCACATTACTACAAGAATGGGACCAGGATGTTGCATTAATACAAGAAGGGGACCAGGATGGGACATTAGTACAAGAATTGGACCAGGATGGGGCATTCGTTCAAGAAGTGGACCAGGATGGGGCATTGTACAGGATCAAGACCAGGATAAGGACATTGCTGAAAGATGGAGACCAGAATGGTGCACATCACTACAAGATGTTTGCCAGAATTACTGTATAGTGCTAATTGTAAGACAATATTACTGTATATGGTTAATTGGGGAAAACAAAATTGTAAAAAAAAAATTCTAAATAAAGTATGAAAAAATATTTTGCCACTAAAAATGCTTACATATATAAACTAAAGTAAACAAAGAAAAAGTGCACATTTGTTATCTCCACATTCATAACAACCCAACCTATAAAAGCATAAAACAAACATGGCAAAAATTTTCAAAAGGTATATAGAAAGAAATGGTGTCACTAAAAATGTTATTTTGTCCTTCAATGAATGCGGTCCCCCAAAATTCAAATTTTTTCTATGTGCAGCCAATATATCCAAGCCGAGTTTGAAACCCCAGCTTTAGATACTAGCCTAAAGTAAAACAAAAAACTATATCACTAAAGGGGAGTTCTCAGGTTTGGAAGTTACTCCCTGTTAGAAGGATAGGTGTTATGAACGAGTCACCGTAGGAGGCAAAAACAGAAATGCTAGCTAAGTCCAGAAAATCAGTGAAGTTGGCAGCTATCGGATTGCAGACCCCTGAACCTATCAACAACAACTAGCAGTAGCCGTGGGGGGTTCCTACGGTGCCCTAGACCCCTCGATCACAGCTGGAGAACTACATAGCCTAAAGACAGAAAGGGAAATCTAAACTGCCCCAGAGCAGACCCCAAAGCAATAGGCAGCCCCCAACATATAATGACGGTGAAGCAAGAAGAAAAAACACTAACACAGATAGAAAAATAGACTGAGCAAATGATGGGGCCCAAGCTAACTAGATAGGACAGGATAGAAAAGATGCTGTCTGCAATCCGCCAAAAACCCTATCAACACAAGAGCCAACAGACTGACAGGGAAAAAGGCCCTGAAGATGCTAGGCTTCAAAAAGACTATGTCAGTACTCAGGTATTTTCTGAAGACAGAGCAAAAAGACACAAAGGAATTCAGCTCACCCCAGCAGGGAATGGCAGAATCCAGAAAAGCAAGGCAAAATAAAACCAAAACACAAATGCAAAAAGCAAGGCAGAAAACTTAGCTTTTGAGGAGCAGGAATCAGACTGGTCTCCTAGAATCCCTCAGAGAAATCACCAGCGAGGCAGAAGGGCGTCGGCTGCCTTATATCCAGTCAGCAACTCCCGTCACCCAGTCATCCTCCACCAGCTCAGGTGTTTGGCAATCAGCCTCACTACCTTCCTTCACCAGAAGAGGGAGTTCACCAGACCTCAATGGTGAAGGGGAAGATGAACTCACAACAGATAGGGGACAACTTTCTGATTCCTGGTGTCATGCTGTGAGGGTCTTCAGTAAGGAGGGTCCTCAAACTGCCCCTGGAGCTGGGACCCTAACTATCCCTGTCCCAGGGGTACTCTTAAAGGTAGAGAGGCCTGAGTCTCCAACCTTACTATGCTCCTGTAAAAACCCTCATCTGTCACCTCTCTCACCCCATGGGGCATGGAACAGAAATGAAAGGTAGACCAGACACAAAGACAAAAACAGGGATAACAGAAAACATCTATCATACAAAAGCACTAACCTACAATAGGGAGGAGGATAGGGACAAGGAGGAATAAACTAAATGGTAAAGGAACAGGAGACAAATATATACATACAACAGCAACCTACAGAACACCACAACTCCAGCTCCAAACTTCAACTACTTTAGCACACAGCACAGGAAGACAAATCTCCAAAGCAACAACAAACTCCTATTCAGCACAGCGTCTCCTAAGAGCAAGGAAGTAGAACTTTCACTGGCAGGACAGAGAAGGTCTGGCCAGGTTTTATAGGAAGAGTTAATGACCAGATCAGAAACAACTGAAATGGAGCTGCATGTTTCTGACCAGCATAGTAAAGGTTGTTAACTTCTTTAGCACCAAATTAATTTAATATGTGATCCAAATACACAGGCTAAATGGAATATCTGAGATTCACAATACGCAGTGATCTTCTACCTCCAGATCTTCCAGGTTGACATGACACACTCATTACAGCTGGGGTCCAACAGTCATGGCCTCCACCGATCCCAAGATACATGGCTTTAAATAGCCATGGCTGAATGATGCCATGGTCCATCATGTGCACTACGTCTCAATTCATTATTAATAAGCGCCACAGATTGGAGAGCGCAGTGCTCGGGTGATCTTTGGTGCTCCTAATAAAATCTATAGATTGCCAATTGGCAGTGCACATGATCAACCTCCGATCCTTTCAGCAGGGGTTTCTCGAGATCTGTGGGGGCCACAGGGGTCAGATAACTTTTAAATTTGAGAATACCTCTTTAAGGATTTGCACACAAAGAAATTATAGGCCTTTCTATACAATGATAGTTCTAACAGTATAAATAACTTAGTACCATAATCTACACAATATGCTGAATAAAATTATGCACTAAACTGTAGCTGTAAACTTACTAGTATATAAAAATATTTGGGAAGTGAGCAACATGTCCCGTATTCAACTATATCTGCATCTTAAGACATACATGTGTGCATTTTTTTTTACTTATTATTCTTTTTGTACAAAAAAATAAAGTTTTTTTTTTTCCTTTAATGACAGGACTAGAATATGCTAGTTGTTTCATAGGACAAAAAGAAGAAAACCAGTTGACACACCGATTTGGACAGTGGAAAAGCTTTGACCTTCGGCAAGTTGATATTGTCACTAGAAGAAGTCAGTACTACTGTTTGCGGTGGATGGATAAATATTTACAGGGATGAAAGAATAAGTTGTTTCTGGATGAATTATTAATAGAGGAAAGTCATGAATAATATATAATAAAAGTACCCCCTTTGGGGAAGTTAGACTCATTGTTTCTGATGTTGTTGGCCGGCATTAATAATATTTCGACTTGCATCATCTAAGTGCAATTAGGATCAACACATTAGCACTTTGGTGTGCAAGAGTCATGTCACTAGGTCTGGTGTAAGACTCATTACATTTTAATGCATCATGCTTTAGTAGAAGTGGTCACAAATGATTTATAAGGCTTATGTAATGTGTTTGGTGAGAATAGCTCGCATTTAAAGAATGCTCCCTAGTGACAAAATACTTGTCCTTAGGCTTTCCCCTTTCTTCCCTCAACAAGAGCCAACTATACGAAGTTCTCAGAGCTATGTAACAGAGCCAAAATCATTGACTCAAACCACAGAAAATCATCACAGTGACTAAAAGAGGCTTTTTTTAACTACTGCTTTTATTGCTGAATTTCCTGGCAGAAGTCACTAAATGTGGATATAAAATGTAGTGTAGTTATCTCAGAGCTAAAAATAAGGCTATGATCTCATCCAGCAAGAGTGTGTTACCATTTAACCACTTGGGAATGTTCCATGGCCTTATCTTCTCTTTAAATATAGCTGCCACCTTCGTGGTTGCAAATAATATCAATATATTTATGTTATAAAATACTTTATTTGAACACTGATTTTGTAATTGCACTTATTTTCATCAATTAAGGAAATCATCCCATAGTTTAAGTAACTCAGTTTTAATGTATTGCAACTTTGGGATCTTGTGTAGCAGGGACATAGTGTTAGGGGGAGAAAGAAGCAGTTGCATCTCCTCAGGGGTCTAAACTGCACCTATGACACATAAAATATGGTAGTTACATGATACTATCATAGTTATTTTTATAAAGGCATAGGAGTTCAACTTTCACAAATGTTTTAGACTTTTCTAGACTGATGAACTGTCTTATGTTTGTTTATACACATAGATCTGCTTCTATGCACTGTGCACATTGTGGTTAATGTTTGCTGCTCAATAACTGACTCATTGGACCAAATGAATTTAATTAAAGAGGTTTTCCCATGAACAAAGTTCCTCTTAATTAATAGATCCTGCAATGAAAATATTTCCACAATTGGATGTGTTTTAAAAAAAATATTCCTGTGCTGAGATAATCTTGTAAATATGTCCCTGCTGTGTACTGTGTAATGGCTGCGCATGACCGTGCAGAAACATGGTCTCATCATACCACAGCTCCTGGATAGGGATGAGCGAACCTGAGCTGAAAAGTCTGGGGTCCGCACTGGACACCTACTGTCCAGTATCAAATCTCGAACACGGACTTTTCACAGAATGTCTGGTTTAAAGCTGCTCTAAACTCCACCCTGCTGTTGTTCTTCCTTCTCATCCTCCCAAACTATACCCTGGTTGTATCTTGTTAGTTTATTTTTGGTTCATTCAATGTTCTTTTAAGATTGCAAGTAATTAGTTTTGCTAATTCTAGGTTGTTTTAACCCATTTACCCCCCAAGCCTGTTTGACATTCCTGACCATGCCAAATTTTACAATCTGACCAGTGTCCATTTATGAAGTAATAACTCTGGAATGCTTCAATGGATCCCCTTATTCTGAAACTGTTTATTGACACTGTACTGACATATTGTCCATCATGATATTGGTAAACTTTGTTTGCTATGACTTTATTTCTGAAAATAAATCAGAAATGTGATGAATTTTTTTTTCACATTTTTAATTTTCATGGCCGTAAACAGGAGAGTTATGTTACACTAAATAGTTAATAAATAACATTTACCACATTCATGTCTACTTTACATCAGCAACATTTTTAAAACATATTTTTTGTCAGGAAGTTATAAGGGTTAAAAGTTGAGCAGCGATTCCTCATTTTACAACAAAATTTACAAAACCATTTTTTTTAGGGTACCCAACACATTTGAAGTGACTTTGAGGGATCTATATGACAGAAAATACCCAAAATTGACACCATTCTAAAAACTGCACCACTCAAGATGCTAAAATAAAACATTCAAGAAGTTTATTAACCATTTGTCACGGTTCCACCCCTCAGTGTGTCTGGGATGCAGGTACTGATAATTTGGCCGTCCAATCTGGAATAGGGGTGTGCTGAAGCTGTCAGTATTTTGATTGACAGCTTGGCCATCCATTCTGGTACAAGGACATGCTGAGCTGTCATTGTGTTGATTGACAGCTCGACTATCCAATCTGAGACTGTGAGACATGGGCTGTCTCCAAGTGTTCATTATTCTAAGTAATTGCCATGCTTCTTAACTGAGCTGTGTCTCCCAGAATGCTGCCAGACGTACATTCAGTTTATGAGGTTTGTTCTCCTGTGCCTTGAGTTCTGTATGCTTGAGCTGTTGCCTGACCTTGGACTTTGTTCTGACCTTCCACCTGTTAAACCCCTTCTGCTCTGATTTGTTATTCTCCCAGTACTCTGACCTCAGAAGGTTACCTAACTACGCCTTTGTCTCTTCCTTCTGTTCGTAACGTACCCTCCTGGTTTCTGACCTTGGACTCTTTGACCACTCTGACTCACAGCTTGGCAGTGAGAAGTGACTAGTGTCATAACATTCAGCTGCTTCACTGGAATTAATGAAATGTGAAAGAAAAAAATGAACATTTAACTTTTAACTTTAGACTCAAATTTCTTTATTTTAGCCAAGGGTAACAAAAGACAGTGGACCACAAAATTTGTTTTGCAATTGCTCCTGAGAATAAAGATACCCCATATGTGTGGGGAAAGTACTGTTTGGGCACATGGCAGGACTCAGAAAGGAAAGAGCACTTTTGAATGTAAAATTGGCTAGAATCGAAAGCGGATGCCATGCTGCATTTGGAGAGCCCCTGATGTGCCTAAACAGTGGAAACCCCCACAAGTGACCACATTTTGGAAACTAGACCCCTCAAAGAACTTACCTAGATGTGTGGTGAGCACATTGAACACCCAGCTGGCTCACAGACATTTATAATGTTGAGCCGTAAAACAAAAAGAAGTCCCATTTTTTCCAAAACATTTTTCTTTTAGCCGAATTTTTACATTTCACAAGGGCAACAGGGAAAATTGATATAAAAAATTGTTATGCAATTTCTCCTGAGCATGCCATGTGGGGGAGTATTAATGTTTGGGCGCACGGCAGGGTTCGGAAGGGAAGGAGCACCGTTTGACTTTCTGAACACAAAATTGGCTGGGATCATTAGTAGACACCATGTCGCATTTGAAGACCCCTTGATGTGCCTAAAGAGTAGAAATCCTCCATAAGTGACACAATTTTGGAAACTAGACCCCTTTGGTAATGTATCTAGATGTAAGGTGAGCACCTTGAACCCTCAGGTTCTTCACAGAAATTTATAAAGTAGAGCCATGAAAATAAAAATTCATATTTTCCCCACAAAAAAAGTATTTATTTTCACAAGGGTAACAGGTAGAAATGGACCCCAAAATTTGTTGTGCAATTTCTCCTGAGTACACCAATGCACCCTATTCAGTTGAAAACTACTTTTGAGGCACAGTAAAAAGCCAAAGGGGACGAAGCACCATATTGAAGTTCAGATTTTGCTGGAATGGTTTGAGAGCACCATGTCACATTGGCAGAGCCTCTGATGTGCCAGAACAGCAGAAACCCACCACATATGACCTCACTTTACAAACTACACTGCCTAATAATGAATTAATCTAGGGATGCAGTGATCATATTTTATACCATTGTATGGTAAATAAAGAATAATTACATTTTTTACAGCTAACAATGTGTTTTAACCCCAAGTTTTTAATTTTTCTAAAAGCCAATAATAAAAAATGGACATCACAGCTTGTTGTGCAATTTCTCCTGAGTGCGTCCATACCCTACATGTAATTGGGAAATACTTTTCAGGCACAGTACAAAGCTCAGAAGGGAAGGAGCACCATACTATAGTGCAGATTTTACTGTTATGGCTTGCAGATGCCATGACCCATTAGAAGAGTCCCTTAGGTGCTAGAACAAGAGAAACTCTCATAAGTGACCCAATTTTAAAAACTATACTTCTTAAGGTATAGAATTTGTCACAGAATTTTATACCATTGGGCAGTGAAGAAAAAATAATGACATTTTTACCACCAAAATTTGGTTTTAGCACCAGATTTTACATTTTAATTAGGGGAAGTGGGTAAAAATGTCACCAAAATTTGTCTCACAATTTTTGCTGAAGATGGAAAGTCCCCATATGTGGCTGCACTGTACTGCTTAGCCGTACGGCGAGACTCGGGAGGGACCGAGCGCTATTTGCCTCCTGGAGTGCAGATTTTCCTAGAATAGTTTGCGGACTCCTTGTACAGAGCACCTATGTGCTACAAGAGCTGAATCCCCCATCAAATGAGCCCGTTTTGGAAATTATTCCTTTTTATTATTATTATTTATTTATATAGCGCCATTAATTCCATGGTGCTGTACATGAGAAGGGGGTTACATACAAAGTTATAGATATCGTTAACAGTAAACAAGTTTCCACAACAAATTTACAATGACAAACTGGTACAGAGGGGAGAGGACCCTGTCCTTGCAGACTTACATTCTACGGGATAGCGGGGAAAAGACAGAAGGTCAGGGGTGCAGCAGCTCTGGTGGTGATGAGGCGGCAACTCGGGTGGTGGTGAGGCGGCAGAATGGTTATTGCAGGCTGTAAACTTTCCTGGAAAAATGGGTTTTCAGGTTCCGTTTGAAGGATCCGAGGGTGGTGGATAATCGGACGTGTTGAGGCATGGCATTCCAGAGGATAGGGGATATTCGGGAGAAATCTTGGAGGCGGTTGTGTGAGGAACGAATAAGTGTGGAGGAGAGTAGGAGGTCTTGGGAGGATTGAAGAGTACGTGAGGGAAGATATTGGGATATTAGTTCAGAGATATAGGGAGGGGAAAGGTTGTGGATGGCTTTGTACATCAGTGTTAGTAGTTTGAACTGGATTCATTGGGGAATTGGGAGCCAATGGAGGGATTTGCAGAGGGGAGAGACAGGGGAGTAGCGAGGAGAGAGGTGGATTAGTCGGGCAGCAGAATTGAGGACAGACTGGAGTGGTGCAAGAGAGTTAGCAGGGAGACCACAGAGGAGGGTGTTGCAGTAGTCAAGGCGGGAGATGATGAGGGCATGTATAAGAGTTTTAGTAGATTGAGGACTGAGGAAGGGACTGATTCTGAGTTGGAGGCGACAGGAGGTGGCAAGAGATTGGACGTGCGGTTTGAAGGACAGGGCAGAGTCGAGAGTTACTCCAAGGCAGCGGGTCTCAGGTGCGGGAGAGAGCATGATGCCATTTACCATAATAGATAGATCGGGTAGGGAAGATACGTGAGATGGAGGAAAGATAATGAGTTCAGTTTTGTCTACGTTGAGTTTTAGGAAGTGAGAGGTGAAAAAGGAGAATATGGCTGATAGACACTCCGGGATTCTGGACAGCAGAGAGGTGACATCTGGGCCAGAGAGGTAGATCTGAGTGTCATCTGCATACAGGTGGTACTGGAAGCCATGGGACTTTATGAGTTGTCCTAGGCCAAGAGTATAGATGGAAAAAAGTAGGGGCCCCAGGAAAGAGCCTTGGGGGACTCCAACAGAGAGGGGCAGGATGAGGAGGTAGTGTGGGAGTGGGAGATGCTGAATGTGCGGTCAGAAAGGTATGAGGAAATCCAGGATAGGGCAAGGTCTTTGATGTCAAGGGAAGAAAGAATCTGTAGCAGTAGGCAGTGGTCAACTGTGTCAAAGGCAGAGGACAGGTCAAGAAGGAGGAGGAAGGAGAAATGTCTGTTAGCTTTGGGTGTGAGTAAGTCACTAGTAATTTTGGTCAGGGCAGTTTCAGTGGAGTGGTGGGGGCAGAAGCCAGATTGCAGGATTTCAAGGAGGGAGTTAGATGAGAGATGGGAGGAAAGTTGAGCATGGACATGCTGTTCAAGGAGTTTGGAAGCAAACGGGAGCAGTGACATGGAGCGATAGCTGGGCATAGCAGTTTGGTCAAGGTTTGATTTTTTTGAGGATGGGTGTTATGGTGGCATGTTTGAAGGCAGAGGGGAAGGTACCAGAAGTTAGGGATAGGTTGAAGAGATGGGTTAGGGCTGGAATGATCATGTTAGTGAGGTTGGGGAGCAGGTGGGAAGGGATGGGGTCAAGTGCACAGGTGGTGAGGCATGATTTGGAAAGGAGATGAGTAAGCTCTCCTTCAGTGATGTTGGAGAGGGAGGTTATTAGGGAAGGGCAGAGGTCTGGTATGTGGAGCAGTAGGGGTGGTGGAACTGTAAAGGTTTGCCTTGTTTGCTCAATCTTGTTTTTGAAGTAGGTGACAAAGTCCTCAGCAGAGATGAGGGGCGTTGGAGGTGGCAGTGGTGGGCGGAGGAGAGAGTTGAATGTGCTGAACAGTTGTTTTGGGTTGTGGGATAGTGAAGATACAAGGTTTGTGAAATAGGTCTGTTTAGCAGAGGTGAGGGCTGATTTAAAGGCAATTGTAGCTTGTTTGAAGGCAGTGAAGTCGTCTGGCAGGCGTGTTTTCTTCCAACGCCGCTCTGCGACAATGGATGCTTGTCGAAGGTTTTTGGTGAGATTGTTGTGCCAGGGTTGCCTATTGGTTTGTCGCACTTTGCCATGCATGAGAGGAGCGACTGAGTCTATGGCTGATGTGAGGGTGGCGTTGTAGAAAGCGGTGGCACTGTCCATGTTGTGGAGTGAAGATATGGAGGACAGAGGGAGAAGAGAGTCTGAAAGTCTGTGAATGTCTAGGTGTGCGATGTTTCTGTGAGGATGTGCTAGTGGCTGGACATGGGGGGCAGGTGAGAAGGACAAGGATGAGAAGGTGAGTAGATGGTCAGATAGGGGGAAGGGAGAGGTTGTGAGATTATATAGGGAACAGAGGCGGGTGAAGATGAGGTCTAATGTATGTCCATCTGTGTGGGTGGCTGTGGAGGACCACTGAGTAAGTCCAAAGGATGAGGTAAGTGACAGGAGCTTGGAGGCTGCTGGTTGGTGGGTGTCAATGGGGATATTGAAGTCCCCCATGATGATGGTGGGTATGTCAGCAGAGAGAAATTGGAGGAGGCAGGTGGAAAATTGGTCAATGAAGGTAGTGGCTGAGCCCGGTGGTTGGTATATGACAGCCATTTGGAGATTGGAGGGAGGATAGATACGGACAGAGTGAACCTCGAAAGAAGGGAGGATAAGGGAGGGTGGGGGTTGGATAGGGTTGAAGGAGCAGTTTTTAGAAAGGAGGAAACCCACTCCTCCACCATGTCTGCTGCCAGGACGAGGAGTGTGGGTAAAGTGGGGGCCGCCATAACTCCAGGGAGGCCGTGTCAAGGGGTGTCAGCCAGGTCTCAGTGAGGGCCAGGAAGGAAAGGTTGTGGGAGGTAAAGAGGTCGTGGATCAGAGGAGGTTGCGGGAGGTAAAGAGGTTGTGGATTCCTTTTTGGGAATTTATCTACATCTGTTGTGACAATTTTGACTACATGGGTGTTTTTGAGAAACAAGCAGCAGGGGATGTTGCTGAGTGAAAATTGCAAACTGCCGTTGTAGTCCCAAGTACATTGTAGTGGCCAGTATGTTGTAATGACCAGTACGTTGTAGTGAGCAGCTCATGTGTCATGCTGTGATGTTCTTTGGTAGGGAAGGGGGCCCCTCAAATTGTCCATGGAACTGGTACCCTAACTATCCCTGACCCGGGGGTACTCTTAAAGGTAGAGACTCCTGAGTCGCCAACATTACTATGTTCCTGTTAATGTCCTAAGCTATCCCTACCCCTCCACAAGGAGGCCTGGGACAGTTATGTTAGTGTATACACGTAAGACAAATAGGGATAACAAAAGCAATTTACATTCGAAAACACTCGCCAAGGGTAGAGAGGAATAAAGGGAAGGATAGGAAGGCACAAACCAAATGGAAAAAAGCATAATGGAGAATGCATACACCCAAAACAGCAAACAACAATCTCCAGCAGCAACTATGAACTCCAACTTCAGCACACCAACTTCAGAAAGCCAGGAAGCAAAACTTTTGCAGGCAGAGAAGAGAAGGTCTGGCCACGTTTTATAGAGAGGAAAAATGAGCAGGTTAGGAGCAGCTGTGAGATGGAGCTGCATGTCTCTATCCAGCATACAAAAAGTCATTAACCTCTTCAGCGCCAAAGGAAACGAAGTCCATTTAATATGAGGAACAAAACACACAGGCTAATTGGAAGACCTGTGATTCACAGTACGTAAAGATCACCTAACCCCAGATCTCGAAGGACGACATGACACACTTGTGACATCATGGCTCTGTAGACACACAGCCATAAATTTAGCAGGCTCTCATAGCTTCAGAAGTGTCAAATATGTGGACACTAAATGGGGTTTAGGCACATGAGGGCTCAGAAGAGAGAGAGGCATTTGGATTTGGGAGCGCAGAATTTGCCAAATTTCTGTTGGGGGGCGAGGAGCCATTTTTCTTTTCCAGAGCCTTTGTGCTACCAGTAATGTGCAAGCCCCCTATATTTCCACTGACAGATGACGGACCTGAGTGGGGACTTTTTTTGTGGATTGATTTGAAGCTTTTGGTAGGAACATATCACAAATTGTTTGGGATCACATTGATCCATCTCATGAGTGATGTAATTCAGATGAATCCCCTGAAGAATCCATTCACTATAATGAGGCAGCAGAGTTAGGCCGGGGTCACACTTGAGACAAACTCGCATGAGTCTCGCTTCTCAATACCCGGCACTGCCCTCGGACCGGAGTGTTCTGCTGCATAGAAATACATGCATCCGCACACTCCAGGCTCTATTGACGGCAGCAGTGCCAGGTATTGAGACGTGAGACTCGTGCGAGTTTCTCGCAAGTGTGACCTCAGCCTTACTCTGAACTCTGTCTGGCCTCTAATCAGCAGTGTCCTTTTCAGAATTGCACAAAACTGTGGTCGATGGACATCGCCGGACCACATGTCAGACGGCATCCACAGTGCCTCCATCTACCTCATTGTAGGTAATCTTCCATCAGGAGTTCCGTTTGAATCACATATTTAAGAGATTTACATGCAGAGAGTGCAGGATAAATGTGAGCTGAGCCTTACTGTGATTTTTGGAAGACACAATGAATAAATCAACAGTAGGTGAAGAACTGGTATTATTAATTTTTTACGCTATTCCTTGTGCGGTATAAGTAATTAGACAACTTTATTCTTCAGGTTGGTGCCCTTTGACCATCCTAACTGAGAATGGCCCAAGGGAATGAACTTAAGACATTCTCCAGACCAGTAACTGAGCTGGTCCTATTGTTGTCTTCGGAGAAAAAGAATAGTGACATCCGTTTGATGCCAGAGGGGGAGTGTTCTGTCTCTGACATTTAATTCATAATCCCTGATTATCTGCTTGTTAATGTTTTCATTATTTCTGGCTCCCTCTAGTGACCAGTGTCATAACCACAGTGTTATTGTGTTATTTTACTTTCACTTCCTGAATCTCTTTTTCCCTCCGTTTGCAATGCATTCTGGTAAGCTTTGCAAAGGATTATGATTAGTCCAGCCCCCATTTTCCCTCCAGTTCTCCATTTTCCCTCAGCCTGCATCCAGTAAGCATCTCATTTCTCTTCTCCCCTTGTGACAGCATCACTGGTATGTACTTATGTTTCCTGTATCTAATTTCTATCCCATATTAGCCTGCCTAGTTAGTTTCCCCTGCTCAGCTAGTAGTGCAGATGTTGATTTATAATGTATATATGTATTCCAATGTACCCCGTACTGACTGAGTGTATATATGTTTGTATTGTAGTTTCACCGCGCCAATATACCATCACGTTCAATAAAGCATAGATTCGACCTACAGTCTCCTTATTGGACCCCGGTATAGCAGTTTAGCTGCCTGTATAAGCTACATGAATTCTGCTTCATTTAGTGAGGACAGAACAGTGAAATAGCGTCTGTCCAGCTAGTGGCAATACAGAGAGAAGAGCCTTCCATCTTGCAGGACCACAGAGAAACAGTGGCTATCCAGCTAGTGGGAACTCAGAGAAAGAAGAGTCTTCCATCCTGCAGGAGCCAGTAAAGCAATGGACATCCAGCTAGTGGAATTCAGGGAAAGGACAGCCCTTCATCCAGCTTGCAGGAACTAGTGAAACTGCACTCACCCACCTAGTGAGATTCATGTCACTGGCTACACAGAGACTAATACAGCTACAGCAATCTCTGCACAGCCAAGCATTCCCCCAAGACACCATATCCCACAAATCCCACAGGGCAAAATCTGCTACATCTGTCTCCTCCAAGACTGTATCCATCAGCAGCGCGGTCGCTATTGCCCGCGCCAATGCTGAGGCCGCCAAAATACGAGCAAGCTTTGCTGACCAAGAGATGCAATTTAAATTAGAGAGAGCTGACCTAGAGAGCAGGTTATGCTTAGAGAGAGCTGAACTAGAGAGAAAGACGCAGTTAGAGAAGGCACGCGTGGATGCTGCCTTAGAGAGCCTAGCAGTAAAAAGAGAAGCTGCTGCAGCACTAGCCAAAGCAGAATCACTAGAAGCCACGCACAACCCTGAGCTGCGTAGCCGAAGCAGTGCGTCAAGTCTGAAGTTGCCACTGCAAGATTCACAACAACACACATCTCAGAATGACAATGAACTTCCTGATCCAACTATAACCAAGAACATCCAGTGAAGAGAGTGAGAGTCATCATGAGGCTCAGCTCCAGGAAAACATGGAGCAAAACAATTCTGCTAATGACTACCTTGCCCCTCACCAGGTAACCAACGTGAATTGCCTTGCTGACACACCGCATGTCAGACCGAAGCAATATGACACCGGTTGGCATCACCCTGTGGATACTAACAGGTATGAACTCACCTCACATCACTATCAGGGTGACCCATCACCAGTATACTCTGCTGACAACCGGTTCACAACAGAATTTGCTAAGTTCTTCATACGACTTGATCTGGTTGCCAAGGGACTCATGAAATTCACTGGCCACGCTGAAGGATACAGAGCTTGGAAAGCTTCCTTGCAAAATGTCACTAGAGAATTGGGGCTACAACACAAGGAAGAGATAAACCTCTTAGTCAAATACCTGGGAGAAGAGTCAGTCAAACACACAGTAAGGATCAGAGATATTAATATAAACCACCCTGAAATTGGCCTCAAAGAGATTTGGAAGAGGCTGGACGAATGTTACGGCTCAGCAAAGGTAATAGAGAGAGCCTTGTTCAAAAGAATCGATGACATTCCTAAAATATCTAACAAAGGTCTCCAGAAACTTAGAGAATTAAGTGACCTGTTAAAGGAAGTCCTAGTTGCCAAATGTGAAGGTGACCTACAAGGACTTGCATTCCTTGACACAGCCAAAGGTGTTAACCCTATAGTCTTAAAGTTGCCCTACAATCTACAGGAGAGGTGCCTCACACGTGGTTCCACATATAAATACAAACACACCGTTCCATTCCCTCCCTTCTCCATTTTTGTAGACTTTATACACGAACAAGTGACAATCAGAAATGATCCCAGCTTTGACTTTGCAATGTCATATGCCGCACAGCCACCAGCTGCAAATACACGCAGAACGTCTGTGGCAGTGCACAAGACTTATGTTTCTTCTCCAAGTTCCAATTACAGGTCTGCTGGCTGCTCCCAATCAGAGACAAAGGTACAAGAACCTGACAAGTAGTGCCCACTCCATCAGAAGCCTCATCCTCTCCTGAAATGCAGAGCCTTCAGGGGAAAATCTATGCCAGATCGCAGAAGCTTCCTGAAAGAGAACGGTATCTGCTACAAGTGCTGCTCATCCACAACTCATCTCGCCAAGGATTGTAAGGTCAGTGTAAAATGCACAGAATGTGGCACCACAGATCATAACACTGCTCTACACCCTGGCCCAGCTCCATGGAGTGCACAAAACACGCCAGCTGACAATGAGCATGGCGGGGAGGAAAGGAGCACTGATGCAGTTATGCCAGAGATCACTTCACAAAGTACTGAAATCTGTAAAGGGACAATAGACAGTAGGTCCTGTTCAAAAATATGCCTCGTCAGAGTGTACCCAAAGGGTCATAGAGACAAAGCTGTCAGACTGTATGCTATCTTGGATGATCAAAGTAATCAATCCTTGGCTAGATCAACATTTTTTGACCTATTCAACATCAAAGGGCCAAGCACTCCCTACCCATTAAAGACATGTGCAGGTACTGTGACAACATCAGGCAGGAAAGCCACTGACTACCAAATTGAGTCCTTAGACGGACAATTCTGCCTACCACTACCTACAATCATTGAGTGTAACCAGATCCCAGACAATAGATCTGAAATACCTACGCCAGATGTGGCAATCCATCACGCTCACTTGAAACGCATAGCACACCTTATACTGGAACTCAACCATCAGGCTCAGATAATACTGCTGTTGGGAAGAGACATCCTACAGGTCCATAAGGTGAGATGTCACATCAATGGACTCCACAATGCTCCCTATGCCCAAAAGCTAGACCTAGGATGGGTCATAATAGGAAACGCATGCTTGGGACATGTGCACGCCCCATCTTCTGGTGACAAGTATGCTACCAAATACATTGGAGAAAAGACACCCATCTCTGTTTCAACCTTGCAACAACAAGTTCCATGTCAAGGAACTACCACACAGCATCGAACTGCCCAATTATTTAATAGACTTTACTCATGACAGCAGTATGGTGTCAGGAAGCTATGTGGATCAGTTGGGGTGCACAGTCTTCCAGAGAACTAAGCAAGACAACCAAATAGCAATGTCGGTAGAGGACAAGTTGTTCTTAGAGGTAATGGAAAAGGGACTTGTAAAAGATGAGACCAACAGTTGGGTTGCACCTCTTCCCTTCAGAACCCACAGACCACGTCTACAAAACAACAGAAATCAGGCATTAAAACATTTCTCCTCTCTCAAACATAATCTACAAAGGAAGCCAGAGATGAGAATCACTTTTTCTTCTTCATGTCAAAGATTTTTGAGAACCGCCATGCAGAACTAGCTCCCACTCTCAAAGACTCTGTAGAATGCTGATTCCTACCCATGTTTGGAGTATACCACCCTAAGAAACCGGGCCAAATTAGAGTGGTGTTTGACTCCAGTGCTAAGTTTGATGATGTCTCCCTGAATGATGTTCTACTGACAGGACCAGACCTCAATAACAAACTGCTGGGAGTACTTATGCGCTTCCGTAAGGATTCCATTGCCTTCATCGCTGACATCCAGCAAATGTTCCATTGTTTCCTTGTGAGAGAGAGACAGGAACTTCCTAAGATTCTTCTGGTACAGAGACAATGATCCTACAAAAGAGGTCACAGAGTACTGCATGAGAGTGCACATCTTTTGGCAATAGTCCTTCACCTGCAGTCGCCATCTATGGACTCAAAAGGTCGGCAGAAAAAGGAGAAACAGAATATGGATCAGATGTCAGACAATTCATAGAAAAGGACTTTTATGTTGATGACTGTCTGAAAGCCATGCCTTCAAATGAGACTGCCATCAGTCTTCTCAGGAGAGCCCAAGAGATGCTTGCTTGCTTTAACCTCAGGCTTCACAAAATAGCCTCAAACAGCCAAGAACTCATGAAAGCATTCCCTTCACAAGACTTGTGTAATGGTCTCAGAGACCTGGACCTGGGGTCAGACCCCACACCAATGCAATGCAGCCTCGGGCTTCTCTGGAATCTACAGTCAGACACTTTCACCTTTCAGGTCAGCCAGGAAGAAAAGCCTTTCACAAGCAGAGGTGTCCTGTCTACCATCAACAGCCTGTACGATCCCTTGGGTTTCGCAGCTCCTGTTACTATACAAGGCAAAGCCGTACTAAAAGACTTAACTGAGGCTGGTTTCACATTTGCGTTTTTTAGCGCTGGAAAAAAACGCATATGTGCGCATGCGTTTTTCCCCTATATTTAACATGGGAGCACATACCTGCGTGCTTGTAAGCGCATGTATGCGATTTTCATGCGCTGCGTTTTTTTGGGGTGTGCGTTTGTATTTTCCAGACGCAGCATGTTGCATTTTTTGGCCCTGCAAAAAAGCGCATGCGCACATATGCGCACGTTTTGCGCTAAAAATGGCCATTATAGCCTATGGATGCGCATATGTGCGCACTGGCATGCTCATGTATGCGTTTTTTTGCATATGCGTTTTTTTTTTTTAACCATGGAATTTAGGGGTTTGGGTTAGAGTTAGGGTTAGTTAAGGGGTTTAGGGTTAGGGTTAGGGTCAGGGTCAGGGTTAGGGTTGGGGTTTGGGTCAGGGTTAGGGTTAAGTATGGTTTGGTTAAGGGTTAGGGTCAGGGTTAGGGTCAGGATTAGGGTTAAGTATGGTTTGGTTAAGGGTTAGGGTCAGGGTTAGGGTTAGGGTTAGGGTTAGGGTCAGGGTTAGGGTTAGGGTTAGGGTCAGGGTTAGGGTTAAGTATGGTTTGGTTAAGGGTTAGGGTCAGGGTTAGGGTCAGGATTAGGGTTAAGTATGGTTTGGTTAAGGGTTAGGGTCAGGGTTAGGGTTAGGGTTAGGGTTAGGGTCAGGGTTAGGGTTAGGGTTAGGGTCAGGGTTAGGGTTAAGTATGGTTTTGTTAAGGGTTAGGGTCAGGGTTAGGGTCAGGATTAGGGTTAAGTATGGTTTGGTTAAGGGTTAGGGTCAGGGTTAGGGTTAGGGTTAGGGTTAGGGTCAGGGTTAGGGTTAAGTATGGTTTTGTTAAGGGTTAGGGTCAGGGTTAGGGTCAGGATTAGGGTTAAGTATGGTTTGGTTAAGGGTTAGGGTCAGGGTTAGGGTTAGGGTCAGGGTTAGGGTTAGGGTTAGGGTTAGGGTCAGGGTTAGGGTTAGGGTTAGGGTCAGGGTTAGGGTTAGGGTTAGGGTTAGTTAGGGTGTAGGGTTTGGGTTAGGGTTAAGTATGATTTGGTTAAGGGTTAGGGTCAGGGTTAGGGTTAGGGTCAGGGTTAGGGTTAGGGTTAGGGTCAGGGTTAGGGTTAGTAAAGTCATGGTTTGGGTTAGTGTGAGGGGCCACCTAATGTTGGAAAAAAACGCAAACGCGGTAAAAACGCACTAAAAACGCATACAAACGCATAAAAACGCTGCGTTTTTTTCATGCATGCTCATAAAAATGCTTGAAAAAAACGCAGCAGTTGTATGCTTTTGTATGCGTTTTTTCAATGCGTTTTTTTGCGGGAAAAACGCGCTGCAAAAAAAAGCAAGTGTGAAACTAGCCTAAGGAAATATCTGACTGGGATGCACATCTGCCACCTGATAAGAGAATCCAGTGGGAAGTATGGAAGAACTCTTTAGCAGCCCTCTCCAACCTGAATGTTCCAAGACCATACACCCCTGTGCCATCTACAGAAACGCAAAGCCAAAGACTGTACATATTTGCAGATGCTTTTGTCAAAGCAATTGCTGTTGTTGCCTATCTCAAAACTGTAGACTCCAAATGTCAGAGCCACATTGGATTTGTTATGGGGAAGGCCAAACTTGCTCCACAACCAGAGCACACTTTACCAAGGTTAGAGCTTTGTGCTGCAGTCTTAGCCGTCGAGTTTGCAGAGTTCATTGCATCCGAAATGGATATCGACCTGACACATGCCAAGTTCTACTCAGACAGCAAAGTAGTCCTGGGATACATCCACAATGAAACTAGACGATTCTACGTTTATGTCGATAGCAGAGTGCTACGAATTAGGTGATCAATTCATCAAAAACAGTGGCATTACATTCCCACGAACCAAAATCCTGTAGATCATGCAACTAGAGCAGTTGACGCAAGTCGACTAGGAAGCACAACTATTGTACACTGAGGAACGTTGTTCAGACACCTTTGAACTAGTGAGAGAGGACTCAGATGCTGGAATCTGCCCTCAGGTGTCTACACTTCATACAATGACTCCAGCTACTCTCCTCATCCAGAAAACAGAACTATCCATTGCCCCTCCAGGAGGATTCCACGCTAAGGACCTCTACAAGCACCAATGGAGACAGGTACAAAATCTTGCAAACACATTCTGGGACAGGTGGCGCAAACAGTACTTGTCTACTCTGCAGTCACAGACGAAGTGGCAATCTACAAGGCCTAACCTGAGGATTGGTGACCTCGTCCTTGTGAAAGACTGTCAAGCCCATCGGAACCAGTGGCCACTTGGACTAGTGACTGCAACATTCCCGAGTAAGGATGGCAACGTCCGCAAAGTCGAACTGAGGATGACCAAAGGGAATAAACTTAAGTCATTCTCCAGACCAGTAACTGAGCTGGTCCTATTGTTGTCTTCGGAGAAAAAGAATAGTGACATCCGTTTGATGCCAGACGGGGAGTATTCTGTCTCCGACATTTAATTCATAATCCCTGATTATCTGCTTGTTAATGTTTTTATTGTTTCTGGCTCCCTCTAGTGACCACAGTCATAACCGCAGTGTTATTGTGTTATTTTACTTTCACTTCCTGAATCTCTTTTTCCCTCCGTTCACAATGCATTCTGGTAAGCTTTGCAAAGGATTATGATTAGTCCAGCCCCCATTTTCCCTCCAGTTCTCCGTTTTCCCTCAGCCTGCATCCAGTAAGCATCTCATTTTTCTTCTCCCCTTGTGACAGAATCGTTGGTATGTACTTATGTTTCCTGTATCTAATTTCTATCCCATATTAGCCTACCTAGTTAGTTTCCCCTGCTCAGCTAGGAGTGCAGATGTTGATTTATAATGTATATATGAATTCTAATGTACCCCGTACTGACTGAGTGTATATATGTTTGCATTGTAGTTTCACTGCGCCAATATACCATCACGTTCAATAAAGCACAGATTCAACTTACAGTCTCCTTATTGGACCCCAGTATAGTGGTTTAGCTGCCTGTATAAGCTACATGAATTCTGCTTCATTTAGTGAGGATAGAACATTTATATTGGGTTTTTATGTTTAGTTGCTGTCACACACTAAAAGATGCTTTTTTTAAAGAAACAAAACAAACAAAAAGCAAAAAAAACCAGTTTTTGCATCGTCATATTTTGTTAGCTATAATTTTTGCATGTTTCTGCAAACAGCGTTATTTCCGGGCTTATTTTTTGCGGAACTAGTTTATGTTTTTATCTATACCATTTTTGGCACATGACATTTTTTGATCTCTTTGTATTTTTATTTTTGGGAGGCAGAATGAACAAAAACCAGCAATTCTGGAAATTTTTGTTTTATTTTCTGCCTTTCCATGTGTGGTAAAATTGGTACAGCACATTTATTCTTTGGGTCAGTTTGATTGCTTCAATACCACATTTATAATTTTTTTTAATGTTTTGGCACTTTTACAAAATAGAAACTATTTTATAGAAAACAAATAGCATAATTTGAGAGCTATAACTTTTTTTCTGCTGATAGACCTGTATGACAGCTTGTTTTTTGGGGGACAAGATTATATTTTCAGCGATACCATTTTTATTTACATTGGTCTTTTTGATCACGTTTTATTCCAATTTTGTTCCGCAGTATGATAATAGCATTGTTTTTTGCCTCAGGACGCGACGATACCAAATATGTCGACTTTTTTATTTTATTTTTTTCATAAAAATATTTATTTATGAGTACAATATTTATTTACACATTTTCTATTATTTTGTGAATTTTTAAAAAAAATATTTTTACAACTTTTTTTTTAACGTTTTTACTCAGGTCCACTATGGGACTCTCACTTTTAGCACTCTATGGGAGTATTGCTATGCTTTGCAACTGTCAGAGGTGCACTGACACAAGTTAGTTAGTAAGGCCAGGTTCACATAGCGTTATGGCAGTCCGCTTAACGGATTGCATTACAAAATAGCATTAATGCGATGTAACGCATCCGTTAATGCACCCATAGACTGCCATAACCGAGCGCATCACTAACGCATGTCATAATCGGCATGCATTACAGATGTGCCGTCATGCTGTGACGGAACCTCAGACGTGGTCTACAGCGTTCGAGGGTCCATCATGGCTAGTGCAGATGGGGCAGCTGCGCAAATGCGATCAAAAGAAGAGTAGTGTTCGCGCAGTCCTTTCAACTCATCCGTTAAACGGACTGCCACAACACTATGTGAACCTGGCCTTAGTTATTTAGTTAGATCAGATCACGGTTCCCCAACTCCAGTCCTCAAGGCCCACCAACAGGTCATGTTTTCAGGATTTCCTTAGTATTACCCAGGTGATAATTGCATCACCTGTACAATACAAGGGAAATCCTGAAAACATGACCTGTTGGTGGGCCTTGAGGACTGGAGTTGGAGAACCCTGAGTTAGATCATACACTGCGCATGCTAGAGCCTGATGACCCAGATGTCGCTAAGATTACGTCTGGTCACCACAGCAATGATCATCATCACTATCATTGGGGTGCCAGAGGGCAGAAGGAGCTCACTCCCTCTGACTGCCTTTTAAAAGCTGCAATCAATATCGATTTTAGAACATAGAAACATGGAGCACATAAGCCACAAAATATTAAGTAGTAATTAAAAAGGTACATTTTAATGACAAGTTAATTCATAAGACATAGTTCAAAACATATCTCAAAATAGTTTTATCAAAAATAAAGCTTTTCAAATCCGGTCAAAAGGTGCACTAAAATTATAGTGTCACCCCACATGCATGAATACGGGAAAGAAAACACAGAACCACAATTCTCAATCAAGTAAAGTAAAAGTATAAAGTGACAGTGCTACTAATTATGCAAGAAGTAATTGAGAAGTGCCAAACTCACTATCACCACATACAGTAAAGGGCAATGCATAGTACCATTCATTTTGAAAAGTCAGTGGCCATCCCAGTTTTTTAACCCTAACAGTGGTGGAACAAGTCATGTCATTGTTAGTTCTTACCCATTCTCATGGATGTGTGTCACTTTATACATTTACTTTACTTGATTGAGGATTATGGTTCTGTGTTTTCTTTCCCGTATTCTTTCCCTGCACCTTCTGCTGAGCCCCTCACTGCAAACAGGTGACGCCTTCTCCCTCACTTCTTGGCGTCCAACGCCATGGCTCTATCTGGCTCTGGGCAAGGCTCCCCTCCGCTCACCATACGATTTATTCCAGGTGTCCGTTCGTCCTCCATGGTCACTCTGCAATGGGCGGACATTCTCTCTCCACTCTGTTCCTCGGGGGTGGGTTTCCCTGTCCCAGGACTGTCTCCTCCATGTGCAGCGTTCTCTCCAGTGAGCATTTCCTTTGGTGGGGTTAGCGAATTTTTGCCATTGGCTGTCTCGTGTAGGGCAACTCCTTGACATGTGTCCCATTTCTCCACAAGTCCAACACTCACTTCTGCACCTGTATGGTGGGTGCTTCGGACTAGATCGCCGTCTTCCAGGAGAGGCATACCCCCTCTGTAATCGCTCTTCATCCCAGGATATAGAATTAGATTCTGGGTCTGCGGCTGGAGTTTCTCTTACGCTCCGTATCTCTCCTCTAAACTCTCTTATCTCTTGCCGTAAGTTACCCCGGGGTAGGGGATTGGATGCCAAGGTAACAGCAAGGACTTCCATTAGGCTCCTTATTTCTGCCCTCATTTTCTGCATTTCCTGCCATATTTCGTGGGGCCACTCCGGCTCTGCCGCGTTCGGGGTAGGTGCTTCGAGGCTCTGGACCATCTCTGCCAAGAGCAAGAGTTAACAAATTTAAGAATTTTTATTTAATAGGGGGTTAACTCCTTGCAGGGAGATGAATAGTTAAAAGAGGGTGTGTCGGATTGCACAAGGGAAGGGGGTGTCGCCTTCGCTCACGTCGGGGGAGGACAGAGAAGGACCTAGCAGGTGTCATTTCTCTGGCATCACCACTTGCCCCAGGTCAGTCAGGGAACTGCATCAAGGGTAAATAGTCTCCGGAAAGGCTTCTCTTATAGGTACGAGTTATTGAGGTGCTCCCAGTGAGGGGGGATATATATCACCAGTCCAGGATGGAGATGTATATATATAAACCACCTAGCCATCACTGCCAGAGTTCCTCAATAACACAGTATGGTATTCTGCCACCCATTCTTCGTTCGAAATAAGCCCCATCCGACAACAGGCTTATATCAGGTCAGAAACCAACCCGGGTAGCGTCAACCGAGCATGTGGACGTGGGGATTTGTGTATAAAACAGCAGCCCAAGATAAGTTTTATATTTAATCGCCGAAAAGGTGCACTAGAAATATACAGGTATATATTCAAGAATGAATATACAACTTTACAGTCAGGAGTGCAGTACAAGGTAGGGTATAGATAGGTTGCATTTACGGTGTTATGTAGCACGTGACCACAGGGAGGCGCTGATAGATCACAGGTCCAAATCTTAGTTATGTGGTTCCCTTTGCCACGTTTGGTAATGGAACTCCTGCCTGTAGAAGAACTAAGTCCAAACTGAGGGTCTGCCTTATTTTTCCTAGGCTGTTCCATACCACACTCTGCTACCAGCCCTGAGCTGGGCTGCCTCCCTCCTCCCATGTCTGAGAATACAATTTTCTGTCCAGAATCATGGATGGCCTATAACTTTCCAACCGAAGCTCTGAATGGGTTGGTGGCGCCGCCACTGGGTTCTGCTGGATTTTATCTGTGCATAGAGACTAAATATGTGTACCGTATGTAATTTCTGGTAGCTATGCTTTATAACTCAATAACGCAGAGTGCTACAGGTGGCTTTCGGGCACGGCGTATAGGGGAAGGAATGCCGATTCCGATTATTTGCTCGGCTAATCTTAGAGATATTGCATTCTGTTATTAGAGGTCATTTTCCAGATTTGATACCTCAGAGTCTTGCTGTGACCTATAGTGCCACGAGGTCTCCATATGCTTGGTCAGACAAAGGGAGCCAGCTAGCTGTAGCTGCAGGCGTTCACACCCTGGTGCCAATTGGTGGGGACCAAGCTTCAAAGAGCTTGTCCCTGGATTTTTTATTAAATAAAGACATTGCATTGCCTTTTATGGCCTGGGGGAATGCAAGGGTGGGGGCACATTTCTGCAGTGGATGGAGATGTCCTGAACATATAATCCAAAATGGATTCTTACTCGTCCCTCACAGAGGGTTAAACAGTTCAATGGCAAGCAATAGGCAAAGTTATTGAGCAATAAACAAGATAACGGCAGTTCTTTAAATCACTTATCGTGTCAGAGGCTTCCCAGCTATCAACTGAAGCTTTGAAGTCAGTAACACAAGCAATGACTGGTGTGGTGCTTTTCCAGTGGAGACCTGCAAACAACAGTCCTGCTGAGCCCCTAGTCCATAGATTGCTGTAACCAAAGCAAACAGGGTGGCAGCATTGACAGAGTCCAACGTGGACTGGCAAGTTAGGCTGCAAATGTCTGTCCAGTACTCAACTTTCTCTATGGGGCATGGATACAGTACAGTACGATCACAGAGCCCACGTCACTTTGCTGTCTGGTAACTACCGGGCACACGGCACCTCGCTCTCTCAGGCTCTTAAGCTTTCATGCGGCGTTCAGCTGAACAGGGCTCCAGGCTCTCTCCCTGCTACTGCCGCAGGCTCCGGCAGTGTCCTATCTTATGGCCGGCCCCGTTTTGCCTCGGCCCTGCTGCGCACCCCATGGAACACGCTGCGCACACACCTGACCTCTCTCACGGCTGATGGGAAAATTCCCAACGCTGAGCGCTTTCACTTTTAACCACGTCTCCAGCTTCCGAGCCAGAGCACCTGTCCGGGCCTTTTTGCCTTCCCCCGGGAAACAAGAAACGCAGCCTCGACAGTTCCGAACCCAGCGCAGCACAGGTACCCGCAGCCCAGTCTTCCTCCTTACACTCACAATCCCCCACGCCAACTGTAAAGGGTGACCTTCTCCCTTTTTAAATCTTTTAATCCACTGCTGGGTTTTTACACACCCAAAGGGTACAGCTCCCTGAATGTCATGGTGGTATTTGTAAGCTGTGGTATATCCTCTGCCAGCCTGGTCTGCATTGCTGCACCTGTCTAGCTTTGCGTCTGGGCAGATGCAGACTCCCCCTGCTTCCCTACATTAGGTTGTAGTCCACGGCTGCACTGCCACCTCTCATCCTCCTCCCATTAGTTAATTTAATTTAATTTTTCATATATTTCGCAATATCTTTTGCTGTTCCCAGCCGCTGTGTCCTCCGGCATAGCGCTGCTCAGCACTCGCTTGTCTGCAACAGCGGAAGCCATGATAACTGTTGATTTTGCTCTCACGTGGTCTTACTGCTGCTATCTCCACTTGCCTCACTGCAGACTTGTCATGGTTTGGACAGTGTTCTTGCCCTGCACTCACAGGGTTAAGTGTACATGGCCTCTTTCTGGATCTGGGAGAGGTATTTATACTCACTCTTTACCAGAGTTCTCTGTCAGCTATACTGTTGTTCTGATTGTGTGTCTGACCCCCCCTGGTGTGCGTGTGCACTGCATTGCTTGTTTGCTTCCCGTGTATGACCCGGTCTGTCCCCTCACTCTGTACTCCGTCTCTTGTTTTGGTATTATTGTCTTTTCCAGTTCTGACCTCCTGGCTTGGCTATCATTACTCTGTTACAGTTTGTCCCTATTGTACCGTCTATTGCCCGTTCTGGTTTTCTGATCTATTGCTACATCCTGACTATCCATTCTGCCTAACCCTTCGGTACTGTCGTGCTATCTTGTGCTTTGACCCTGGCTTGATCTGGTTTCTGTCTCTGTCTATGCCCCTTGGTAACATTGTCCTGTAGTTACCTTTCTAGGAGTTTTCCTCAGCTCCTAGCTCTCTGGAGTTTAGACCACGCCCTCAGCAGTCACATGCTTCAGGTCCTGTGAGCCTGGAGCATGCATCATCACCACTGCTGCCCCATTCCACAGGTATCTTTGTGCACAGTTTTGTACTCAGGACATGCATACTGGCTCAGTGAGCAGGTGCAGTGCGGTGTTCCTGACAAGACTGTCCCCAGTGACAGCTTCCATGCAGTCTTTTTCTCTTCAGCCCGCCCTTCCGGGAGCAGGCCATCTGACGCACTACCCCATTACTTGTCACTCCTGGTGACTCCACCCTTGGCCACTCCTCTTTCACTCATCATCTCTTACCTAGTGAACCGTATTTCATTTTCAAATTCGCCTTCTTCCAGAACACAACTCCCATTCTAGTCCGAACCCTGGTTTCAGCATATCCCATCTTCTGGGTCGAATGTCCAATGGGTACTGTCTACTTCCACGATTGGCCAGTCTTCTCCACCTCTGACCGCAGGTCACCGCCATCTTAGTTTGTTCAATTTCAGGTACTGTCACAGGCAATAGCACATTGGTGATCGGCCCAGACACGGTTCTTACACTACAGATCACTGAAGAGTTTATCAGCACTAAGGGTAACTCAGTTTATTTGAAACCTTGATGTAAGGAAGCTCCTGCTCATGCTTGTTGTTCCTGCTACATGGCTATCCTGGATCCAACTTCTAGACAAGGCTTTGTATTCCACCAGGTCCCCTCTTAGTCATGGCCCCAGTTCTAACAAACGATTAAATAGAAGCGGAGTACTATTCCATTATCCCTGGCCGGAGTGTTCAGGCATGATTGCTTGCTTCGAACAATAATCTTTTAAAGGTAAACACATTGGGCACCTGGGACCTGTATGCAACAGCATTGGGGATGCGTCCCAAGGCAAAGGGGCTGGGACTGCAGGTAGGAAGCCTGACAGTGAACAGCCAGCTCAATCCAAAATTATACTACCGGTTTTTCATCAGTCGCTTCTGTAGTGGAGCTGAAATTTTGCAGCTGTGGGGGAAATATGAAAACATGCTCTGTGAGTGAAAATGTTAATCAGCTTCTGTGCGGTACTGTGCCCCATGTTCTGGGGGTAAAATTTTTAATTAGCTTCTGTAGGGGTACTCTGCCCCATGCTCTGTGGGTGAAATTTTTCATCAGCTTCTGTGGGGATACTCTGCCCCATGCTCTGTGGGTGAAATTTGCAAGCTGATCTTTGGGGGTACTCTCCCCATGCTCTGTGAGTGAAATTTTTAACTGAACTGGCAGTAGTAAGCCTCATTGTCTGTGAGGGCACTGTTACATTTTTTATGTTATTCATTTACTTCCTACTTTACGATGATTGCTATGGTGACAGAACCCCCTTAAGTCATTTCCCTATCCACATTTGTTTGCAGAGCAATTGTTCTGCTCTTACCCACATTTTGTTTGCTTTTGCAGCCCCTTACCTCTTACTCCAACCATTTTACAGCCATTTTACAGTACTAATGTTCTGGTCCCCATTGACTTATATGGGTTTCAGTGTCCGGGGTCAAGTTTTGGTCCTGAACCAGACTTTAAAAAAAAAAGTCTGACCGAACCTGGATATCTACGGGTCAGCTCATCCTTAGGCCATGTGCACACGCTGCGGTTTTTGCTGCGGTTCTGCTGCGGTTTTGGCCCTGCAGAACTGCAGCAGTTCCACAGACATGGTACTTTACCATGTTAGCCTATGGGTTTTCAAAACTGCAGTGCTCACGCTGCGGTTTTTTACCTGCGGAAAAGCTGCGTTTTTTTTTCCGCAGCATGTCAATTGTTTCTGCGGATTCTGCTGCGGTTTCACACCTTTAACATAGTAGAGGTGTGAAACCGCAGGGCAAAACCGCAGGCCAAACCGCAGCAAAACCGCAGGTCACTTTACCTGCGGTTTTACCTGCGGTTCCGCGGGAAAAAACCCGCAGGTGAATCTGCAGTGTGTGCACATAGCCTTACTCTTAGTCTGCGGAGGAAGTAAATAAGGGCCCCGTCACACATAGCGACTCACCAGCGATCCCGACAACGATATGAACTTGTCAGGATCGCTGGTGTGTCGCTACATGATCGCTGGTGAGCTGCCAAACAGGCAGCTTCACCAGCGATCAGCACCAGTGATGACGAGCGCGAGCGTCGCTGTGTAACTTAGATACCAGTGCGCTGGTGCAGGGAGCTGGTAACCAAGGTAAACAGCGGGTTTCTAAGCGCCGCGTGGTGCTTAGAAACCCGCTATTTACCTTGGTTACAAGCTCTAGCTCGCTGATCGCTGGTCTCCCACCTGCCACACGCAGCAATGCGTGCTGGCCAGCGGGAGACCAATGATCAAAAAAAAGTCCACCCCTTTCCACAGCGATCAGCAATTCCCGGCATGGGTGGGCCGGTCGCTGATAGGTGTCACACACAGCGATCTCGCTGGTGAGATCGCTGTCGCGATAGCGAGATCGCTAGCGAGATCGCTGTGTGTGACAGGGCCTTAAGTATATAGACATTAAAGCATGGGAATTCTTTCTTTGAGGGGTCAAACTCATCTCACACTCAGCGTTAATTAAATCGCTCTGATGTTGATCTAGAAAATTAGGACAAGTGTCATTTGAGTTCAATGCAATTTTCTCATATAGCATCAGTATGACTTGTGTATGCAACACATTTTTCTTCTGCAACTATTATCCTACTATCATTTACAAGACCATGTACAGTGTTCTATGCTACAGAATGGTTATGCATCTTTAAAAATCTGATGGCATATGGCTGGACCGCGTACATTTAGTTTTTTTTCTCACACCCATTGACTTGCATTGGTGAGTCTTGTCCAATATACGTGGCCACTCGCAGCATGCTGCAATTTTTTTCTCATCTAAATTTCAGCTAAGAAAAAAATTACAGATGAGTAATAAATCAATGAATAACATTGGTACAAGTGCAATCTTTTTTTTATCGGATTGTACTTGTCTGATTTAAACGAAGATGAGTATAAGTCCTGAAGTAAAACATTTTTTAAAAGCAGGCAGTGAAATGCTATGTCTCACAAAAAGAATCAGCTGTTATCCCATGCTGTCCTGTCTGTATACTCTTTAGCTTCCACCCTGCCTAGGAGCTTTGGTATGATCAGACCATGTTCCTGTACGGTCAGACACAGACATTACACAGTACACAGCAGGGGCACAGTTATTAGATTATCTCAGCACAGGAACATTTTCTCAACCATATCCAATTGTGGAAATTATTATTATTCCAAGATCTATTGGTTAAAATTAACTTTGTTAGTAGGAAATCCCCTTTAATGAATACAATGAACTAAATTAAAATGAAGAAAATAGAAGCGCACAATCTTTTTAAGCCTGTGTTCACTTATCGAGGTCATGTTTTTTCATGTAATTGCGGTAGAACCGTAATTTTTGCAGTGTATTTAGTGGCTTAGTCTGAATCCTTCTGAAAACAGCATTTTGAAGAACTCACAATGTAGCCACAGGCTGTTATTTTTTTTTTTTTATTATTTTAAAACTTTTATTAAATTTTCAAAACACAAATACAAGAGTCATAACAATCATAATTTTAGTCGTGTTAAGAGTGAATCCATTAAATATATCAAAATGCATATAGCATTAAACAGTGGGAATAACCAAAATTTGTACTTACAGTTACATTGAAAATAAAATTGAAGTTTAAAAAAGTAATCAGGTAAGAGAGAAAAAGAGAGAGAGAGTAAAGAAAAGAGAAGAAACATGAGGGAGGTAGGGAAATACCGACAAAGGGGACAATGAACTATATCCAGAGGCACCGGAACTGCTGAATCAGTTGTCTCCCATGAGATCCCGATATTCATTGAAGGATTTAAATTCTATGCAATGATACCATCATTTGTAAAATTTCCGATATGAGCTGCTTATTGTCAAGGTTAATTCCTCTGTTAGCATTATCTCATTCATTTTAGCAAACCATAGGAAAACTGTTGGGATTTTGTGTTTTTTCCACTACAAAGGACTGCACGCTCTAGCACATGGGTCCCCAACCTGTAGCTCGGGAGCCACATGTGGCTCGCGGTCTCATGAATTGTGGCTCACGGCTGTCTGCCAGTTTGGTGCATTAGGTCTAGGTCTAGCAAACAGGTATGAAGAGCACATCTCAAAATATTAAATTTTGGGAGTAGCCCTGCACAGAAGAGCAGATCTGGATGCACATATACTGGTCTTAGGGATTTAGAGATGTTTTAGGTGTGGTACGCTGGAGGATGGTACTACCTGTTAGAGGAGGTGCTCAAAGCTGGATGTGACTGTGTGTTGGGAGTCCTTGATGAGTGAATACTGAGTGGGGTTATTGTGGGAACCCCTGGATCTCAGTGCACTGCTTTGGAGTGATTTCTGTGGAAAACCTTTTGTTATCATTATACCTGTATGGGGACTTTGGATGACACTACTTTGAAGGGGGTGGGAGCTGGATGTGGCTCGCTACCCTCTCTCAGTGCTGAATGTGGCTCACAACCCTCTCTCTAAGCTGAATGTGGCTCTCAAGGTCAGAAAGGTTGAGGACCACTGCTCTAGCAGATGCAATTAAGTGTCTCAATATACAATTTTTGTAGGTTTTAAAAGGGTTGTCGCTGTGATGGAGAAGGATGACAGCCGGATTTAGGTTTGTGATAAGATTTGTGATTTTACCTATCACTAGATCAACTTTTTCCCAGAAAGGGGAAAGAAGCTTACAAGACCAGAATATATGCATTAGGTCGCCCTCTTCCTCCCCACATCTCCAGCACATAGGATTGGCATCAGGGAATATCTCATGCAGTCGGGTTGGGACTCTGTAACATCGCAATAACAGTTTGTAACCGGCCTTGTGAAAACGCAAACAAATAGACAATTTGTGTGTTAAATTACATATACGTTTCCACTGATCCGTCATCAGAGTTTGGCCTAAATCACTCTCCCATTGACTTTGGAAATGTATTTTGGGTTGATCCATGGGACTGATCAGTAGGGAGTAGGAGAAAGGCAAGGTGTGCCTCATAGGTTCTGTTTTTGTGCACTCTTCTTTGAACATATTTTTGTCATTTTTGTAGTGGACTCTAGATGGAAGAGAGTATAAGAAATGAGATAACTGACCAGCTCTACAGAAACCGAAAGAAGAGGGGGAGGAAAGACCTTGAAGGCATTCCTTTGATGGCCATTCTTTTCCCATTTCAAAATGTGATACTCTCAAACAACCATTATTAAACCAAGAACAGAATACTTTGTCCTCTAGCTCTGGGGGGGGGGGAGAGTGGATTTCCCTATATAGGATACATGGAGGAGGCCTGTTGTATGATTGATGAATATACTATAGGTGTTATGCTGTGAGGCTGGAAACCTCCGGGAGCTGAACCCTCAGGACCGCGACGACGAACCTCCCCTAGGCGAGCTGACCAGGTGGACCACCCCCTATACAGGGAGTGCAAGGGGCAGACCCAAGGGAGACTATCACCGCGGAAGCTGATACCCGGGGACAACCGGAGGATGACGTAGGCCGGGGGAGGACTGGAGAACCGGTGGGAATGAAGACGACCACAGGGGAGACTGCTGTTGCTGCGAGGAAGGAGGTAACCACCAGGAGGGATGCTGAAACGTGTAGCAGAAGGGAAGCTGGAACAGGCGGACGAGGACAGGAACGGAGCAGACCTGGAAAGGAACACGAGAGGGTAACTGACAGGCAGACTGGCGGGAAGTCAGGAGGAGTACAAGGCACAGAGACAGACAGAGCGCTAGGAAGCGTGGACCCGATATCAGAGCGCGAAGCACAATTGATAATCAGGCAGGGGGCCTAGGGAGAGGCTGCCTGATATAGGGCACACAGGAGGACTTCCGGGTTAGGGAGAGGCGGAGTCTGGGATCCGAGGGATAGGACGCCTGGACAGGGGGGGCGTGCGCCTGCGTACCTGGAGAGAAGCAGCGGAGGCGGGCCGAGAGGACCGGAAGTGCCTGGGCAGCGTGGAGCCAGGGGGGAGAGCGGAGACCGCCGGCGTCATGGCAACAGGGGACGCAGCAGAGGCGGACGGCGCGGCGGTGGCAGGAGCAGGGCCCGAAGCAAGGTCAGGACGCGCTGTGGCGGCAGCGGTCTGAGCGGCGGCTACAGAGGCTGGAGGACGCGCCGGGGAGGTGAGCGTGACAGTACCCCCCTCCTTACGCCCCCCCCTCTTAAGGCCAGAAAGGAATCGGGCTAGGATATGAGGAGCCTGAATATTCTTGCGAGGCTCCCAAGATCTCTCCTCGGGACCTAATCCCTTCCAGTCAATTAAGAAGAGGGTCCTACCTCTGGATCTTTTCATCGCAAGAATGTCTTTAACTTCAAAGACATCCTGTGCGGACACAGGCAGGGGTGAGCGGCCAGTGGAAGAGTGAAAACGGTTCAGGATAACAGGCTTTAGGAGAGAAGCATGGAACGAATTAGGAATTCTCAGCGAGGCGGGAAGTTTTAACTTGTAGGCCACATCATTGATCCGAGCCAAGACTTCAAATGGACCTATATACCGAGGACCCAGTTTGTGCGAGGGTTGTTTTAGACGGACAAATTTTGAAGACAGCCATACTTTATCTCCGGGTTGGTACAGTGGAGAATCCAGGCGTCTTTTGTCCGCATGTCTCTTGATCCTACCTTGAGCCAGATCAAGCGCGGTTTTGGTCTCCTGCCAGACCCTGGAGAACTCCTCGGTCAGAAGATCGGCCGCCGGCACACCCGAGACAGGAGGTACCGGCAGAGGTACACCTGGATGTTGTCCATAGACAATGAAGAAGGGTGATTTGGAGGAGGATTCACTGGTATGGTTGTTGTAGGTGAATTCAGCCCAAGGGAGTAGGTTGGACCAATCATTCTGGTGGGCGTTGGAAAAATGCCGGAGATAAGAAACAAGGATTTGATTCGTGCGTTCAGCCTGGCCGTTGGTCTGGGGATGGTAGGAAGAGGAGAAGTCCAACGTTACCTCCATTGTACTTCACAGGGCCCTCCAAAACCGTGAGGTGAACTGAACCCCTCTGTCGGAAACGATATGTTTGGGGAAGCCGTGAATCCGGAACACATGGGTGACGAAAATCTTCGCCAATTCAGGCGCGGAGGGTAAGCCGGGCAGAGCAATAAAATGGGCCATCTTAGAAAACCGATCCACCACGACCAAGATGACGGTGTGACCAGAAGACCGGGGCAGATCAGTAATAAAGTCCATTGCAACATGCTGCCAGGGGGCCGAAGGAATCGGAAGCGGGTGTAAGAGTCCGGAGGGTAGATGCCGTGGGACTTTGTTTCTGGCACACGATGGGCACGAGGCAATGAAGTCTCGGACATCTTGACGAAGCGATGGCCACCAATAAAAACGAGAAATGAGAAGGAGCGTTTTCTTGAGGCCTACATGGCCGGCTAGTTTGGAGGCATGGCCCCAGCGTAGTACTCGTCTCCTCTCACTTTCCTGCACGAAGGTCTTACCCGACGGTAATGAAGTCAAGTTAACGGGTGCGACCATGATAACTTTACTGGGATCCATGATGTGCGATGGCTCCTCTTCATGATCTGAGACCAGAAAGGACCGGGACAACGCATCTGCTTTGAGATTCTTGTCTCCAGGACGGAAATGCAGTTCAAAGTCGAAGCGGGCAAAGAATAATGACCACCTGGCTTGCCGGGGGTTAAGTCTTTGTGCAGACCGGATGTATGCCAGGTTCTTGTGGTCGGTGTAGATTTTGAACGGATGCACAGCTCCCTCCAGAAGGTACCGCCACTCCTCCAGGGCCAATTTGATGGCAAGCAACTCTCTGTCACCAATGGCGTAGTTCCTCTCCGTGGTGGAGAACATCTTCGAGAAAAAACTGCATGTGAGCAGACGGCCGGAGGGAGATCTCTGGGAAAGAACCGCCCCTGCTCCGATGGCTGATGCGTCTACTTCGAGAATAAAAGGTTTGTTGATCTCAGGACGATGGAGGATGGGAGCCATAGCGAAAGCTTGTCTCAAGGCTTGAAAAGCATCCTCAGCTTCCAAGGACCAGAGGTGAGGATTGGCTCCCTTACGGGTTAAGGTGGAGATTGGAGCGGTCAAGGTGGAAAAGTGTGGAATAAACTGCCGATAATAATTGGCAAAACCAAGGAAACGTTGAATCGCCTTGATTCCCTGGGGACGCGGCCATTTGAGCACGGCGGACACTTTTCCCGGGTCCATACGTAGGCCCAAGTCCGAAATGATATAACCCAGTAATGGCAGAGAAGATTGCTCAAAGGCACATTTTTCGAGTTTGGCGTAGAGACGATGCTTTCTTAATCGTAGTAAGACTTGACGGACGTCTTTTCGGTGAGCAGCCAGGTCCGGGGAAAATACGAGGATGTCGTCCAAATACACCACTACACAGGAGTAGAGAAGATCTCGAAACACGTCGTTGACAAACTCCTGAAACACTGCGGGAGCATTGCACAGGCCAAAAGGCATAACTAAATACTCGTAGTGGCCGTCTCGGGTATTGAAAGCAGTCTTCCACTCGTCACCGGAGCGAATGCGGACTAGATTATAGGCCCCTCGGAGATCCAATTTCGTGAAGATTCGTGCTCCCAGTAGACGGTCAAATAGCTCCGGAATGAGAGGCAGCGGGTATTTGTTTTTGATGGTGATGTTATTGAGACCCCGATAATCAATGCAGGGGTGAAGGGATCCATCCTTTTTCTTGACGAAAAAGAAGCCTGCTCCTGCAGGTGACGACGACTTGCGAATAAAGCCTCTGGCCAAGTTTTCCTTGATATATTCGGTCATGGCCAGAGTCTCGGGAGGGGATAAAGGATAGATCCGACCTCGAGGAGGAGTCGAGCCTGGGACCAGATCGATTGGGCAATCGTAGGGTCGATGCGGGGGTAGAACCTCTGCCTCCTTATCGAAGACGTCCGAGAAAGCCCAATAGGCCGATGGAAGATCAGTGGAGGCCAAAGTGAGAGACGTGAAGTTCTTCGGTAGAACGGCAGACAGGCATCGGTCTTGACAAGACTGTCCCCAGCGCAGGATGTCCCCGGAGCGCCAGTTCAAGGTAGGCTCGTGCGTTCTCAACCAGGGTAGGCCCAAGAGGATAGTATGGGATAGCGCGGGCAGTACATAAAAGACAATCTTCTCCCGGTGTAAGGCTCCAATCTGAAGTTCCACTTCTTCGGTGACCTGAGTAACGGACATCCGCAAGGGTCGGCCGTCGACCGAAGCAATCTGCCGAGGAGTCTCCAGGGATCGCACAGGGATCCGAAGTCTCTTAACCGCCTCGAACTGAATAAAGTTGCCCGCTGTGCCTGAATCAAGATAAGCCCACTCAGAGAAACGTTTGGAGCCTATGTGCAGAAGAACGGAGAGAACCAAAGGTAGAGAGGAATCATAATCACCTAGGGAGGCCTCTCTTACCTGTCCTAGGCGGAGGCGTTTCCCGGGCGGATAGGACAGGAACGGAGGAAGTGGGAAGCACTCCCACAATAGAAGCAGAGCCTCTGTTCGATCCTCTCTCTCCGGCGTTCCTCCACCGGTTTTAGCCGATCTACTTGCATGGGCTCCGGTGCAGGAACCACAGAAGACGACGCAGGACGGGAGCGGGGAGGGCTGCGAGCGACCGGTAGGACGCAAGGTCTTCTCTCTCTGGCGGCCTCGCGGGATCGCTCCTGGAATCGTAGGTCGATGCGGGTGGCCAAGGAGATCAAGTCCTCCAGGGAGGCTGGAATATCACGGCCTGCTAACTCGTCTTTAATTCGAGCAGAGAGTCCCCGCCAAAAGGCTCCCACCAAGGCCTCATTGTTCCGCCCTAACTCAGAAGATAGGGTACGGAACCGAATGGCGTACTGACCTACCGAGAGCGCCCCCTGGTGGAGATTAAACAGCGCTTCGGTAGTAGAGGCTAAGCGACCCGGTTCATCGAACACCTTCCGAAAGGTGTCCAGAAAAATGGACAGCTGGGAGACTATGGGATCATCTCGTTCCCAGAGGGGGTTTACCCAAGCCAGGGCCTCCCCTTCCAAGTGGGACACGACAAAAGCAACCTTGGCCCGGTCAGTGGAATACTGCAGAGGGGACAGCTCAAAGTGTAGCAGACATTGGTTTAGGAACCCTCTGCATAATTTGGGATCGCCGTTAAAGCATGGGGGCTTTGCTAGAGGGGGTGGTGGGTGGGGAGCTGCAGCCTGGGGTGGAGTGGAGGCTGTGGACTGGAGAGCCAGAAGACGGTTATCCACCGAGGCCATATAGTTTAAAATGTGGGCCTGAGTGTCACGCTGCTGTGCGAGCTCCTGCTGAAGACTCGCCACCTGAGGAGCGCTAGTGGGATCAGAGGTCTGTATGGATGACAGATGGGACTCCATGGACTTGAGGAAGGACATTATCCTCGCCTGGTTTTCTCGTAGGAACAGGAGTTCCTTCTGAGTTGGGTTCGGGGTACCAGCGGGGTCCATGGCCTGATTATTCTGTTATGCTGTGAGGCTGGAAACCTCCGGGAGCTGAACCCTCAGGACCGCGACGACGAACCTCCCCTAGGTGAGCTGACCAGGTGGACCACCCCCTATACAGAGAGTGTAAGGGGCAGACCCAAGGGAGACTATCGCCACGGAAGCTGATACCCGGGGACAACCGGAGGATGACGTAGGCCAGGGGAGGACTGGAGAACCGGTGGGAATGAAGACGACCACAGGGGAGACTGCTGTTGCCGCGAGGAAGGAGGTAACCACCAGGAGGGATGCTGGAACGTGTAGCAGAAGGGAAGCTGGAACAGGCGGACGAGGACAGGAACGGAGCAGACCTGGAAAGGAACACGAGAGGGTAACTGACAGGCAGACTGGCGGGAAGTCAGGAGGAGTACAAGGCACAGAGACAGACAGAGCGCTAGGAAGCGTGGACCCGATATCAGAGCGCGAAGCACAATTGATAATCAGGCAGGGGGCCTAGGGAGAGGCTGCCTGATATAGGGCACGCAGGAGGACTTCCGGGTTAGGGAGAGGCGGAGTCTGGGATCCGAGGGATAGGATGCCTGGACAGGGGGGGCGTGCGCCTGCGTACCTGGAGAGAAGCAGCGGAGGCGGGCCGAGAGGACCGGAAGTGCCTGGGCAGCGTGGAGCCAGGGGGGAGAGCGGAGACCGCCGGCGTCATGGCAACAGGGGACGCAGCAGAGGCGGACGGCGCGGCGGCGGCAGGAGCAGGGCCCGAAGCAAGGTCAGGACGCGCTGTGGCGGCAGCGGTCCGAGCGGCGGCTACAGAGGCTGGAGGACGCGCCGGGGAGGTGAGCGTGACAATAGGATTATTGCAGCACGCAAGGGTAGCTCCAATAGTAGGGTGTGTCTTTAGAACATTAACTACAGAAATGCCAAACCAGGGAATAGTGGTTAGAGGGATGTTTGTGAAACTTTGTTCAATCCCGAGCCATTCCTTCTCCATTACTGTCCTACACCAGTCCAGAACTCTAGAAAGGTGGGCAGCATTATAATATAATCTGAAATCAGGCAAGGCAGTACCCCCAGAGGATGATACAATGTATTCCTTGCTACACGGGGAGGCTTAGCCGACCAGATAAACTTCATCTGAGCCGTGGCAAGAGCTTTAAAGAAGGACAAGGAGACAGCAATTGGAAGGGCCTCGATAACATACAGGATTCGAGGGAGAATGTTAATTTTAAATATTGCACTTCTGCCGAACCCTAGATACTTTATCGTTGTCTTGGCCCATTTAAAACTAAAAGCTGCTTTTAGGGATGCCACTATAGACTGAAGGTTATTCATGTTCAGGGCTTCCGATTTGGCAAAATTGATTTTAAAATTAGAGAGGTTGTTATATGTACTGAACTCTGCCATTAGAGTAGGCAAAGATTTGGCTGGTTTGTTAATGAAAAAAAGCAGGTCATCTGCATAGGCTGCAATTTTACATGAAGAACCCCGACCACAATGACCCTCAATATTCTTATTAGACCGGATTTTCCTCTGAAATGGTTCTAGCGTAAGAATGAAGATCAGAGGAGATAATGGACATGCCTGATGCGTACCATTGCATATAACAAACTTATTGGAGAATACCCCATTCACTTTTATATTGCCAATTGACTTTGAGTATAATGCTGATATCTTAGTGTAACATGTTGGATTTTAGGCCTAGTCTATGAAGGGTCTCATTTATAAAAACCCAGTTCACTCTATTGAATGCTTTCTCTGCAGTGGTAGATAGTAGCATAAGAGGTTGACTTTTAATTCTGGCTCTATGTATTAGGTTCCATGCCTTGGTTGTGTTGTCCCTGGCCTCTCTCACCCTCATGAAACCCGCCTGACCTGGGTGGATAATCCCTGTCAAAAGTGGAGAAAATCTGGATGCAAGCATTTTTGCAAACAGCTTAATATCCACGTTGAGCAGGGATATAGGCCTATAAGGCTAATTTCACACTTGCTTTTTTTTCCAGCGCGTTTTTAGCGCAAAAAAACGCATAGAAAAAACACATACAAATGCATACAAACGCTGCGTTTTTTTCAAGCATTTTTATGCGCATGCAGGGAAAAAACGCAGCGTTTTTGTGCGTTTCTATGCGTTTTTTGTGCGTTTGCGTTTTTTTACAGATTTTTGGACAACCCCCCAAAAAAGAAAAAAAAAACATTCAACAACACACAAGACCAATGGGACTTCATTGTGGGTGTGGTATGTTAATATATAGACCCTGTCTACAGTATTCTTCCCATTTTCTTGATTCTTCTCGTGACCATGGATCTGCGCTGGAAGAGTTTTCACTTCAACTTGGATTTGGACATCGCGATGGCTCAGGCGTATGCAGTTGCTTGCCATGAACAAAGGAAGAGAGAGAGGCAGCGAAGACGGCAGCGGCGGCGTATGTGGATACATCTGATTGTTGAACTCCGGGAGAGCCGTGGGGCATACCACACCCTCTACAGCGAGCTCCAGGCAAACCCGGAGAAATTTACAGATTATATCCGGATGTCCTAAGAAAGTTTCAGGGATTTGCTTGCTCATGTCCAACAATCCATCCGGAGACAGGACACACAGCTCCGTCGTGCGATTCCTCCTGAGGAACGGCTACTGGTGACATTACGGTACGTAATATTTAAAAACCAAGGGGTGCGGTCTGATTGCTTTTTTTTAAAATTTAATATTCAAAACCTTGGGTAATTAGTTTTCGTGAATGTACTAATATTTTATTTTATAGTTTTTTAAAATGATATACATAAATATTAATTTAACTTCTTTCTCTGTTCACAGATTCCTGGCAACTGGAGAAAACCTATCTTCACTACACTTCCAGTACCGTATTGGAATCTCTACCTTGTCTGGAATTGTTGCGGAGACCTGCCGGGCTCTCTGGAATGTTCTTTGTCCAGAATTTATGCCCCTGCCCACCGCTGAAAAGTGGATGGAAATTACTGACAAATTCTGGACAGTATGCAATTTCCCCAACTGTTTGGGAGCTGTTGATGGTAAACACATACGGATCATCAAACCCAAAAGAACGGGATCTGAGTACTATAATTACAAAAAGTACTTTTCAATAGTACTCATGGCCATTGCGGATGCCGGATGTATGTTTGTAGCAGTGGACATTGGAGCATTTGGCTGTGCTAATGACTCACAGGCTTTTAAAAACTCAGACATGGGCCTGAGGTTGTATGGCAACCAATTTAATTTCCCTATGCCACGGCCTCTTCCTCACACCGAAGCTCCGCCACTGCCCTTTGTAATGGTTGGCGATGAGGCTTTTCAAATGTGCGGAAACTTACTGAAACCCTACTCCAGCCGGGACTTGGACCACACCAAAAAAATATTTAATTACAGGCTGACCAGGGCCAGAAGAACTGTCGAGTGTGCTTTTGGGATTCTTGTCTCCAGATGGCGAATTCTCGGCACGGCCATTAATCTTAAACTTGAAACAGTCGATGAGGTGGTGAAGGCCTGTGTGGTTCTACATAACTTTGTGATGGCTAAAGAGCACCCGACCTTTGAACTGGACGCTGATGCTCCTAACCCATTGCCTGAATTCACTCAGCACCCTCTCAGGTCATCCGTTGAAGTTGGCCAAATGAGGGACCAATTTGCGGCCTACTTTATTTCTGATGTAGGACGGGTGCACTGGCAAGATGAAATGGTGTAAGAATGTTTTTGTTTGTTTATGGTAATAAAAAACCTTATTTGATACCATTACTGAGTGCACTATATTTTTTAAACTCCAATTAAATAAAAAACTTCCCATGTATAACTGTGAAGTTTTTGATGTTCACACACCTGGGCAGGTAAATACACATATGAGTTAAAATGCAGCATTGCTAGTCTGCGTGAAATATATTGGAACGTAAGCAAAGCTGCATGTTAAATCTGATGCGTATTAACCAGGCCATGAATCAGGAAACCAATTTTTTTCAAGAGAAAATTGTCCAACTAGTTGAAAAAAAAGTATGTGATTTTTTCAAAACCCAACCCCAATGAAAGTCAATGGGGAATACAAGTCAGCATTGAGTGGATGAATGTAATCAGCTCAATTCCAACTTTTATTTAAAATTGTGGTAGTGTAGAAATAAACATTTTTTAAGAAAGAAACTTATTTTTTTAGACAAGTTTCAACAGTTTGTTTTTCATGAAACCAGATTCTAGTTGGTAAAACTCGAGTTATTACACTAGGCCTTGGTATGACTATACTAGGCCATGGTATTTCACATATGAGTATACTAGGCCTTGGGCCTACTAGTATAGTCATATGTGAAATACCACGGCCTAGTATAGTCATACCAAGGCCTACTGTAATAACTCGATTTTTACCAACTAGGATCTTGTTTCACGAAAAACAAACTGGTGAAACTTGACTAAAAAAATTGAAACATTTTTAAAGAAAGAAACTTATTTTTTTAGACAAGTTTCAACAGTTTGTTTTTCATGAAACCAGATCCTAGTTGGTAAAACTCGAGTAATTACACTAGGCCTTGGTATGACTACTAGTCCGTGTTATTTCACATATGAGTATACTAGGCCTTGGGCCTACTAGTATAGTCATATGTGAAATACCACGGCCTAGTATAGTCATACCAAGGCCTACTGTAATAACTCGATTTTTACCAACTAGGATCTTGTTTCACGAAAAACAATCTGGTGAAACTTGACTAAAAAAATTGAAACAAGTTTCAACAGTTTGTTTTTCATGAAACCAGATCCTAGTTGGTAAAACTCGAGTTATTACACTAGGCCTTGGTATGACTACTAGTCCGTGTTATTTCACATATGACTATACTAGGCCTTGGGTTGGTTTTTAACATGTATTTACCCATCAGTGTGTGTGAGCGGTGCAAACAACATTAATCAAACTTTGTAATGGTGAACCACAAATGTAAATTTATTTTTAACCACAAAAATAAACAAAAAAATTATTTTTTTCGGCATTTGGGGGCAGATGGTTTCAATTTGGGGGTGTGCAGGGAATATGCAACACTTGCAGTTGAAGACGGTGTTTGAGGGGAAGGGGCAACAAAACTTGTGGGGGAAGGTAGTCCAGTTAAGGGAATTAAACTAGGAACACTTGGAGGAGAGGAAATCTGTTCAGGTACATTTGTTGTAATCGTATGTCGCCGTAGGCTTGTGTGCCTGGACCGACTTTGGCCCAATGCCCGCCTTGATTGATTTCGCCTTGAACTTGGGGCAAATATTGAGTGTAGGTCCCCCGTCTGCTGGGGTGGCTGCTGCTGCTGCTGAGGTGGCTGCTGCTGCTGCTGAGGTGGCTGCTGCTGAGGTGGCTGCTGCTGCTGCTGAGGTGGCTGCTGCTGCTGCTCTTGGTTGGCAGTGCTCGTCCTTGCAGGAGGACTGGTGGCGGCAGTGATGGTCCAGGTTTGCGGAGTGGTGGTGGCAGGGCTACTACATGTTGTTGTAGCGGCAGGGCTGTTCCATGTTTGCCTAGTGGTGGCTGAGCTCCACGCATGCATGGGAGTGGCGGTGGTGCTCCAGACAGGAGCAGCGCTTGCCATGGTGGTGTCGGTGAAGTGACCAGCTGCACTCAGACTTATGGTGGTGTAACGGTGGGTGTCCTGGCTTTGAATAGAGGTGTCCGTGCAGTGGTATGCAGCACAAGTCGGTAGTGAGGTGAAGCGAGTCAATGGTGGCACAGGTGGAAATGACACCACTGACTGCTGACCGTACCGATTATGCTGCATAGCTTGCAAGAAAGCATTGTTGCAGGCCTGCAGCACATTCAGCTGTTGCTCAGGACTAAGGTGTTCCGCCATGCCCTTTTCAATCTTACTAATAAAATGGTGTGCTGGTCTGTTGAGGTCGGCCTCCAGACGGTCAAGGCGCTGTTCTACAGAATTGAAGCGGTGTTCAAAGTGGTTAAAACCACGTTCCATGAGTGCAAAACCGTTTTCAACTCTGTCGGACAGCGACTTGAGGCTGGAATTAAAGGCCTCGCTCAAATGCATAAACTCGGGCAAGACATTCCTGTCCAATGCCCTCTGCCGCTGGCGGGTAGTGCCCGCATAACCAGTGGCAGAGACCTGGGACAGGGGAACACCTGATGGCCCAGCTTCCTGGTCACCAGCTGTGTGTGTGGCTGACCTGCAAGGTGCTTCCTGGCTGTCGGATGGCTGGGACGGGTCAGAGGACGTCCGAGGAAGGACCGCTCTAGGGCCAGGTTGCAGGGTGCTGCTACAGGTGCTGTGGAAGAAAGGAAAATCATTACTACCATGCCTTTACAAGAAGCATCAGCTGTGGATTAGAAAAACACAGATTAATAAAACTAAAAACCCAAAATTTATAATACTTACGATCTCGTGGCAAGGACCGGTCTTAGGAACTGCAACGCGTGATAGTGACGGTATCTAGTTCTGGTCCTTGACGCAGATCCACTGCGAACCTGGCCCTCAGCACGAACATCACTGTTGAAGCGGTCCTTGATCGAACGCCAACGTGTTCGGACTTTGTCCACTGTTGGGAAAAAAAAAACAGTGGCATCAAGGACAACAGTCACTGCGGCACAATACAGCAATACAATACTCAAAGCAGTCACTGTAGAGCCCGATGACACTGTTGGGTTTCCTGCTAGAATATACCTAGCACGAAACCCAACAGTGCCATCAAGGACAACAGTCACTGCGGCACAATACAGCAATACAATACTCAAAGCAGTCACTGTAGAGCCCGATGACACTGTTGAGTTTCCTGCTAGAATATACCTAGCACGAAACCCAACAGTGCCGTCAAGGACAACAGTCACTGCGGCACAATACAGAGCAGGGAAATACTCACTAAACGCCTTTTTGGAGGATGCTGTGGCGCTGTCCCAGCCATCCATCAATGCTGCGGCCACCTCATTCCATAGCCGCCGGGTCACCACATTGTCCTTGTACAGCCGGTCATGGCTGTCCCACAACGGCGCACGCTCCTGGACCAGGCTGATGAGCTGCTCATTATCCAGGTAGACGTCTTCATCCCGTTGTGGAACCTAGACAAAACACATTCATTAGAATAATCAAATTTAAATTGAATAAAAAGTTACAAAAAAAAGAAACATAAAAAAGAGTAAAAATAGAAGATAAAAAATAAAGAACATTACAAATCATTTGATACATACATTCCGTATCACCACCGGGACTTGGCTTCGCTGCTCCTGCTCTTCGCCCTCAGTAGTCCCGTCCGCAGAAGATGATGATGATGTCTTAAAAAAGTTGAAAAAAACGTAAGAGATTTGGAGTAGCAGCAGATATACTTACCAGATGCACGAAAATAATCACCTCACGGTCTGCTTGCGCCAATTCCTGCCGCGATGGGGAATATTCTGATTCTGAAGACATACTGCAAAATAATAAAAATCATTAGTACATACATAATTTAAAAGGACAGGCATATGATGTAATACTCACATTCTTGACGCTGATAGAAGATGGGTTCCTTGGTGACTGTCTGCTCTCCAATCTGTCAGTGTAGTAGTGGCAGAGTTTTGGCAGGCACCTCCTTTATATAGACTTTTTTTTTTTTACTTTAGAATTTTCTAACTAGTGCAACTAGTGGACACCACCAAAAAAACGCAGCGCTAAAAAAACGCTTACATGCGCATGCCAGTGCGCACGTATGCGCATCCATAGGCCATAATGGCCATTTTTAGCGCAAAATGTGTGCATACGTGCGCATGCGCTTTTTTGCAGTGCTTGGGCGGACCAAAAAATGCAACATGTAGCGTCTGTAAAATACAAACCCACACCCCAAAAAAACGCAGCGCATGAAAAACGCATACGTGCGCATGCCAGCGCGCACGTATGCGACCATGTTAAATATAGGGGAAAAAAACGCATGCGCACGTATGCGTTTTTTTCAAGCGCAAAAAAACGCAAATGTGAAACCAGCCTAACTTGCATATTGTGCTGGGTCTTTCCCCTGCTTATGTATCACTGATGTGTTGGCTCGCAGGCAGTCTCCTGGGAGAGCAGATCCTTTAGATATCGCATTAAGGCTAGTGATGAGATGAAGAGAGAGAGATATCCCAAGATCAATTTATAGTAGGCCAGTGAAAATACATCTAGGCCCGGGGCCTTTCCCGACTTGGTTTCTTTTACAGCAGCCCGCAGTTCCTCTACAGTAAAGGGCAACTCTAAGGAAGTGTGGCACCCCTGAGGGTTCAGTCGCCACAGAGGTACTGCACTTCCTCCTGAGGTGTGGTACCCCACTCTCCAGGTAAGGTGGAGACTAGAGTTGAGCGACTTTTGGTTTTTTAGGGTCGTGTTTCGTTTCGTGAAACCCGACTTTTCCAAAAGTCGGGTCGAGCAAGATCGTCCGATTATAGGGAAAAGTCGGGGTCGTCCCGAAACACGAAACCCAATGTAAGTCAATGGGGAATAAAAGTCGGCAGTGAGAGGAGGACAGGAAACACACCTACAGTGCCCATTTGAATGCCAAAAGCATCAATTCTTCTTACTTAAGCTTGTCAACCTTAATTAACTTCATAATACAAGTTACGCACTGAAAAATGGGGGTTATTTGGCTAAAGTTGTGGGGGGGTAGGGCTGGCTGCAGGTTTTCATGTGCCCTGGGCGAAAGAGCGCCCCTTTAACACATCCTTTAACACATACCACAACTCATCAATGATCATGCTCCGATACGGCAGAGAAATAGCGGTATAGTACAATGAAAAATACTTCACTTTTTACATCTCATGACGAGGCCCATCTATTTCTCCATACAGAATCATTGGTCCCATATAATGTTTGAAACAGTATATGATGAGCTCCACATAATGCTACAGTATATGTTGGTCCCCATGGATGAAGCTCCACTGTCTTATGGGCCCAAATAATGCTCCAAACATAATGGGCCCCATTTCTAATGCTCTAGTGTATAATGGGCCCTGTAAATGCTGCTCCAGTGTCTGATGTCCACCTTTGGAATGTTCCAGTGTATGGTGGGCCCCATCTATCATTCTCCAGAGTATAGTGCTCCCCAAAAATTGCTGTCCCAACATTGAAAACAATCAAATAAGTCTCCTCGCTAGGGAATCCCTGGACTAGTCTGGACTCCTCGTCGTCCCCATCTTCCATCTCACTGCACAGTATTTCAACCTTGCAAGTGCTGTGATCCTGAGCAAGCAGGGGGGGCCCACTCGTTGGCGACGGCACTGGCACAGGGCCCCTGATAGTACGGTGGTGTGTCTGATGGCGGGTGGGCCGAACCTGCACTTTCATCTGCAGCTTCCTCTTTGTCACCGTGTAAGATGGAACTGTATATGGGAAGGGTAACCTGAGTTTCATCAGGGTCAGATTCAGGCCGTGTAGCGTGAGAGGGGAATGTAGTGGTCTGGGTCAATGTACCAGCAGATTCATCGAGCAGTCGCTGGGCATCAGTGCACTTGTGTCGCCCCCAGGAGTACGGTCGCCACAGTGGCATTACCTTCCTCCTAGGGAGTGTGATGTCATGCTTGGGAGCAACGAAGGATCTCTCTAGCAGGTTAACTGATTGTGCGGCGTTATTCCCACGAGTCATGACCCTCCAAACAGCGTTCATGAAGGCAAAGTGTTTGTTTTACGTGGGCAGTATGGTTGCAAAGCTGAACCTTAAAGGAATGTCCAGAAGGGCACCACCAGGAGTGGAGCCTACGGTTAAATTCGACTCCACCTGGGAAACCTCAACCATGCCAGCTACAGAACAGATGCACACATTGCAAGCTTAATTCCGTTAACGAACGAGACTCCGTCATGCCCCGCGGTCCGAGTCCGGCTTACTAGAGGGACACGTGAGGCTCTGGAACATGAGATTGGCCAATAACTGGTGTGTCATGCCCTTACATGTCCGTGGCTGCATGTGCGCTACACTGAAAAGGCCAGCATTTGTCGCTTACAGGTGCAGATAACCCGCTGAACAACGTTAGTGATGGGGATCACTGAGTGATTACAATTATTACCCGCGAACAATGATTTCCCAGTAAGTGCAGGTCAACTGCAGTTCCGGAATTAGGCCTAACCGTCATTCCTGAAAAAATGAAAAACTTACGTGTGCAAACCACAGGTGCTGTAGCTTGCCAGCCGTTCTCACGCCCAGTATGGATTACACGTGATTGCACAAAGGTTAGAAAGGGTACCGTATCCCCAGATAACATGTATGGATAGCGTACACATTCAAAATATATGTCTCAGGAGGCAGGCTCAGACGGTGTTAGGCCCAGTATGGATTGCACGTGATTGCACAAAGGTTAGAAAGGGTACCGTATCCCCGGATAACATGTATGGATAGCGTACACATTCAAAATATATGTCTCAGGAGGCAGGCTCAGACGGTGTTAGGCCCAGTATGGATTGCACGTGATTGCACAAAGGTTAGAAAGGGTACCGTATCCCCGGATAACATGTATGGATAGCGTACACATTCAAAATATATGTCTCAGGAGGCAGGCTCAGACGGTGTTAGGCCCAGTATGGATTGCACGTGATTGCACAAAGGTTAGAAAGGGTACCGTATCCCCGGATAATATGTATGGATAGCGTACACATTCAAAATATATGTCTCAGGAGGCAGGCTCAGACGGTGTTAGGCCCAGTATGGATTGCACGTGATTGCACAAAGGTTAGAAAGGGTACCGTATCCCCGGATAACATGTATGGATAGCGTACACATTCAAAATATATGTCTCAGGAGGCAGGCTCAGACGGTGTTAGGCCCAGTATGGATTGCACGTGATTGCACAAAGGTTAGAAAGGGTACCGTATCCCCGGATAACATGTATGGATAGCGTACACATTCAAAATATATGTCTCAGGAGGCAGGCTCAGACGGTGTTAGGCCCAGTATGGATTGCACGTGATTGCACAAAGGTTAGAAAGGGTACCGTATCCCCGGATAACATGTATGGATAGCGTACACATTCAAAATATATGTCTCAGGAGGCAGGCTCAGACGGTGTTAGGCCCAGTATGGATTGCACGTGATTGCACAAAGGTTAGAAAGGGTACCGTATCCCCGGATAACATGTATGGATAGCGTACACATTCAAAATATATGTCTCAGGAGGCAGGCTCAGACGGTGTTAGGCCCAGTATGGATTGCACGTGATTGCACAAAGGTTAGAAAGGGTACCGTATCCCCGGATAACATGTATGGATAGCGTACACATTCAAAATATATGTCTCAGGAGGCAGGCTCAGATGGTGTTAGGCCCAGTATGGATTGCACGTGATTGCACAAAGGTTAGAAAGGGTACCGTATCCCCGGATAACATGTATGGATAGCGTACACATTCAAAATATATGTCTCAGGAGGCAGGCTCAGACGGTGTTAGGCCCAGTATGGATTGCACGTGATTGCACAAAGGTTAGAAAGGGTACCGTATCCCCGGATAACATGTATGGATAGCGTACACATTCAAAATATATGTCTCAGGAGGCAGGCTCAGACGGTGTCAGGCACAGTATGGATTTGACGGCCCAGATTACACAGCGGAGGAGCAGGGAGAAGTAAAGATTGCAAATACTGGGGCCCTGCCCAAGCAAGGGGGGCCCACTCGTGGGCGTCGGTACTGGCACTGGCCCCCTCATAGTACAGCGGTGTGTCTGACGGCGGGTGTGCACCACCGTCAGAGACACTTGATTGCACTATGAGGGACCCTGTGCCAGTGCCCACGCCCAAGAGTCGGCCTACCCACCTGTCCAGGGCAACGGCACTCGCACGGTGTCGTGCGCTAGGTGGTGACCCCGGCCATGGGGGGGGAGGCAGCACAGTTAGGGAGTTTTAGAAAGTGGCATATGTTGATGTTCGACATTCAGCTGATGCAAAAGGCGAAATAGGTCAAGTCCCAGGAAGAGGTGGACCAAAGCAAGCCATTTTTCTGTCACCCTATGTGTCATCAGGGGAAGGTGGGACAAAATCCTTGGAAACCCATGCATGGTTCATTTTAATGAAGGTTAGATCATCCACATTTTGGGTTGACAGACGGGTCCTTTTTTCTGTCAGGATTGATCCAGCTGCACTGAAGACTCTTTCCGATAGCACACTTGCAGCTGGGCAAGCGAGCTCCTGTAAGGCATATTGTGCCAATTCAGGCCAGGTGTCCAGTTTAGCGGCCCAATAGTCAAAGGGGAATGACCTGTGTGGGAGAACATCGATATGGGAGGAAAAGTAGTTTGTAACCATGGTTGACAACTGCTGTCTCCTGTCACTTTCCATCGATGCAGTATTACCAGTTGTGTGAGCGGTATTTGAAAAATCAGTCCACGACATTGTCATGAAACCCCTGTCTCCAACGCCACTTCTGCTGTGTGCACCTCGAACACCTCTGCCAAGCTGCCCCCGGCCCGTACGGCTCGTGTGAGAACCATCACCGCTGCTGTGTGCTGGGAATGCCTCAAGCAACCGATTTACCAGAGTTGCTTGTTTATTAGCCAATATTAGGTCAAGGTTCTCCTGTGGCATGATGTTTTGTAATTTGCCTTTATAGCGTGGATCCAGGATGCTGGCCAACCAGTAGTCGTCATCGTTCATCATTTTGGCAATGCGGGGGTCCCTTTTTAGGATCCGCAAGGCATAATCTGACATGTGGGCCAATGTTCCCGGTGTCAATGATGCACTGCGAGTGCTGGTTGGAGGAGCACTTTCTGGCAAATCCACATCCCTCCAGTCACGCACAAACCCTGTACCAGACCTTGCCACGCCAACATTTTCACTTGCCCCACGAGATGCATCCTCCTCCCCTATGTAATCATCCCCATCATCATCCTCCTCCTCCTCTTCTTCCTCCACCTCGTCCAGGAGAGGTCCCTGAGCAGACAATGGCTGAATGTCATCAAGGATTCCCTCCTCCTCTTCCTCCTCATCAACATTGGCTGCAGATGCCTGCTCCTTAAGGTGCGTCAAAGTTTGCATGAGCAGACGCATAAGTGGGATGCTCATGCTTAGGATGGCGTCGTCTGCGCTTACCAGCCGTGTGCATTCCTCAAAACACTGAAGGACTTTACAGAGGTCTTTCAGCTTCGACCACTGCACACCTGTCAACTCCATGTCTGCTCTCAAAGTTCCTGGCCGTGTATCCTCCCACAAATGCATTATGGCCTGCCTCTGCTCGCACAGCCGCTCCACCATGTGCAGGGTGGAGTTCCACCTTGTTGCAATGTCGATAATGAGGCGGTGGTTGGGAAGGTGGAGCAATCGCTGCAGCTTCTGCATACGAACAGAGTGTACAGGCGACCGGCGGATGTGCGCGCACAGTCTTCGCACCTTCTGGAGCAGGGCTGTTAACTCCGGATAATTTTTGAGGAAGCACTGCACCACCAGGTTCAAGGTGTGAGCCAAGCAAGGTATGTGGCTGAGTTTTGAAAGGGCTATGGCTGCCACAAAATTACGGCCGTTATCACTAACTACCTTGCCTGCCTCAAGATGTACACTGCCCAGCCATGACTCAGTTTGTCGCTTCAAGTACTCGGCCAGCACCTCGGCGGTATGTCTGTCGCCCAAACACATCATCTGCAACACAGCCTGCTGACGCTTTCCACTAGCTGCTCGATAGGGGGACACATCGTGTGCAACAGTGGCAGCTGCAGATGGAGTGCTCGTACGACTGCGCTCTGTGGATGAGCTTTCGCTTCTGGAGGAGGAGGAGGAGGAGGAGGAGGGTGGAACGCCTACAGCCAACTGTTTCCTATACCGTGGGCTAGGCAGCACTGTCCCACCACCGCTGTCCCCTGTGGACCCTGCATCCACCACATTAACCCAGTGCGCATTGATGGACACGTAATGGCCCTGGCCATGCCGACTGGACCATGCATCAGTAGTGAGGTGCACCTTTCCGCTCACTGACTGCTTGAGTGCATGGACAATGCGGTCTTTCACATGATGGTGGAGGGCTGGGATGGCTTTGCGAGAGAAGAAGTGGCGACTGGGTAGGTCGTAGCGTGGTACTGCATAGGCCATGAGTTCGCGGAAAGCTGTGCTTTCCACCAACCGAAAGGGCATCATCTCAAACGAGATTAGTTTGGCAATGTGGGCGTTCAAACCCAGTGTACGCGGATGAGAGACTGAGTACTTTCTTGACCTACTCATAGTGTCTGGGAGGGTGAGCTGGACTTGAGAGCTGCATATGGTGGAAGTAGCGGTGGACAGGGCGGACTGAGAGAGGGTTGATGATGGTGATGGATTTGTTGTTCTTTCTGATGGCCTAGAATCAGTCTTTCGTTGATATAACAGTGGGATTCCCTGACTGCTGTGGCCTTGCAACGACACCTCAACATTTGCTGCTGTGCTAACCGGTGGGCTTACAGTGGGGGAAACAATGTAGCGTTGCTGACTACCTTCGTTGTGATCAGTTGCACATGTGGCACTTGAGGTTTGGTGTTGTGTCCACGCTTGCAAGTGCATGCTGGTTAAATGTCTAAGCAAGCAACTGATATTCAAATTTTTCAGATTTTTCCCTCGGCTAAAGGTCTTTGCGCACTTCTTACAGATAACCTTGACCTGATCATGAGGATTTTGTTAAAAAAAGTGCCACACTGCACTCTTTCTACTTTGGCAGACATTTTGCGGCCTAGCACGCTGTGATCTTTTGACCCTCTGGACAAGCTGTCCAGCAACTCTTTTGATGTTTGGAACCTGTTTTTGGAGTGCTCCGGGCCTGCCAGATAACAGCTGTTGCGATGTCGATGTCTGCTGTGGATGCTCCTCATCTGAGCTATTGGAAGCAGCACCCTCTTCCCCCAATGGATGCCAATCTGGGTCAACAACTGGGTCATCCATCACCTCCTCTTCTATGTCATGTGCACCTTCCTCTGTGTCACCGTGTATGGTGGTATAGTGTGCGGGAAGGGGCACCTGAGTCTCATCAGGGTCAGAATCTGGCTCTGTACACTGCGAGGACAATGTAGTGCTCTGAGTGAATGTACCAGCAGAATCATCCATCAGCGGCTGTGCATCAGTGCACTCCATGTCACATTCATCTTGGCCTGGGTAATTCACCATTTCACTTGATAATCCAGGCATGGTATGTGAAAACAGCTCCATGGAGTAATCAGTAGTATGGCCTGCGTCATCCTTCAATCTTGGTTGGGGTGAAGGACACAAGGAAAGGTGTGGTTCATGAACATGAGCCTCCAATGACGACTCAGTGCTTTTACTTTTTACAACTGAAGAAGAGGAGGCGATAGAGCTGGAGGCTGAGTCAGCAATGTAAGACAAAACTTTTTCCTGATGCTCTGGCTTTAAAAGCGGTTTGCCAACTCCTAGAAAACTAAGCGTTCGAGGCCTTATGTAGCCAGACGATGACGCAGGCTCAACACCTCCTGCATTCGGTCCTATTTTGCTCTTGCCACTACCATCAGATCCACCACCAACACCATCATTACCAGCTGCCAACCCCCGCCCAATTCCACGGCCTCTTCCACCAGCCTTCCTCATTTTTGGTAGAAATGTAGACAAAATCCAACAAACTATATAGTATGTAAAACAAGGTACAAGGTGTCTATAGGACAGGGGAGATTTTGAATTTCTGCACACACTTTTGGACACTGGACACTTTTGGATTGTGTGAGGCCCACTGATATCTGAGCGCTATGTGACAGGCTCCATGGCACAGCTGTGACCTAAGTGACTAGAGAATAAGTGAGATTTTGAATCTCTGCACACACTTTTGGACACTGGACACTTTTGGATTGTGTGAGGCCCACTGATATCTGAGCGCTATGTCACAGGCTCGATGGCACAGCTGTGACCTAAGTGACTAGAGGATAAGTGAGAGTTTGAATCTCTGCACACACTTTTGGACACTGGACACTTTTGGATTGTGTGAGGCCCAATGAATATCTGAGCGCTATGTGACAGGCTCGATGGCACAGCTGTGACCTAAGTGACTAGAGGATAAGTGAGAGTTTGAATCTCTGCACACACTTTTGGACACTGGACACTTTTGGATTGTGTGAGGCCCAATGAATATCTGAGCGCTATGTGACAGGCTCGATGGCACAGCTGTGACCTAAGTGACTAGAGGATAAGTGAGAGTTTGAATCTCTGCACACACTTTTGGACACTGGACACTTTTGGATTGTGTGAGGCCCAATGAATATCTGAGCGCTATGTGACAGGCTCGATGGCACAGCTGTGACCTAAGTGACTAGAGGATAAGTGAGAGTTTGAATCTCTGCACACACTTTTGGACACTGGACACTTTTGGATTGTGTGAGGCCCAATGAATATCTGAGCGCTATGTGACAGGCTCGATGGCACAGCTGTGACCAAAGTGACTAGAGGATAAGTGAGATTGGATTGCTTTTAAAAAAGCAGTTTGCGGAGCAGTGGGTAAACAGCAATGCCAGCCTGTCAGGAAGCCTTAGAAGGCAGCCCAACAACCAACACCACTGATACACCACTATATAGCCTCCCCTCTTGCACTGCACACACAGTGACTGGTGTGTTGTGCAGGCCAAATCGCTAGCAGCAGAAGCACTTTTTTGGTCTTCTTCCCTGCCTAACGCTCTCCCTACAGAATCAGCAGCAACCTCTCCCTATGCTAAGATCGGCAGAAGTAAGATGGCGGTCGGCGTGCACGCCCTTTTATACCCCCTGTGACGCCCACCAAAGCAAGCCAATCACTTGCATGCCCTTCTGAAAGATGGTGGTGACCCGTGCCTATGTCATCACGTTGCCCACAGTGTCCGTGGATCCTGATTGGCTGAAAAAGAGCGCAAAACAAACTTTTGAAACGCGACTTTGGCGCGTAAGTCGCCGACCTCGTGGCCGACCTCATCCAAGGGTCGGGTTTCGTTTCATGAAACCCGACTTTGCTAAAAGTCGGCGACTTTTGAATTTTTTCGACCCGTTTCGCTCAACTCTAGTGGAGACACCTGACCACACTCCAACACCTGCATCCCACACAACATAGTAATGTAGCAAAGCACCTTTGGTGGCTCCCTGCTTGGAACACGAAGAGTGCTGGGAGGTCGGTAGAGCTTAGACTGCACAAGAGAGTGGGAGAATATTAGGAAAAGGTCAGTCTGTGAGAGAAGATCCCCTGAGAGGGATGGAGTGAAGGAAGTGCTGCAGCAGACTCCTGTGACCTGGAGCTGCTGGCACAGGAAAGAGCCATAGAAAGCCTGATTCTTCAGAAGGAAGATAGTTTAGTACGGAACGTAAGGAGAAGAAGAGAACTAAGGACTAGGGTCAGAGCAGAGCCCTTGCTCAAGTTTGAAGTGCATGGCCGGGGTCCGGTCCACGAGGTTGTATGGATACTGATGTTCCTGCAGCAGAAACCGGAGGAATAGAAGTCGTCACCACTTTATTCCCAACTAAGACTTGGGGGCACAACAGCAACGCGGGTGAGCCGGGACATGATAGCAAGAAGTCCCCGAAGCAGGCTACAGCTGCCGTACAATTAGAGTTCTAAGTAACATCAAGAAGGAGGAACTTGAGTTTAATACGCAACTACAAGTACTTCAGATTAGGCGCTAGTGTGGAGACGTTCAGAGAAGGCACATGTTGGAGGAGTGCTGGAAAGGTGTACTTTACCTTGCCTGGGAGTTGGCTGAGCCCCTGACCTGGAGGACACGGCACTGAAGCGGGCATCTGTGCGAACCAGACTGTGAGTAAAGCCTTTGGAACTACATGCCCTTGTGTCCTCCACTTATTCTTGCTCCTTACACCATCTCCCCGCTTGCCAACATCATCTACACTGCCCTGGGACTACAGCTCCACCTGTGGGGAGCTTCAGCATCATTGCTGCACCACACCATCTGTCCCAGAGAAGCAACCCTGCAGCGCTGATCAAACTGACCAGAAACCACAGGTGGCGTCACGAATCATCTCAACAACTTTATCCCCATCACACTACCCCTTTTACATTGACCGCCTGAAGCCACGGACTGGGTCACTGCCACTGTGAAATCTCCCATTGTAATCAACGGGCCCGGCACCGAGTACCCCACGGCCTCTGGGGGCGAGTCAGAAGCTATGTCAATGTCAGTGTGGTAGGGTTCGTTGAGTCTAAAGAGTACAGAGAAGCGTAGTCCCAGGCTGTTATGATACAGAGTCAGGGTCCCACCGCAACCAACACGTGTTTTACAAGAAATGCTTCTTTCAGGGGTGGTGGGCTGTCACATCGTGTGAAAGACCCTAGTACAATTGATCTCTGGGAGCCGGCACGCTGCGCCTTCTCTGATCCGGCTCTCAGATTGACTGCCGGCTCAGCGAACAGCCAACTCCCACTCCAGGGGGCAACAAAATGCAGCCGCTGGGGAGACACTTCTGAGTGCCGCAGCATGTGCCCCCCAAGTTGGCTGCGCCCAGGGCACATGCCGCACCTGCCCCCTTCGCCTCAGATAATGCCTCTGCGGCTATGTACCTGCACAGTCAGATTCAGCCATTACACGGTACACAACATGGGCACATTTATGAAATTATCTAAGCACAGGGACATTTTTTTAACACATCCAATTGTGGAATTTATTAATCCTAGATCTATTGATTAAAATGTACTTTGTTCATGAGGCAACCCCTTAAAGGCAGAGTAACCTGTAACATCTTGTTTGTTCCCCACTAATGTAAATTATGTCTGATTCCGAAATAATTATTTTTATGCGATCTAACCAAGACTTGGGTGATATTGGCTTTGCTTGGGTCTTATTTATGTTTTTATGCATAGTCATTTTTCTCATCTGCAGAACTAATTTTAACTACTAATAACATCAATGTCTGAAATTAGCTAAGAGTTTCCTTTAGTAAAATGAACTCATAGCAGGTGAAATGAAAAAATATAATGAAGTGTCAGAGGCTATATTTGTTCTGTTCATTACAGTTCCATTTCACCTTTTATGTAAAGTGGCTATTAATCAGTATGTGGTGATCCACACTCTTCGCACAGAAAAATGTACAATTCTTTATGAAGCATCAGTATGTCACCCTTTAAGGGGGTGATATGTTTTCCAGAAGCAGTGCCACTATTGACTGTAGGTTGACTGGTTTTGCAGCTCTTCCCACCTTTCAGTAGTATGAGAAACATCACATTGACCAGACTGGATCGTTTATATTTAACCCCTTCACAGCATGCACAGTACTGCATCCATGCACCTAGCCTACAGTATAAATCTGGAAATTTTTCCAGACATATATTGTAACGTCACCATGGCCAACCATTCACCAGACGCAGTGTTCTTTCAGCCTCTGACTGGCCAACATGCACTTATGTGACTTTATGAGAAAATACAGCACTTTCCAATACAGGTGTCAAGACCCTGTCAGCATCAGCGATCTGCCATGGCTGAACAGAGTGACTCACCCACACTACGATGGAGCTCAAGGATCAGGTGCTGCGGGGGAGCTCAGGCAAACGGGACCGGAGCACCGCAGTGAGAGGGGACGCTGTACTTGCAGGAGACAGAAGGACCTGCGATCATGTGACTACGTGTCACAGGAGGGGCCGGGCCACAGTGGAGCACCACTGGAAGACTGCAGACCCGGGGGTATGCAGCGGTGACTCTGGAGGGTGAAAGCAGGTGTGGTGTTTGCAGGTACGCAGGATGCAGTGACGAGTCGCGAGACAATTTGGTGCTTTCTATATTAACGTTTATAAGACTAGAGGGAACTTTCCTCAGTCACGGCCTGATCAACAAAAGGGGTAACACGGGTTGCCCTCCCAGGGGCTCTATACAAGCAAACACAAACGGGTAGAACACGACTACTTCCGGCAATAGCTGGTCACTATAGGGCTGCGGTGTGGCCGACTACGGGTCCTTAATTATATAGTCAACTTAGCCGTCCAGACGTCCCTCGCCGTTCGGTATGGTGGTCTTTTGGCGTAGAAGTCGCTGGGCCCAGTTGCTGAGGCGTTGACGAAGTCTTTGTGTGCTCCGGCGCGCTGATGATGCTGGAGCCCCACAAGCCCCGAGGGAGTCCTTGGACGGACGGGCCGCAGTCCCCGGACAGGGGCAAGCAGCAGTGATGTAGGGTGGTGAATCACAGGCCACCTGCGCAGCTAACGGCTGCGACGGGAAGTCCGCGGCCAGCAGAGGCTCGGCCCCTGCTGCGGACCAGAGCGGGACAGTGGTGGCCGCCGACAGCACTGTTCTTGCCACAGCCACTGGTGAGAGCAGGGCGGCTGCTGGGAACAGGCCACAGCCGTGGGCTGGAGCGAGATGGCAGCGGCTGCAGGCGACCGTGGATAGGCTGCAGCCACGGGCTGAAGCGAGATGGCAGCGGTCGTGGGTGACCGCAGGTAGGCCGCAGCCACGGGCTGAGGTGAGGTGGCAGCTGCCGCGGGTCGAACTGGGGCCGCAGTGGCCGCCGGCTGGAGCGGATGATCGCCTTGGCGCCGCCCCTCTGGAGTCCTCAGTGAGCGTCTTCCCTGGCACTGGAAAGTCGCTCTAGCTTTCAGTCACTCCCACGGTCTCCTGCTGCCTCTGTCCCGGTCTGCTGACTTATCATCCTGGGAATTCCCCGCCTCCTTTATGCTGGTCCCTCCCCCAGCCCATCTGTCTGTCACAACGGTCTGTCCCTGAACTCTGTCCTCCGAGTACAGTTTCCCCCGGAACCCAGATGACGGCTCCCTTGGTTCCGGCCCGGACACTTGACAGGGGCCGTTCCTCCCACACTGGTCAGACAAAAACGGGTTTCATACAAGGGGAGGGCGGCGCGGTACAGAAGGGGTGAGCAGAGAATTGTCAGGATGTAGCCAAAGGGTCAAAACACAGAGATGGCAGCGCAGTACAAGAGGGGCGGGCAGAGAATAGTCAGGACGTAGCCAAGGGGGTCATAGACAGAGATAACAGCACAGTACAGGAGGGACAGGCAGAAATATTAACAGGGACAGAACCAGATCAGAACCAGACAAGCATAAAGTAGCACATGCACAAAGCACAGACACAGGCACAACAAGGTCACACACACTCGGCCAAGGGTCAGAGTATAAGTGGCGAGGAATGACCCCACAATGAGGCTATAAGAAGCCTCCCAGAATCCCAGAGTGAGGCCGCCCAGATTAACCTCTGAACTACCTAATCCTACCAGCTGAGCAAATCATGACAACAGGAGGATGCTGGACAGAGATGTATACCATGCAGTGTATGTCTCTCTACAGTGGAGGATTATGGTGGACTGATGGTTTGTGACCCATCTTAACAGTGAAAACTGATGAGCACATATCTCCCGAGTGGATCTCTGCTGTTTTGGAAGCTTAGGAGCTCTGCAAATGGTGCCTACAACCTACTCCAGGAAACTATACTCCCTGGCAGGCACAGTACTGCATAAGGAACGTGCATCTGACTGTAGAGCCCCCATGGACTTAATTTAGAAGGGAACTCTGTGCAGTGCCTCCCCTCCCACAACTCCCCCAGGTGATGCCATAATTAGGACGCCCAACTGACCAACGGGAAGTGAGAGGAAGGGGCGTCCGGCCACACCCTCAGGGGTTAAATTCAGGTGCGGGGGCCAGGGTCTTCCTCTCTCTCCTCGGCTGACCCATAGAAGCTTTTGTCCCACCCTCCCTCCCTTATAGAATTTTCGATATGCGGGCGAGTCTATTGTTTAAAGTTTAGATTTAAAAAAAAAACCCCTTTTGTTTTATGCAAAGTTTTATTCACGTTGTTATGTTATTATGTCACAGCGGTAGTGTAGAGGGGGCAAGTTTCATAACCGCTCATCAGCTTCCTTGCCCAGCGGTCAGTGACGGAACTTCCAGCTATGAGTCCGTTGCGAATTGTACTTGCCTCTCTCTGCTTATTAATAAACTGTGACTGACTTGTTCAACCCATCCATGCTTGTCGGTGTTTTGTTATTACGGGATTGGTGGGAGGCGGGAAGGCACTGCTTACGACACACAGGTCTCTGCAGTCTTAAAGCCACATGGTACTCTGTCTCTTCTGAGCCCTTCCATATGCTCAAACAGAAGTGTATGACCACATATAGGGTGCTGCTGTACTTGGGATAAATAGCATAATAATTTACGGGGGATGTTTTTTTTTAATGGCCAAGGTAAAGATGAAAGATTTTTTTAAAATCTACTTTTCATTTTCTCACATCCTGTTGGTAAATAAATTGGTAAATACACTTGTGGGATAAAAATATTTATTCCAGTTTCAGATGAACTTCTTGAGAGGTGTAGTTTCAAACGTGGGTCAGTTGTGGGGGGGCATCTCTTGTTCTGGCACCTCAGGGTCTCTGCAAGTATTGTCCACAAACTATTACTGCCAAATTTGTGCTCCCAAAGCTAAATAGTGATTCTTACCTTCTGAGCCCAGCCGTGCACAAACAATAGTTTTGACCACATGATGCTGGGTAATGAAGAAATTGCTTTATAAATGTTAGGTCCTCATCCTCCTGATTCCTTGTGAAAATGAAAAATATGGGGATAAAACAACATTTTTGTGTAAACAAAATATGTAATTGTTCATTTTTATGCCCCAATGTTATAAAATTTTGTAAAGCACCTGTGGGTTCAATATGATTGCCACACCCCTCGATGAATTTCTTGAGGGGTATGGTTTCCAAAGTGCAGTCATGTGTGGGGGGTTACTGTTCTTTTGGCCGTACAAGGGCTCTACAAATGTGACATGGTGCTCGCAAACCATACATGCAGTCTAATTTCCAAAATGGCACTCCTTTCTTTTGAAGCTCTACTGTGTGCCCAAACAGTAGTTTTCCCCCATAAATGGGGTAGCAGGGGAAATTTCACAACAAATTGGATGGTCCATTTTCTCCTGTTACCCTTGTGAAAGTGAAAAATGTGTGGCTAAAGCAAAATTTTGGGGAAAAATACAGTTTTTCATTATTTTCTTCCACTTTGCTATTATTCTTATGAAGCACTTGAAGGGTCAACAAACGTCCTGAATGCAGTGTTGAATACCATGAGGGGTGCCATTTTTATAATGGGATCTTGTTTAGGGGTTTTCTGTCATATAGGACCCCCAAAGTCACTTTAAAAGTGAAGTAGTCCCCCCGAAAAACAGGATTTGTAAATTTTGCAGAAAAAATAAAAAAAAACTGCTAGTTTTTTAACCCTTCTAACTTCCTACCAAAGATAAATATGTTTCAAAATGATGTTGGCATAAAATAGACATATCATAAATGCTAGTCATTAATTATTTGGTGTAGTATGACTATTTTTTTTGAGGTCATACAAATTCAAAGTTCAAAAATTTTTTTGTCAAATGTTTAATATTTTCATAAAGAAACACAAATCATATCGAACTGACTTTACTACTATCATGATACTGTCATGAAAAACAATGATCTCAGAATCAGTGGGATATATTGAAGCGCTATTATCATATAGAGTAACACTGTTCACTATTGAAAAATTTGGCCGTGTACCGGAAGGTGAAAACGGCTTTGGCGGTAAGGAGTTAAATAGCTGTAACCTTCAGTGATCATTTGTTAGATGAGGTTTCATCTGTGGCCAACTCACATACAGCACAACTTTCTACTTTTAGTACTGGCTGTACCTAGTGTTTCACCTCACAATAATTACATTCAGTTACAATAAATGGGACTGAATTAAACAGCGATGTAATACCAGGCACAGATATGAAGTATGGACCTGTGCCTCGTAAACAATAAAAAGCACTCGGCAATTGCAGAGCGAGGCAGCCCCTTCGAACAGCTCATCGGTGGAGGAATAGAGAGTTAGACCCCACCAATCCTATACTGATGTCCTACTCACAGGCTATCTTTCTAAAAGAATCAGAAATTAGCAGAAATTAGAAAAGTTTGTATTAATTTTATATACATGAAGTAATATAAGTGATATAAATCCTTATTTGTAATATCTTTATAATAGCATCATAGGCTATGTTCTCACTACAATTTAGTATTCTATTATTGGTATATGGAAGCATTTGCCATCAAATGCAACTGTATATACTACATAGAGGAAAACATCATTCAAAGATTCCAACTTAAATAAAAACATTCACAAAGTGGAGCTTTGCATTTGCCAAATGTACACTGAAGACACATTGTTTGCACATGTAATCTCAGTCAATCACGCTAGTATTGTTCTATCCCTAATTTCACTCGTTACTGTCTTTTTCATGAAATAAATAACTAAGGTGGTTTTCACATCTGCTTTGAAAATGTTTGTAGGATCATCTGTTGCAGATTCCATCTCAATTAATAGGAAGTTTAGTACAGCATGCAGCACTATTCTTTCAAAATAAATTACACCATAACAAAACTCTAACAGACATTATTGTAAGTCAACAGAGTTAGGAATTGTTGGTGTCTATCATGTCAGATATGGATTACAATGGGTCCAGTTGAAGATTTTGGACCTGGGCCTCCACCTGCATGTTGGTCAGATGTATGGGACCTTGTAGCATTCTATAACCTATTAAGATGTACGTGTTGACCCCCATAATGTAATAATGTCCCCCGTACTGTACTAATGTCACTCATTCTGGACTCCTTCCTGATATAATGTCCTCCATCCTGGCCATTGCAATAAAAATGTCCAACATTCTGTGCGCCTTTCAATATTCCCCATCCTTGGGCCCTTAAAGCAAGAATGTCGAACATCCTGGTAACCTTCCTTGTATAGTGTTCTCATCCTGACACCCTTCCTGCTATAAAGCCCCCATTCTGAGCCCCTTCCTGTAATAATGTCCCTCATCCTGATGTAATGTCCCCATCCTGGCTTATTCCAGTAATATATGATCCCCATCCTGGGCACCTTGTTCCCATCCTAGGTCCCTTACTGGTATAATGTCCCCCATCCTGGGCACCTTTCTGGTGTAATGTCCCCAATCCTGGGCTCATTCCAGCTAGAATGTCTCCCATACTGGTGTAATGTCCCCTATCCTCGACCCCTTCCTTGTATAATGATCATCCTAGACCTCTTCCTGCTTTAATGACCCCCATCCTGGTTCAATGTCTCCATTTCCATTCCAGTAATAATGTTCCCACTTCTATGTCCATCCTGTAATATTATGTTCTCCATTCTGTTGCTGTTCTCTAACACATTTCTTTTTTTAAGTCTCACCTTCCCCTACTCGCTTGATGTACAGTGTCTTCTTCTGTAGCCAGCAGCTTACTACGGCATGCTTGGTATAAGAGATACATAACATCACTGCTATGAGGTGCCTGTGACTGGCACATCAACGCCAGCTCCCGACCTCTGATTGGCCAGTGACGTATATTGTGGTGCAGGAACCCCACAGGTCTCTGCTCCACAATACATTCCTACAGCTGAAATAGGCGCTGGCGTCGACAGATTCCCCTTACGCAGTTGCACCGTCTCAAACTGCGATTAATATGCCCTTGATGCTGCATTCTGGTTTACTTACATAACAGAAACCACAGTTCTTGTGTTACAAAAATCTCTTTCCCCATTAAATTATTTTAATCTGTATCCAATTATTCGACATTTGTTTTCACCACAGAACTAAATCTGGAATGTAACAAAAGAGAAGATAGGAAGAAAAGAAATGTATCAGATTTATAAAAAAAAATGCATTATGAAAACTCTTTATGTTAGCACATTATTTTGTGCATTCTTCCTGAAAGGTGTCTCCATTTACTATTTATTGTGTCTCCATTTCTGCAATTGTCTAAGAAGCTTGATATTCTGGCATCTACAGTGGATACGAAAAGTATTCAGACCCCTTTAAATTTTTCACTCTTTGCTTCATTGCAGCCATTTGGTAAATTCCAAAAAGTTCATTTTTTTTCTCATTAATGCATACGCTGCACCCCATCTTGACTGAAAAAAACAGAAATGTAGACATTTTTGTAAATTTATTAAAAAAGAAAACCTGAAACATCACATGGTCATAAGTATTCAGACCCTTTGCTCAGTATTGAGTAGAAGCACCCTTTTGAGCTGGTACAGCCATGAGTCTTCTTGGGAATGATGCAACAAGTTTTTCACACCTGGATTTGGGGATTATCTGCCATTCTTCCTTGCAGATCCTCTCCAGTTCCATCATATTGGATGGTGAACATTGGTGGACAGCCATTTTCAGGTCTCTCCAGAGATGCTCAATTGGGTTTAGGTCAGGACTCTGGCTGGGCCAGTCAAGAATGATCACAGAGTTGTTCTGAAGCCACTCCTTTGCTATTTTAGCTGTGTGCTTAGGTTCATTGTCTTGTTGGAAGGTAAACCTTCAGCCAAGTCTGAGGTCCAGAGCACTCTGGAAGAGGTTTTAAGCCAGGATATCTCTGCATTTGGCTGTATTCATTTTTCCTTCAATTGCAACCAGTCGTCCTGTCCCTGCAGCTGAAAAACACCCCCATAGTATGATGCTGCCACCACCATGTTTCACTGTTGGGACTGTATTGGGCAGGTGATGAGCAGTTCCTGGTTTTCTCCACACATACCGCTTAGAATTATCACCAAAAAGGTCTATCTTCAACTCATAAGACCAGAGAATCATACTTCTCATAGTCTGGGAGTCCTTCATGTGTTTTTTTAGCAAACTCTATGCAGGCTTTCATATGTCTGGCACTGAGGAGAGGCTTCCATCGGTCCACTCTGCCATAATGGCCCGACTGGTGGAGGGCTGCAGTGATAGTTGACTTTGTGGAACTTTCTCCCATCTCCCTACTGCATCTGTGGAGCTCAGCCACAGTGATCTTTTTGTTCTTCTTTACATCTCTCACCAAGGCTCTTCTCCCACGATTGCTCAGTTTGGCTGGACGGCCAGGTGAAGGGAAGACTTCTGGTGGTCCCAAACTTCTTCCATTTTAGGATTATGGAGGCCACCCTGCTCTTAGGAACCTTGAGTACTGCAGAATTCTTTTGTAACCTTGGCCACATCTGTGCCTTGCCACAATTCTATCTCTGAGCTCCTTGGCCAGTCCCTTTGACCTCATGATTCTCATTTGGTCTGACATGCACTGTTAGCTGTAAGGTCTTATATAGACAGGTGTGTGCCTTTACAAATCAAGTCCTATCAGTTTAATTAAACACAGCTGGACTCCAATGAAGGAGCAGAACCATCTCAAGGAGGATCACAAGGAAATGGACAGCATGTGACTTAAATATGAGTGTCTGAGCAGAGGGTCTGAATACTTATGGCCATGTGATATTTCCATTTTTTTTAATAAATTTGCAAAAATTTCTACATTTGTTTTTTTTCAGTCAAGATGGGGTGCACAGTGTACAGTAGGGTGACCGCAAAAAATCGATGTCGTAATTTTGTCCGTCTGGACCCCACAAAACTATTCCCCTTTCCAGATATTGAGATAGACAATATTTGAGCTCGATCAAACGACGTTAACCCGTGCCGCTCGTCGCTCAAAGTTTGAAAAAATCCAAATTGAGGTATTTTAAGATTTAGGTATTTTGCATAGTCTGTTAGACTATAAAGAATGTGACAACAACATTGCAGAAATAGCCCTGACCAAATTTTCGAACCATTTGTGGTATTTGAATGCAGAGTTGGTGGGATTATCGTTTTTTGATCCCACCATTACAGACAATGAAAAGTTGTTAATGGCTAATAAATTGCTCAGTAGCACAGATGAACCATCAGAGCACGCTAGGGTTGTAAATCCAAAAGTTAGGAAAGAAAAATTAAAAGAGGTAGGAAGTAACCGACTTTAACGACCTTCTGACAAAAGATGAAGAACAAAAGCAATATGTCCTGCAAGTTGTAAGCAAATGCCGAGCATTATATTCTGACGTTTCAAAAACTACTTTAACAAAAGCTCTAGAATAGATTAGATAACTATGTAAAATTATCAACTCATGTAGGTTAGCGTGCTCTGATGGTTCATCTGTGCTACTGAGCAATTTATTAGCCATTAACAACTTTTCATTGTTTGTAATGGTGGGATCAAAAAACGATAATCCCACCAACTCTGCATTCAAATACCACAAATGGTTCGAAAATTTGGTCAGGGCTATTTCTGCAATGTTGTTGTCACATTCTTTATAGTCTAACAGACTATGCAAAATACCTAAATCTTAAAATACCTCAATTTGGATTTTTTCAAACTTTGAGCGACGAGCGGCACGGGTTAACGTCGTTTGATCGAGCTCAAATTTTGGCTCTCTCAATATCTGGAAAGGGGAATCGTTTTGTGGGGTCCAGACGAACAAGATTCTGACATTTTTTCCCCCCCATATGAGATCCGGTCACCCTAGTGTACAGTAATGAGAAAAAAATGAACTGTTTTGAATTTACCAAACGGCTGCAATGAAACAAAGAGTGAAAAATTTAAAGGGTTCTGAATACTTCCCATACACACTGTATTAACAGATTATAGGATTTTTACTGCATTAGAATTATTGAATAGCAATAGGCCAACTAAAATCAAAGCATCTTATTTATCAGTTCCCATCATGTTCCTTTTATCCATTTGAGCTTTTCTGAAACACTTGCTAAACATTTGTGAATATTAGTCATCTGTTGTTAGCCATCTGGAATTGTAAGCTTTATAGTTTTCAAATCATATTTTCCACATAGAATACCAAATTGAACTCAAGCATTGCAATGCTTATAATGTTTATTATAGCATGATTTTTCATGAAACAGAACATATTGTATGTTTCGCTAGAACAGTCAAGATACGGTATGTACTTATTTAAAGTTAACATTTTTATTTTTCAATTTCAGAATCCATTTACTTTAACAAGAAAAAAAAGTGATTAAAGTAGCACTCCATTTTTTATTCATCCTGCCACATGTCTCTCAATAAATAAATATTAGTTTATTTAGCTGTCCCTTTCTATCAGGAAATTCATGGTATACTATCAGGTAGGTCATGTGACAACAAGGTGCCCCTCAGTAATTACCTGACTTTATGTTCTGTGAATGGGGCTCTCCATCTCAGCCATCAGAAATTCCTATTTGATGCAGTCGCATGGACTCTGTAACTGACGTTCTCCATAGGATGGGTGAGTGATGGATGACAGAAGTTTATATACAAGATAATGATGATGACTGCACAGTGCCTCTCAGTTATAATGGAGGAGATCACAATTCAGCCACCCTGATTGTATCCTTATAATCTACTTGTTTGTTTAGGAGAATATAGAGTGAAATATAATCAGTTTTACCACAGCAGACAGAGATCTCTCCAGCTGCTCCTGTGATGCAGTACTTATGCAAAATGGGATTTACAACAGCATTTAAAGGAATAACAAGCAAGACGCAAGCTAGGATTGAAGATGGTGCGGAACGGAAGTATACTGAAAGCATGGAAATAAGTACACTCTATATACAGTGGCTTGCAAAAGTATTCACCCATTTTTCACATTTTGCTACCTCACAACATGGAATTTCACATTTTTTTAGTATTTGCATCAGTAAGGAATATGCCTACAATTGTGAACTCTTGGTTTTCTTTTTATTGTGAAGCAAACAACAAATAGGCCAAACAAACTGAAAACTTCAGTGTGCATAATAGCAATTATTCAACACATGAATGCCAGGTCTTCTGTATTCATTGTTACTTCTTCACGAGCACCACGACAATACGGATTACCGACTGATCGTTTGGTACCAGACATAGCGTTTACCTTGGTGGCTAAAAAGTTCAATTTTGGTTTCAACTGACCACAGCACCTTCCACCATACATTTGGGGAGTCTCCCACATGTCTTTTGGCAGACTGAAAGCGAGCCATACAATTTTTCTGTGTAAATAAAGGCTTTTTTCTGCCCACTCTTCCATAAACACCACCTCTATGGAGTGTATGGTCTATGGAGGTTGTACACCCCAATTAGAAATTCTAGACAAAAGTAGAAGTGCTAATGTTTCCATAGTACTTTTAATTTCGAACTACTCCTTTGATTTTCTTTCGAGAAAATGAGGTTGAAGTCTTGATAAATTGTGAAATGATGCAAAACAATGATTCTTAACCGCTTACTGAAAAATCAAGTACATGTACCTCAGTGCTGAGGTGCTCATTTATAGAGGGTGGTCAGGAGCTGAGCTCCTTGCACATGGCGTCGATACTGGTTGTGTTACAAAGCCAGCATCTGCGTCTAACAGCAGCGGCTAGAGCTGAGCTCTGATAGCTGCTGTTAGCCAATTAAATGCCGTTGTCAATTACCAGTTACCTGTGATCACACACATTGGCCACCATCAGTCACCTGCAATGTCATCATAAGGCACCCATGGGTTACCATGGCTGCCAGGGTCCTACTTAAAGGGGTTCTGTCAGCAGGTTTTTGCCATCTACTCTTGGGCAGCATGAGGTATGGGTTGAGATACTGATTTCAGTGATTTGATACTTATTAGGCTGTGTGCTGTAGTTTCAACATTACCAGTGTCTTATCAACAGATTATCAGTACGAGACTAGCTGCCCACGTGCTTTCTGGTCCAACCATGTCACTACCCTAGTTTAGCGGCTTACTGTCAATATACAATGTACATAGAGAGCTTCTAATCAGTGGTGTGGGCAGGGTAAGTTTTCTGAGCACTGCTATATCTACAGCAGACAAAAATATGATGAGGTAACAATAACCTGGTGACAGATTTCCCCATCGCTGCCAACTTGGTGCTGCAAAGGCTGAGCTTCATAGGAGATATTGATTTTCACTATATACAGCAATATTCCCAATTTTTGACTTTTTATCTTATTGGTGAACTGTATGTCAGGGTCCCAGGATGTGGATCCAGGATATATGAACACGGTGTTGCTTTCTTTAGTTTTTTAAATTTGTAGATAAATATGTTTATCACTTGCAGGTATGTATACATATTAAAGCATACAAATATGTGATAATTAACTTGATTAAATTCTACATTCTATACCAAAAGCAAGACTTATCATGGCAGACTTGAATGCCAAAGTGGGCCACGACAAACATGGAACCAGTATTGGAATCTTTCAACTTGGTGAGCGAAACGGGCTGGAGAAAGGACTTTTGTAAGGCAAATCAGCTGTCCATCATGAACACCTTCTTCCAAAATTACAAATGTAGACTCTACACATGGACGTCACCAAATGGGACATATTAGAAACAGATTGACTACATATGTGTTAGCCAAAGATGGCGGTCGTCGCTCATTACCGTGAAAACAAGCCAAAGAGCTAACTGTGGAACTGATCATGAACTTTTGACTGCAAAAATTAGAGTTAATCAGACTAGACAACAGGCCATTTCCAACTTCGATTTGAGCAACATACTTGAAGTAGAGAGGAGCGCCTTTGCCTTTTTTAGGGTCGAATCGGGTTTCATGAAAACCGACTTTCGCAAAAGTCGGGTCGAACAAAATCGGCCTACTATAGGGAAAAGTCGGAGGCCGACTGAAACACGAAACGCAATGCAAGTCAATGGGGAAGCAAAGTTGGCAGGGAGTGGAGGACAGTAAACACACCTACAGTGCCCATTTCAATGTCAACAACATCAATTCTTATTACTTAAGCTTGTCAACCTTAATTTACTTTATAATAATAGTTACGCATTGAAAACTGGGGGTTATTTGGCTAAAGTTGTGGGGGGGTGTAGGGCTGGCTCCAGGTTTTCATGTACCCTGGGCCAAAGAGTGTCATTGCGCCCCTTTAACACATACCACAACTCATGATGCTCCGATACGGCAAGAAATATAGGTATAGTACAATGACAAATACTTCACTGCTTACATGACATGACTGATCTATTTTAAATTGTACAATAGCTCAAAAAAAGGACAGTATATTACTCCATACAGTATTATGGCCACCACATTGTGCGCCATACAGAATAATGAGCCCCATATATTTCTCCATACAGAATAATTGGTCACATATAATGTTCCATACAGTATATGATGAGCTCCACATAATGCTCCAGTATATGATAGGTCTCATGGATAATGATCCAGTGTATGATGGGTCCTAATAATGCTCCATATATAATGGGCTCCATTTCTAATTCTCCAGTGTATAATTGGCCCTGTAAATGCTGCTCCAGTGTCTGATGTCCCCCATTTGGAAAGCTCCAGTATATGATGGGCCTCATGGATGATGCTCCAGTGTATGATGGGCCCAAGTAATGCTCCATATATAATGGGCCCCATTTCTAATGCTCCAGTGTATAATGGGCCCCGTAAATGCTGCTCCAGTGTCTGATGTCCCCCATTTGGAATGCTCCAGTATATGATGGGCCTCATGGATGATGCTCCAGTGTATGATGGGCCCAAATCATGCTCCATATATAATGGGCCCCATTTCTAATGCTTCAGTGTATAATGTGCCCCATAGATGCTGCTCCAGTGTCTGATCCGCCCCATTTATAATGCTCCAGTATATGAGGGGCCTCATGGATGATGCTCCAGTGTATGATGGGCCCTAATAATGTTCCATATGTAATGGGCCCCATTTCTAATGCTTCAGTGTATAATGGGCCCCGTAAATGCTGCTCCAGTGTTTGATGTCCCCCATTTGGAATGCTCCAGTATATGATGGGCCCCATTTTTAATTAACCCAGGCATGGTATGTGAAAAGAGCTCCATGGAGTAATCTGAAGTGTGTGCTGCCACATCCTTCACTTTTGGTGTGGGTGAAGGACACAAGGAAAGGGGTTGCTCCTGACCAGAAGCCTGCACTGACAACTCAGTGCTTGCATTTTTTTAAACTTCAGAAGAGGAGGCGATAGAGCTGGAGGCTGTTTCAGCAATGTAAGCCAAAAACAGTTCCTGATGCTCTGGCATTAAAAGCAGTCTACCTACTCCCAAAAAAGGGAGCCTTACAGGCCTTCCAGAGCTACACCATGACGCAGGCTCAACACCTCCTTCCTTAGTTGCTATTGTGTTTTTGGCACTACCAGCAGATGCACCACCACCACCATCAGTACCAGGTGGCCCCCCATGCCCAAGTCCACATCCTCTTCCACCATACTTCCGCATGTTTTGGAAAATGGACCCAAAATACCAGCAGATATATGGTACTGTATCAGAAGCATACAGCTCTATACAGTCTAGAGATAACAGTAAATCTCCATATATATTTCATGAGTCATACACAGACGCTCACAGGCTCAGTTTGGATTACACAATAAAATAAAAGGTTGAAAAAGGGTACAGTATCACCGGATACAAGGTATATATAGTATAGTGTAAACATTATGAATCTCCATATATATTTCAGGAGGCAGACACAAACGCTCTCAGACCCAGTATGGATTACACAAGAATATGAAAAGCTGTAAATGGGTAATGTAACACAAGCGTACAGCTGTATACAGGGTTGGGGTAATCTTAAAGCTCCAAATATATTTCCGGAGTAACAGACAGACATTCACAGGCTCATTATGGATTACACCAGAATCTAAATAGCAAAAAAGGTTACTGTATCAGAAGCGTACAGCTGTATACAGTGTTGGCCAAATGTGAAATCTCGGTATTTATTTCCGGAGTCACCCTCAGACGCTCACTCAGTTTGGGTTTGACCATAGTAAAAAATGTTGTAAAAAAGGTACTGGATAACAAGATAGCAAGTATATATATTATAGGGTACAATTGAAATCTTCATATACATAGTCCCGTAGTCACTCTCAGATGCTTACTCAGTATCGATTTGACCGTAATACTAAATGTCGACCAAAGGTATTGTATAACAAGATACAAGCTGTATCGAGTATAGGGTAAAAATTGGTATCTCCGATTCACCGTATATATAGAAGGCGTAAACCACACACGCTCAATCAATATGGATGATACCGTAATAAAATTTTTTGACAAAGGTACTGTATCAGCACATACCAGGTGTATCCAGTCAAGAGGTAATTGTAAATTTCCGTCTATACTTCCGGAGTCAGACACAGACACTCAGGCTCACTATGTATTACACCAGAATTTAAAAAGTAGAAAAAGGGAAAGGTATTCGAAGCGTACAGCAGTAAACAGTGTTGTGGTACTTTTAAATCTTCGTATATATTTCAATCACAGTAATCCAGTCCAGACTCTCCGCTACTGGAAACTACATGGATACAACTACAGACGGAAAGTCGAGTGTTAGCCGAAATTTGGGAATTACTCATCACGGGAAAACCTCCCGGTAGATGTTGCAGAGGAGATGCAGACCCTCAACTATTGTGTCTGTGAAGACAGCGAAAATGGTTCTTTGTGAAGAAAGGATTGCTTTATCGCAGTAGCGTGGATCACATCACCCTTACTCGTCTCCATCAAATTGTGATCACAGGGAGAGATGTAGACATGGTCCTCACTGCCTATCATGATGTGTCTGGCCATTTTGGAGTGCAAAAGACAGAAGCCACAGGCCGTAGGCGATTCTATTGGAGTGGCATGAGAGGAGATATTGAAAAATGGTGGCAGGAATGTCACACGTCTGTGATTATCACAACTGTGAAAGGTGATCATAAAGCACCACTGCATCCGCTTGTAAGTTGACGTCCATTACAAATGGTAGCCATTGATCATCTGAAGGTAGAGGCCAGCAGGACAGGCCATAGCTACATCTTAACCATCATCGATCAATACACCAAATTTCTAGTGGCCGTCCCTGTGAAGGATTTAACTGGCCAGACTACACAGCGGTGGAGCAGGGGGAGGTAAGTATTGCAACTTGCAAGTGCTGTGGCCATGACCAAGCAGGGGGGGCACACTCATGGGCGACGGTGCACCAGGTGTTGACCCCAGCCCTTGGGGGGGTGGGCAGCCCAGTTTGGGAGGTTTAAAAAATGGCATATGTTGATGTGTAGGCTGGACATTCAGCTGCTGCAAATGGCGGAATTGGGCAAGTCCGAGGAAGAGGAGGACAAAAGCGAGGCAGTTTTCTGGCAACCTATGTGTCATCAGGGGAAGGTGGGACAAAATCCTTTGAAATCCATGCATGGTTCATTTTAATGAAGGTTAGATCATCAACATTTTGGATCGACAGACGGGTCCTTTTTTCTGTCAGGATTGATCCAGCAGCACTGAAGACTCTTTCAGATAACACACTAGCAGCAGGGCAAGCGAGCTCCTGTAAGGCATAGTGTGCCAATTCAGGCTAGGTGTCCAGTTTAGAGGTCCAATAGTCAAAGGGGAATGACCTGTGAGGGAGAACATCGATATGGGAGGATAAGTAGTTTGTAACCATAGTTGACAACTGCTGTCTCCTGTCACTTGTAATCGATGCAGTATTAGCAGTCGTGTGAGCGGTACTTGGGAAATCATTCCACAACATGGTAATTAAGCCCCTGTCACCAACGCCACTTGGGTGTGTGCACCACGAACACCTCTTCCATTGTGCCCACTACGGCTCGTGGGAGAACCAGCACCGCTGCTGTGTGCTGGGAAAGCCTCAAACAAACGGTTTACCAGAGTTGCTTGTTTGTTAGCCAATATTATCTCTAGGTTATCCTGTGGCATGATGTAGTGTAATTTGCCTTTGTTGCGTGGATTGAGGATGCTGGCCAGCCAGTAGTCGTCATCCTTCATCATTTTGGCAATGCGGGGGTCACTTTTTAGGATCCGCAAGGCATAATCGCACATGTGGGCCAATGTTCCAGGTGTCAATAATGCACTGCCACTGCTGGGTGGAGGAGCAATTTCTGGCAAATCCACATCCCTACAGTCACTCACAAACACTGTACCTGATCTTGGAATGCCAACATTTTCTCATGCCCCCTGAGAAGCATCCTCCTGCCCAAAATAATTATCCCCCTCATTCTCCTCCTCCTCCTCTTCCTCTTCTTCCTCCACCTCGTCCAGGACAGTTCCCTGACCAGACAATGGCTGACTGTCAGCAAGGCTTCCCTCCTCCTCCTCCTGTTCCTCCTCCGCTGCAGACGCCAGATCCTTAATGTGCATCAAACTTTGCATGAGCAGACGCATAAGTGGCAAAACTCAAGATAAAAAGCGGACGGCACCTCTGTTACCGTGTGACTTCAAATGATGTGCGGCATGCAGAACCCCAGCAGCTGGGAATCTCGGGTGCCAGACCTGGAAACAGTCAATCCTGGGAATCCATGCAAAGAGAAGAGGTCGCACTCATCGAGATTGAAGTTTCACTGATTTATTGACATATCATGAACATGTCAAGTCGGGGGAGTGACATAAGGAGTGCAAGAAAGGCTGACAACGGCCGTTTCGCGCTGCTCGAGCGCTTCAACGGGTCACGTTGACCCGTTGAAGCGCTCGAGCAGCGCAAAACGGCCGTTGTCAGCCTTTCTTGCACTCCTTATGTCACTCCCCCGACTTGACATGTTCATGATATGTCAATAAATCAGTGAAACTTCAATCTCGATGAGTGCGACCTCTTCTCTTTGCATGGAGACGCATAAGTGGGATGCTCATGCTTATGATGGCGTCGTCTGCGCTTACCAGCCACGTGCATTCCTCAAAACACTGAAGGACTTTATAGAGGTCTTTCAGCTTTGATCACTGCACACCCGACAGTTCCATGTCTTCCCTCAAACTGCCTGCCCGTGTATCCGCCCACAATGCATTACAGCCTGCCTCTGTTCGCACAGCCTCTCAACCATGTGCAGGGTGGAGTTCCACTTTGTTGCAACGTCTATGATTAGGCGGTGCTTGGGGAGGTGGAGCAATCGCTGCAGCTTCTGCATACGACTGGAGTGGACATTTGAGCAATGGATGTGCGAGCACAGTCTTCGCACCTTATGGAGCAGGGATGTTAACTCTGGATAATTATTAAGGAAGCACTGCACCACCAGGTTCCAAATGTGAGCCAGGCAAGGTATGTGAGTTTTGCACGGGCTATGGCTGCCACAATATTACGGCCGTTATCACTGACTACCTTGCCTGGCTCAAGATGTAGACTGCCCAGTCATGACTCAGTTTGTCGCTACAAGTAGTCGGCCAGTTCCTCCACGGTGTGTCTGTTGTCACCCAAAGACATCATCTTTAACACAGCCTGCTGATGCTTACCACTAGCTGTTCGATAGTGGGACACCTCGTGTGCAACACTGCCAGCTGCAGATGGTGTGCTCGTGCGACTGTGCTCTGTGGACGAGCTTTCACTTATGGAGGAGGAGGGTCGAAAGCCTACAGCCAACTGTTTCCTATACCATGGGCTAGGCAGCACTGTTCCACCGCCGCTGTCCCCTGTGGAGCCTGCATCCACCAAATTAACCCAGTGCGCAGTGATAGACACGTAATGGCCCTGGCCATGCCTACTGGACCATGCATCAGTTGTGAGGTGCACCTTTCCACTCACTGATTGCTTGAGTGCATGGACAATGCGGTCTTTCACATGCAGGTGGAGGGCTAGGATGGCTTTTTGAGAAAAGAAGTGCCAACTGGGTAGGTCATAGCGTGTGACTGCTTAGGCCATGAGCTCGCGAAAAGCTTCACTTTCAACCAAATGGTAGGGCATCATCTCTAATGAGATTAGTTTGGCAATGTAGGCGTTCAAACACAGTGTACGTGGATGAGAGGATGAGTACTTTCTTGTCCTACTCAGAGTGTCTGGTAGGGTGAGCTGGACTGGAGCGCTACATATGGGGGAAGTAGCGGTGGTCCGGACGGAGTGAGAGGGGGTTGGTGATGGTATTGGTGGCGATGGCCTAGATTCAGTATTGTGTTGCAAAACCATTGTGATTCCCTGAGTGCTTTGACCCTGCGATGACACCTCAACATTTAGTGCTGGTGGTGTGCTTAACGGTGGCAGTGGTCTTACAGTGGGGGAAGCAATGGAGCGTTGCTGGCTACCTTCAGTCGGAGCAGGTGCACATGTACTACCTTGGGTTTTGTAGTCCGTCCATGCTTGCAAGTGCATGTTGATTAAATATCTAAGCATGCAACTGGTATTCAAATTTCTGAGTTGTTTACCTCGGCTAAAGGTCCTTCCGCACTTCTTACAGGTAACTTTTGCCTCATCAGTAGGATTTTGGACAAAGAAGTGCCACACTGCACTCTTCCTACTATGGTATACATTTTCTGGCCTTGCACGCTGTGCTAAGTTGACCGTCTGGCCAAGCTGTCCTGCAACTCTTTTAGTTTTTGGTCCACGTTTTTGGACAGCTACGGGCCTGCCAGATAACCGCTGCTGTGATGTCAATGCCTGCTGCAGATCCTTCTCCTTATCTGAACTATTGCCAGTGCCACCCTCCTCCCCTAATGGATGCCAATCCGGGTCAAGAACTGGGTCATCCCTCACCTCCTCTTCAAAGTCATCTGCACCTTCCTCTTTACCTTCCTCTGTGTCACCGTGTAAGGTGGTACAGTATGCGGGAAGGGGCACCTGAGTTTCATCAGGGTCAGATTCTGGCTCAGTAGACTGCGAGGGCAATGTAGTGCTCTGGGTCATTGTACCAGAAGAATCATCTAGCAGTGGCTGTGCATCAGTGCACTCCATGTCAGATTCATCTTGGACTGGGGAATTCAGGATTTGACTGGATAACCCAGGCATAGTATGTGAAAAGAGCTCCATAGAGTAATCTGAAGTGTGGGCTGCCGCATCCTTAACTTTTGGTGGGGGTGAAGGACACAAGGAAAGGTGTTTTTCCTGACCAGAAACCTGCACTGACGACTCCGTGCTTGCAGCTTTCGAACATTCAGAAGAGGAGGCAATAGAGTTGGTGGCTGTTTCGGGAATATACGCCAAAACCTGTTCCTCCGGCTTTAAAAGTGGTTTTCCTACTCCAAGAAAAGGGAACCTTACTGGCCTTCTTGGGCCAGACGATGACGCAGGCTCCACACCTCCTGCCTTAGCTGCTATTGAGCTTTTGCCAGAACCAGCCGATGCACCACCACCATCAGTACCAGCTGCGCCCCCCCTGCCCACGTCCGCGGCCTCTTCCACCATAATTCCTTATGTTTGGAAAAATGTACCAAAAATACCAGCAGAGAGATGATACTGTATGAGGAGCATCCAGCTGTGTAAGGTGTATAAAAAAAATTAAATCTACGTATATATTTTGTTAGTCACTGATGCTCTCCCAGTATGTACTTGACTGTAATCCAATAAGCAGATATACGGAACTGTATCAGAAGTGTACAGCTGTATACGTTTTTTGTGTAACTAACAATCTCCGTATATGTATTTACGGAGTGTCACACACGGACGCTGACTCTGTATAGATGTGACTGTAATTCGATCGGCAGATATACAATACTGTTTGAGAATCGGTCAGCTCTATACAGTGTCTGTATGGAAAATCGTCAATCTCCGTCTATTTTTATACGGAGTGACACACGCTGTCTCTGTATAGTTTTGCCCTTCATCAAACAGCAGATATACGAAACTGTTTGAAAAGTGGACAGCTCGAGAAGGTGTAGGTCTGGAAAAATGGAAAATCTCCTCGGTTTGTTTTTCCAGAGTCACACAGAGATAGCTTCTATTTGTCCTTGATACCAGCCAGTACACGGTAGTGTGTGAGGAGCGTACACCGCTATACAGTGTCTGTATGGAAAATGGTCAATCTCCGTCTATTTTTATACGGAATGACACACGCTGTCTCTGTATAGTTTTGAGCGCAATCAAACAGCAGATATACGAAACTGTTTGCAAAGCGGACAGCTCGAGAAGGTGTAGGTCTGGAAAAATGGAAAATCTCCTCGGTTTGTTTTTCCAGAGTCACACACAGATTGCTTGTATTTGTACGTGATACCAGTTGGTACACGGTAGTGTGTGAGGAGCGTACACCGCTATACGGTGTCTGTATGGAAAATTGTCAATCTCCGTCTATTTTCATACGGAGTGACACACGCTGTCTCTGTATAGTTTTGAGCGTAATCAAACAGCAGATATACAAAACTGTTTGAAAAGCGGACAGCTCGAGAAGGTGTAGGTCTGTAAAAATGGAAAATCTCCTCGGCTTGTTTTTCCAGAGTCTCACACAGATAGCTTGTATTTGTCCGTGATACTAGCCGGTACACGGTAGTGTGTGAGGAGCGTACACCGCTATACGGTGTCTGTATGGAAAATTGTCAATCTCCGTCTATTTTTATATGGAGTGACACACGCTGTCTCTGTATAGTTTTGAGCGTAATCAAACAGCAGATATACGAAACTGTTTGAAAAGTGGACAGCTCTATAAGGTGTAGGTCTGGAAAAATGGAAAACCTCCTCGGCTTGTTTTTCCAGAGTCACACACAGATAGCTTGTATTTGTCCGTGATACCAGCCAGTACACAGTAGTGTGTGAGGAGAGTACACCGCTATACGGTGTGTGAAAAAATGAACGCTCGGTAACTCACCAGAACAAAATAATAAAAGTTGGAGTGCTTTGAAAAAAGCAGTTTGAACAGCAGTGTGCAGACAGCAATTCAGCTATCAGGTAGCCTTAAAAGGCAGCCTAATCACCACCAGCACTGCTGCACACAACAAAAATCCTCCCCTTTCACTGCACACTAACTGTACAGTGAAAAGCGCTATCAGCAGAAGCAGTTTTTTTTCTTTTTCCCTGCCTAACGCTCTCCCTATTCAGAATCAGCAGCAGCACCTCTCCCTATTCTAAGATCGGCAGAAGTAATATGACGGTTGGTGGTCACGGCCTTTTATAGCCACTGTGACGCCACACAAAGCCAGCCAATCACTTCAATGCCCTTCTCTAAGATGGTGGTGGCTGCTGCCCATGTCATCGCATTGCCCACAGTGTGCATCCTCCATCATTGGCTGAGAACAGGCGCTGGAAGCATTATTTGAAACGCGATTTTTGAATTTGACCAGCCCGTTTCACTCAACTCTAATTTGAAGTGTTTTGGAACAGTCTGCACAATCAATTTACATCACTGGACTCAGAGGAAAGAAAGTCTGAGCAATTTTGGACACATATAAAGACTATTACTACTGAAGAAGCCAGTAAGACAATAAACAAGAGGCAGTAGAGACCCCTCACAGCCATGGTTAATAGAAGAGACCCTACAGATCATCGAAGATAAACGAATGGCAAAAGCAAAAGGTAACAAGCAGAACACAGACAACATCAGTAACAGACTAGAGAGAGCCATTTGAGCAGGCAAAGAACTTTATTACAAAAGACAGGAAAGATACAAAGATACAGGAAAGATGTATATCTTTGTACCGTGTTAGCCAGTAGATGGAAAAATATTCAGAATTGAGAGTCGTCAGTGGTTGATACCTTTTAATGGCTAACTGAAAAGATGGTAACAAATTGCAAGCTTTCGAGACTACTCAGGTCTCTTCATCAGGCATTGACTCGAAAGCTTGCAATTTGTTACCATCTTTTCAGTCATCCAATAAAAGGTATCAATCACTGAGGACTCTCAATTCTGAATATTGTACAAAGATAGAAAGAGAACATCTGAGGGGCAAGACCAGAAAGGCATACCTAAAGATCAAAAAGACACACGGACAGTTTCAACCAAGAATGGGCAAGTTGAAATACTCCAATAAGAATAAACTAACTGACCCAGAATAGATCAAGGAAAGATGGAAAGAGCACATGGAGAACTTCTACAGGAACTAATCAGTTATACATGAAGAAACTGAGACTGTAATGATAGAGAACTGAACATCCTGAAAGGTGAAGTTGTTGGTGCGATATAGCTTCTGTCAAAGTACAGAGCCCCTGGATGTGATAATGTTCCAGTAGAGCTAATAAAGTCTCCTGAAGCAGCAGTTGATGTCATCACATGCCTGAGTCAACAGATATGGACAACTGGTAAATGGTCCAAGGACTGCACAAAATCCATGCTTATTCTTATTCCGAAGAAGGGAGTTGGTACTGACCGTGGAAACTATCGAACTATTGCACTCATAACTCATATCAGAAAAATACTACTGAAGATCTTACAGAGGCGGTTACATTCTTACTTTAATAAAGAGCTGCCAGAGGAACAAGAGATGTGATTGCTAAAATTAGATGAATAATGGAAAAAGCCATAGCATACAACAAGAGATCTATTTTTGTTTTTTCAACTACAGCAAAGTCTTCAACTGTGTTGATCACCAGAAATTTTGGAATACTAAGAAGGTCGCTGGTGTGCCAAACTATCTGTTCAGCCTCTTTCGGATCCTTTACATCGACCAAGAAATAAGAGTATAAACGGAAAACACAGCAACATAGCATGGTTCAAAGTAGAGAGAGGTGCCAAAAAAGTATAAGTTCTGTCACCATTTCTCTTCAATTTATATGCAGAAGCTATTTTCAGGAAGGCTGGGCTTGCAGAAAAAGAAGGAATTAATATTGCTGGATGACAATCTTAAATACGCCAATGATACAACATTGATAGCAACAATCGATGGAATGAAGGACTTCTTACAGACTGCCAAAATGGAAAGCTGCTATTCAACACAAAGAAAACAAAGATATTTACTACTGCCAGGTACGACCAGAACACATCTGAGATGGATGGTGACGGATTGGAAATTGTAAATGACTTTAACCTAGTCGGATCAATGATGACTCAAGATGCAATGATGACACCAGAAGTCAATAGGAGAATAGCTATGGAAAAATCAACAATGAAGTCATTAGACAAGGTCTTCAAATCGAGGAACATTTCACTTGTGATAAAGACATGGCTTGTACATAGTTTCGTCTTTTCTGAGGTAACATATAGATGCAAAACATGGACGATGTTGAAAAAATAAGACGGAAGAAGAATAAATGCATTCAAAATGTGGAGCTGAAGAAGGATGTTATCAATACCATGGATGATAAATAGAACAAACAAACCAATTTTGGAACAAATCAAGCCAGATATGCCACTCAAAGCAAAGATCATAAAGCGATGACTGACCTATTTTGGACACATCATATGAAGAGAGCAATCACTGGAGAAGGACATTAAGATCAGATGAACAGAAGGAGCAAGGCTAAGAAGACCAGCAACAGATGGCATGATATGATATAGGGTGAGAAGACCCTGGTGAACCTATCTAGGTTTGCACAAGTTCGGCCTTCCTACAGAGCGTTGGTCCATGAAGTCGCCATGGCTCAAGATCGAGCCGGAGATCGCTAAATAAAAAAATTCTGTAGACTAAAGTATTGTCAGTTTTATATTAGCAATGCCTTTTCCAGTAAATTGACTGGAGAATTTATGCCATTGACTCAATGTGTCAATCAATGTGTGCTGGTAAAAGGGGAAAAAGAAAAAAAAAATCTTTTAAATCTGCTGCCTGAGCGAGTGTGAACGAGCTGAGTGTGACCTGAGCGTAAGTGCGAACTGTGGTAAGTGTGTGACTTGAGATTCAGTGAAGAGGTGTTTGAAAAACCTATAACAAATACCTGTGTGAGTTGCTGAATTGTAGGTTGCTGAGTGCTTTCTACCTGTTCAATTTTTGGGGGGCTTGGGGGCTTGTTTAACCTATTTTTTTTTTCTCTCTAATCTTTAATCTCTTATTTTACTATCTGTGTTTTTAAGGGTTAACTATATTGCATTTAAATCTTGAGGTGTAACCGTATTCACAAGGGGTTAATTAAGGGTGGGAGTTCATACAGTAATTAAGGGTTTATAAGGGGCAGCTGGTTGGGGCTTAACTCCTTTTGGAAGTGCATTGAGCAGCAAGGTGGTGTGCTGGTAAAAGGGGAAAAAGAAAAAAAAAAATCTTTTAAATCTTCTGCCTGAGCGAGTGTGAACGAGCTGAGTGTGACCTGAGTGTAAGTGCGAACTGTGGTAAGTGTGTGACTTGAGATTCAGTGAAGAGGTGTTTGGAAAACCTATAACAAATACCTGTGTGAGTTGCTGAATTGTAGGTTGCTGAGTGCTTTCTACCTGTTCAATCTTTGGGGGGCTTGGGGGCTTGTTTAACCTATTTTTTTTTCTCTCTAATCTTTAATCTCTTATTTTACTATCTGTGTTTTTAAGGGTTAACTATATTGCATTTAAATCTTGAGGTGTAACTATATTCACAAGGTGTTAATTAAGGGTGGGAGTTCATACAGTAATTAAGGGTTTATAAGGGGCAGCTGGTTGGGGCTTAACTCCTTTTGGAAGTGCATTGAGCAGCAAGGTGGTGTGCTGGTAAAAGGGGAAAAAGAAAAAAAAAAAATCTTTTAAATCTTCTGCCTGAGCGAGTGTGAACGAGCTGAGTGTAACCTGAGCGTAAGTGCGAACTGTGGTAAGTGTGTGACTTGAGATTCAGTGAAGAGGTGTTTGGAAAACCTATAACAAATACCTGTGTGAGTTGCTGAATTGTGGGTTGCTGAGTGCTTTCTACCTGTTCAATCTTTGGGGGGCTTGGGGGCTTGTTTAACCTATTTTTTTCTCTCTAATCTTTAATCTCTTATTTTACTATCTGTGTTTTTAAGGGTTAACTATATTGCATTTAAATCTTGAGGTGTAACTATATTCACAAGGGGTTAATTAAGGGTGGGAGTTCATACAGTAATTAAGGGTTTATAAGGGGCAGCTGGTTGGGGCTTAACTCCTTTTGGAAGTGCATTGAGCAGCAAGGTGGTGTGCTGGTAAAAGGGGAAAAAGAAAAAAAAAAAATCTTTTAAATCTTCTGCCTGAGCGTGTGTGAATGAGCTGAGTGTGACCTGAGCGTAAGTGCGAACTGTGGTAAGTGTGTGACTTGAGATTCAGTGACTTTGGATTCAGGGAGTTTCCAAGGGAGGTATTACTGAATTACTGTTATATTTTATTAATACTTTTTATTTTATTTTTGCTTATCTTTCCTGTCTGGTGCAATCCCCATTAGGATGTGCTCCACTATTGCCAATGCCATCCAGTGCACGTCTTGCCGCATGTATGAAATCCTTGAACAGCCGGTCGAGGGTGCATACTGCTGTGCGAGATGTGAGCACGTTGTGCATTTGGAAGCCCAGATACTGGATCTAAATGTGCAGCTGGCAACACTGAGATCCATAGACAATATGGAAAGGAGTCTTCTGCTCACTGAGCAGAGGCTCAATGGGATAGATGAGGGGGGGGATGCTAGGTTGGAGCTGCAGGACAATGAAGCAGCTAGCTGGGTGACAGTTAGAAGGCGGGGTAGAGGGAAGAGCACCAGGGAGGCTAGTCCTGATCTGGCACACCCCAATAAGTTTGCTAAGTTGGCAGATGAGGGGAGTGTTAGTGGAGGAGTAGCACTGCTGCAGCAAGGCATGTCCTCTGAAAGCCGGAGGAGTGTCTGCTCCAGCAAAGGGGGAAATAGGAGAGCAGGGCAGGCCAGACAGGTTCTGGTAGTGGGAGACTCAATTATTAGGGGAACAGATAGGGCAATCTGTCACAAAGACAGGGATCGTCGAACGGTGTGCTGCCTACCTGGCGCTCGAGTCCGACACATCGCTGATCGGGTTGACAGATTACTGGGAGGGGCTGGTGAGGATCCAGCGGTCATGGTGCACATTGGCACAAATGACAAAGTTAGAGGTAGGTGGAAGGTCCTTAAAGATGATTTCAGGGAATTAGGCTGTAAGCTTAAAGCAAGGACCTCCAAGGTGGTATTTTCAGAAATACTTCCTGTACCACGTGCCATGCTAGAGAGACAACGGGAGATTAGGGAGGTTAATAAGTGGCTCAGGAATTGGTGTAGGAAGGAGGGGTTTGGGTTCCTGCAGAACTGGGCCGACTTCTCAGTTGGCTACAGGCTCTACGCTAGGGACGGGCTGCACCTCAATGGGGAGGGTGCAGCTGTGCTGGGGGAGAAAATGGCTAGAAGGTTGGAGGAGTGTTTAAACTAGGGACGGGGGGGGAGGGTATTCCTTTTATAGGAGGGGAAGACAGTGCAGATAGAGACCTGGGCACAAATAATGAGATTGGGGGTGGGGGTGGCATGGGGGGTGGGGTTAGAACAGTTAATAATTTAAGAAAGAATAGAGGTACAGAGAGATACATAAAGTGCATGTATACTAATGCCAGAAGCCTCGCCAACAAGATGGAGGAATTGGAGTTAATGTTATTGGAGCATAATTATGACATGGTGGGGATATCTGAGACATGGCTGGACGAGAGCCATGAGTGGGCGGCTAATTTACAGGGCTATAGTCTGTTCAGAAATGACCGTACTAATAAACGAGGGGGAGGCGTGTGTTTATATGTAAAATCATCCTTAAAACCCATCCTGCGTGATAATATATATGAATCTAATGAAAATGTAGAGTCCCTGTGGGTAGAGATAAGGGGAGGGGGGAAAAATAATAAATTACTGATAGGGGTTTGTTATAAGTCTCCAAAAATAATGGAAGCAACAGAGAATATCCTCATAAAGCAAATAGATGAAGCAGCAACTCAAGGAAAAGTCATTATTATGGGGGACTTCAACTACCCTGAAATACATTGGGGAACCGAAACCTGCAGTTCCAGCAAAGGTAATAGGTTTTTGACAACTATGAGAGACAATTACCTTTCACAACTGGTTCAGGACCCAACAAGAGGGGGGGCACTGCTAGGCCTAATGTTAACCAACAGGCCAGACCGCATATCAAATGTAAGGGTTGGGGGTCACTTGGGTAATAGTGATCACAAATTAATAAGTTTTCATGTATCCTTTAATAAGATGTGTAGTAGAGGGGTTACAAGGACACTAAACTTCAGGAAAGCTAATTTCCAACGGATGAGAGATGATCTTGGTGCAATTAACTGGGACGATATCCTGAGACATAAAAATACACAAAGAAAATGGGAGACGTTTATTAACATTCTGAATAGGACCTGTGCACAATATATACCATATGGGAATAAACATGTGAGAAATAGGAGGAAGCCACTATGGCTAAATAGTGCTGTAAGGGGTGCAATAAGAGATAAAAATAAAGCATTTAGAGAATTAAAGCAAGTAGGTAGTGATGATGTAAATAAATACAGAAAATTAAATAAATTCTGTAAAAAGCAAATCAAGACAGCAAAGATTGAGACAGAGAGACTCATTGCCAGAGAAAGTAAAAATAATCCCAAAATATTCTTTAACTACATAAATAGTAAGAAGCTAAAAAATGATAATGTTGGCCCCCTTAAAAATAGTCTGGGTGAAATGGTGGATGAGGATGAGGAAAAAGCCAATATGCTAAATGACTTTTTCTCAATAGTGTTTACACAAGAAAATCCCATGACGGATAACATGATCAGGGATAAAAATTCTCCATTAAATGTCACCTGCTTAACCCAGCAGGAAGTATGGCGGCATCTAAAAATCACTAAAATTGACAAATCCCCGGGCCCGGATAGGATACACCCCCGAGTACTGCAGGAATTAAGCACAGTCATAGATAGACCATTATTTTTAATCTTTAAAGATTCCATAATAACAGGGTCTGTACCACAGGACTGGCGTATAGCAAATGTGGTGCCAATATTCAAAAAGGGGACAAAAACTGAACTTGGAAATTATAGGCCAGTGAGTTTAACCTCAACTGTGGGTAAAATCCTGGAGGGTTTTCTAAGAGATACTATACTGGAGTATCTGGAGAAGAATAAACTTATGACCCAATATCAACATGGGTTTACAAGGGACCGTTCCTGTCAGACTAATCTGATAAGCTTTTATGAAGAGGTAAGTTCCGGACTGGACCAAGGGAATGCAGTGGACGTGGTGTATATGGACTTTTCAAAAGCTTTTGATACGGTGCCACACAAAAGGTTGATACATAAAATGAGAACAATGGGGATAGGGGAAAATATGTGTAGGTGGGTTAAGAGCTGGCTCAGGGATAGGAAACAAAGGGTGGTTATTAATGGAGCACACTCGGACTGGGTCACGGTTAGCAGTGGGGTACCACAGGGGTCAGTTTTGGGCCCGCTTCTTTTTAACATATTTATTAATGACCTTGTAAGGGGCATAGAGAGTAGAATTTCAATATTTGCAGATGACACTAAACTCTGCAGGGTAATCAATTCAGAGGAGGACAATTTTATATTACAGGAGGATTTATGTAAACTAGAAGCTTGGGCTGATAAATGGCAAATGAGCTTTAATGGGGATAAATGTAAGGTCATGCACTTGGGTAGAACGAACAAGATGTATAATTATGTGCTTAATTGTAAAACACTGGGCAAAACTGTCACTGAAAAAGACCTGGGTGTATGGGTGGACGACAAACTCACATTTAGTGGCCAGTGTCAGGCAGCTGCTGCAAAGGCAAATAAAATAATGGGATGCATTAAAAGAGGCATAGATGCTCATGAGGAGAACATAATTTTACTTCTATATAAGTCACTAGTGCAACCTCACTTAGAATACTGTGTACAGTTCTGGTCTCCGGTGTATAAGAAAGACATAGCTGAACTGGAGCGGGTGCAGAGAAGAGCGACCAAGGTTATTAGGGAACTGGGGGGTCTGCAATACCAAGACAGGTTATTACACTTGGGGTTATTTAGTTTGGAGAATCGAAGGCTTAGGGGTGATCTTATTACAATGTATAAATATATGAGGGGACAATACCAAGACCTATCTAATGATCTTTTTACTCTTAGACCTGTGACTGGGACAAGGGGGCATCCTCTACGTCTGGAGGAAAGAAGGTTTAAGCATACTAACAGACGCGGATTCTTTACTGTAAGAGCAGTGAGATTATGGAACTCTCTGCCATATGATGTTGTAATGAGTGATTCCCTACTAAAATTTAAGAAGGGACTGGATGCCTTTCTTGAAAAGTATAATATTACAGGGTATATACACTAGTTTCCTTAGTGTTGCGTTGATCCAGGGAGCTAGTCTGATTGCCGTATGTGGAGTCGGGAAGGAATTTTTTTCCCCAATGTGAAGCTTACTGTTTGCCACATGGGTTTTTTTTGCCTTCCTCTGGATCAACATGTTAGGGCAAGTTAGGATAGGATGGGTTGAACTAGATGGACTTAAAGTCTCCCTTCAACCTTAATTACTATGTTACTATGTTACTATGTTACTATAAATCAGAAACAAACCTGTATAGCAAATTGTGTTAATGTCAAAATCCATGTATAAGATTTGGTTGGAAGTTCTCAAGCCAACTTATGTCTCATCCAGTCTTCATTTCTCCAATTTTGGACTTTTAGTGTCTTTGAGCATAATGACAGAGCACAGCTGAAATTTATGGCAGTTAGCTATGGGTAAAGATTACGTGTGGATACATCATTGTGCATTTATGGGAGGAAGACGGTAGTGCCAAGTGGTTTTTGTTAACCTTTTTCTTACTGTCTTAACCAGTCTTAAGAGTTTGCAATTGAACATGGCATATGACCTGTCAGTACTCAAAAGTATAATGTGGGGGTGTTTTTAATTAATTACACACAACTGATAGAGTAGTACTTATTGGTTATTGTCACTTTAAAAGGCACAATATGCACATTGGCTACACAATTCTGTAAAGACTCATTCTTCATCATTTGTAGAATAAATTCAAATACAATAAATCTGGAACAGTTTATTCAATTCACTTGCTCAGAAGTTAGATTATTTACACAAAGAGAGAGAGAGAAAGAGAGAGAGCGAGACAGAGTGAGAGAGAAAGCATCTTCCATTTCGGTATCTGCTTGTTTCTATACATCATAAAAACATTTATTAGAAAACAATTATATTGGTGTTGCCAGTTATCGTTTTTCTACAATACCATTTTGAGTGACATATTGCCTCCTTTTTAACCCCTTTACCCCCAAGGGTGGTTTGCATGTTAATGACCAGGCCAATTTTTACAATTTTGACTACTTTCCCTTTATGAGGTAAGAACTCTGGAACACTTCCATGGATCCCAGTGATTCTGACATTGGTTTCTTATGGCATATTGTACTTCATGATAGTGGTAAAATTTCTTTGATATGACTTGCGTTTATTTGTGAAAAAAATGGAAATTTGGCAAAAATTTAGAAAATTTCACAATTTTACAAATTTGAATTTTCATGCCCTTAAATAACAGAGATACATCACACAAAATACTTAATAATTAACATTTCCCACATGTCTACTTTACATCAGCACAATTTTGGAACCAAATTTTTTTTTTGCTAGGACGTTATAGGGGTTAAAAGTTGACCAGCAATTTCTCATCTTTACAACAAAATTTACAAAATCATTTTTTTGGGACCACGTCACATTTGAAGTCACTTTGAGGGGTCTATATGATAGAAAATAACCAAAAATCATACCATTCTAAAAGCTGCACCCCTAAAGGTGCTCAAAACCACATTCAAGAAGTTTATTAACCCTTCAGGTGCTTCACAGGAATTTTTGCAAAGTTTTAAAAAAAGAACATTTAACTTTTTTTCACAAATAATTTACTTCAGATCCAATTTGTTTCATTTTACCAAGGGTAAGAGGAGAAATTGGACCCCAAAAGTTGTTGCACAATTTGTCCTTAGTACTCTGATACCCCATATGTGCAGGTAAACCATTGTTTGGGTGCATGGCAGAGCTCGGAAGGGAAGGAGCGCCGTTTGACTTTTCAATGCAAAATTGGCTGGAATTGAGATCAGAAGCCATGTCGCGTTTGAAGAGCCCCTGATGTGCCTAAACAGTGGAAAACCCCTAATTCTAACTCCAACCCTATCTCCAACACGCCACTAACCCTAATCCCAACTCTAATCATAACCCTAAACACAAACCTAACCTTAACACACCCCTAACCCTAATCCAAACCGTAACCCTAATCCCAACCCTAACCCTAATCCCAACCGTAACTGTAATCCTGACTTTAGCCCCAACCCTAACCCTAACTTTAGCCCCAACACTAACCCTAAATTTAGCCCCAACCCTAACCCTAACTATAGCCCAAACCTTAACCTTAGACCTAACCCTAACTCTAGCCCTAACCTTAACCCTAACCAGAACCCAGAGTTCTGCAGTGCGCAGGTGCCGGGAAAGGTCAGAGAGGTCCAGCATATGCACACTGCAGAACTCTGCTCTGAATAGAAAAAAGTAGATTCAGCTCACCCTTATATTGATCTCCACATCGCACATGAATGGTTTTGTCCGAGCAAGGAAGCGTCTCTGCTTAACGTTGAATACTTGTAGAAAAAAGAAGGTATCCAGCTCAGGAAATAAAATCCAAAATCTTTTTTGAAACAAATTAAAAAATAAGCTGCTTGATAACCAGTATATACTGAAGGAAGGAATGTCCTAAACGACTGGACGCGTTTCAAAACTGAGGACTAAGAGCACTACACGTGTTCGAAACGCATCCAGTCGTTCAGGACATTCCTTCCTTCAGTATATACTGGTTATCAAAGAACTCTGCTCTGCTCTCAACAGGGCAAAGCGGTGCACCTGCGCAGGAGCCACGATGGGAATCAAAGAAGAGGACATCACCGTTAGAAGATGGAAGGCACCGGACAGGGCCACGACACCCATAGGACACAGACTGGACCTGGACCGCCCCTGGGTGAGTATAATCTAACTTGTTTTTCTTCTCTTTCAGGTTAGATCGGGGGCTTATCTACAGCATTACAGAATGCTGTAGATAAGCCCTTGATGGCGGTGCTGGCAGCTGATGGTGAAAGAATGGGGTGACAGATTCACTTTTACCCCTTTCATACATTAGATGTACTATTCCATCCATGTGACCTGGGACCTAAGTCCCAAGGATGGAATAGTACATCATAGCGATCAGCGGTGCCCCCCCGTGGGGAGCGCCGCTGATCGCTGCCGGGTGTCAGCTGATTATCACAGCTGACACCCAGCACTATGTGTCAGGGTTGGTCACAGACCGCCCTCGGCATTTTAACCCCTGGCACACTGCAATCAAACATGATCACAGTGTACCGAGGGTTTAGGGAAGCATCGGCAGGGAGGGGGCTCCCTCCGTGCTTCACTGAGACACCCGCAGCAGGACGATGTGCAGAGCTGCTGTGGGGGCCTCCTTCCCTGCAGGTCCCCGGATCCAAGTTATAAAAAATTGCTAAATAAATAAAAAAAAAAAAAATCCCTAATAAATTCATTTTTTGAAAATAAAAAAAAACAAAACAATAAAAGTATACATATTTGGTATTGCCGCGTTCACAACAACCCGCCCTATAAAACTATCCCATTAATTAACCCCTTTAGCAAACCCCTTAAACAATAAAATAAAAAACGAAGCAAAAAATAATGCTTTATCATCATACCGCCGGACAGAAAGTGCAATAACGCGCGAACAAAAAGACGGATATAAATAACCATGGCACCGCTGAAAACGTCATCTTGTCCCACACAAAACGAGCCACCACACAGCATCATCAGCAAAAAAATAAAAAAGTTATCGCTTGCAGAATAAAGCGATGCAAAAATAATTATTTTTTATTTAAAATTGTTTTTATTGCATAAAAGTGCCAAAACATAAAAAAAGATATAAATGAGGTATCACTGTAACTGTACCGACCCGAAGAATAAAATAGTCGTATCAATTTTACCACACGCGGAACGGTGTAAACGCACCCCCCAAAAGAAATTCATGAAATGCTGGTTTTTGTTCATTCTGCGTCCCAAAAATCAGAATAATAAGCGATCAAAAAATGTTGCGTGCCCGAAAATGGTACCAATAAAAACGTAAACTCGTCCTGCAAAAAATAAGACCTCACATGACTCTGTGGGTCAAAATATGGAAAAATTATAGCTCTGAAAATGTGGTGATCCAAAAAGTATTTTTACAATAAAAAGCGTCTTAGCATGTGACAGCTGCCAAATATAAAAACCCACCATAAATAGTAAATCAAACCCCCCTTTATTACCCCCTTAGTTAGGGAAAAATAATAAAATAAAAAAATGTATTTATTTCCATTTTCCTATTAGGGCTAGGGCTAGGGTTAGGGCTGAGATTAGGGTTAGGGGTGTGTTGGGGTTAGGGTTGGAGTTAGAATTGGGGGTTTCGATTGTTTTGGCACATCAGGGGCTTTCCAAACATGACATGGCGTCCGATTTCAATTCCAGCCAAAAAAGTCAAACGGCGCTGCTTCCCTTCCGAGCTCTGCCAAATAGTGGTTTAACCCCACATGTGGGGTATCAGGGTACTCAGGACAAATTGCACAATATCTTTTGGGGTCCTGTTACCCTTGGGAAAATAAAAATTAGGGTGAAAAGATCATTTTTGTGGAAAAAATGTGATTTTTTAATTGTACGGCTGTACGTTATAAACTTCTGTGAAGCCCTTGTGGGTTCAAAGTGCTCACCACATATCTAGATAAGTTCCTTGGGGGGTCTAGTTTCCAAAATGGGGTCACTTGTGGGGGGTTTCCACTGTTTAGGCACATCAGGAGCTCTCCAAACGTGACATGGCATCCGATCTGAATTCCAGCCAATTTTGCAGTGAAAAAGTCAAACGGCGCTCCTTCCGAGCTCTGCCATGCGCCCAAACAGTGGTTCCCCCCACATATCAGGTATCAGTATACTCAGGACAAATTGCGCAATAACTTTTTCAGTCTAATTTCTCCTGTTACCCTTGGTAAAAAAAATAATTTGAACCTGAAGTAATTTTTTTTGTGAAAAAAGTTAAATGTTCATTTTTTTTAAACATTCAAAAAATTCCTGTGAAGCACCTGAAGGGTTAATAAACTTCTTGAATCTGGTTCTGAGTACCTTGAGGGGTGCCGTTTTTAGAATGGTGTCACTTTTGGGTATTTTCTATCATATAGACCCCTCAAAGTGACTTCAAATGTGATGTGGTCCCTAAAAATAAAATGGTGTTGTAAAAATGAGAAATCGCTCGTCTACTTTTAACCCTTATAACTTCCTACCAAAAAAAAAGTTGGTTCCCAAATTGTGCTGATGTAAAGTAAACATGTGGGAAATGTTACTTATTAAGTTTTTTGTGTGCCATATCTCTGTGATTTAAGAGCATAAAAATTCAAAGTTGGAAAATTGCAAAATTTTCAAAATTTTTGCCAAATTTCCATTCTTTTCACAAATAAATGCAAGTTATATGAAAGAAATGTTACCACAAACATAAAGTACAATATGTCATGAGAAAACATTGTCAGAATCACCGGGATCCATGGAAGCGTTGCAGAGTTATTACCTCATAAAGGGACAGTGGTCAGAATTGTAAAAATTGGCCTGGGCATTAACATGCAACCCTTGGGAGTAAAGGGGTTAATTATGCGTACCCATTTCTTTTTTACTTATAGGGTTGATTTAAATCTATTGCATAAAGTCTAAACAGAATTTTGATGATTAATTATTTCTTGAACACGCTTTTTGGTTCACTAAATGTTTTCATGCTACATATTGGGATAAATGAGCTTCTTATTAGATTTGTGAAGAATAAACATTGGTTTTATTACAGTCAAATGGATTATACTGTAGTTGAAGTTACTGGTCATCCTGTCACTTTATCTGCCAAAGTTCCATTAAATTTCCCCACAGAAAACCCTTCCTTATCTCTTCTTATTTTCCATTCTATTCTATTCCCTTCTCATTGCATTGGAATGCTTGCTAAACAGGAAATATGGGACGTGACGATTTGTTGCATTCTCTACCGCTCCTAATACATCAGGATATTACACTGCATATAAACAAAATATTTTAATCCCGCTAAGCTCTTTACGGTCAATACAGTGGAAGTAAACATGCCTGAATACAGTTTCCCTTTTAGTCTAAGTGCATTTATTGACTTTAGCTGACAGTTCTAAAAGCATTACACCTAGGACGTGACCTAGTAGTTTTTTCTCATCGTGACAGCATAAATCAAACATTATATAAAATAAAATGAATTTAAATATTAAATGTTAAATTATTGACATGGAAACATTAAAATACATCTTATTACATGGATATTATTTTTTTTCACATATTATTATTATTCATTCCACGGCGCTTTACATGTGAAAAGTGGAAATATAGACAAGTATAGTAAACATGTGTAAGACAAGGGACACACAAGTACATGAGGAGAGGGGACCCTGCCTGTGAGGGCTCACAGTCTACAGGGATGGGTGAGGATACAGTAGGAGAGGGTAGAGCAGGTCATGCTGTGGTTCAGTGGTTCATATAGTTCAGACATATTCTGCTGTACTATACAGTCCTTTATTCTTGTGGTTTTATTTTGACCAGAGAGAACTTGCAAGAAAAATGATATTTCATAATGTAGTAAAATGAACTTATTGTAAAAAAGTCCTCAGTTAAAGACCATTTAATTTTAGGGTAGTGTAAAGTCATTGTATTAATATACTTACCAATCACTGTCTTCTCCAGTATCCAGTGCCGCTCCGGTCCTCTTCTGAGGCATGTGATGGCAATTCAGATTGTCAGGATCACACTACTCTCTGTGTGACCCATAAGTGGCTGTCACAATTTAAGCCAATGGAGCGCCAGAACGAGGCTACATAGGCTATATAGGATTACATTTTGAAAGAGACTTCTGTCTGACCCATAGAGAACAGAGTGATCTGAAGAGTCTGAGTAACCATCATGTGACTCACACTGTGAGTCTTACCTCTGCAACCCTGTTAGCTCCAGTACTAGGTCAGAAAGACATGGTGGGCAGCATTGTGAGCAGAGTCTTCTTACCTATGCACCTATGGTAGCTTCAGTATTAGATCCGAAAGACATAGTGGGCAGCATTGTGAGCAGCGTCTTCTTACCTCCGCAGTCCTGTTAGCTCCAGGACTAGATCAGAAAGACATGGTGGGCAGCATTGTGAACAGTGTCTTCTAACCTATACACCTATAAAAAAAATAAATAAATAAAAAAAAAGCAGAAAAGTGAGCCGGAGTATGACCTAAACTGGGCAATTCATATATAGTCCCTCCAAAGCTGGGTGTCCAGATAAGACACAGATACTCTCTGCCACTGTTCACACTAGGTAGGTTTTAACATTAGAGAGTGTAGTTACTGTCCCATTTGGGCATACTTTGTCGCGGTGGGACAGTTTTATGCTTTTTTTGATCAAAAATAGTGTTTACTAAATACCCTATGTTAATTATTTAATACACTTGCTTTTTTACTTATTTATTTTCATTATGGTGTATGCACACATTGTCTTTTTTTGTTTTCCTATGCACCTATGGTAGCTTTAGTATTAGATCTGAAAGACATGGTTGGCAGCAATGTGAACAATGTCTTCTTACCTCTGCAACCCTGTTTAACAGTAGGACTAGATCAGACAGACACGGTGGACAGCAGTGTGAGCAGAGTCTTCTTACCTTTGCACTCCTGCTAGTTTCAGTGTTTGATCAGAAAGATATGGTGGACAACAGTGTGAGAAGCCTCTTCTTACCTCTGGAGCCCTGTTAGCTCCAGGACTAGATTGGACAGACATGGTGGACAGCAGTGTGAGCAGCATCTTCTTACCTCTGCACCCCTGTTTAGCTCCAGTACTAGATGAGAAAGACATGGTGGGTAGCATTGTGAGCAGTGTCTTCTTACCTATGCGCCCCTGGTAGCTCCAGTATTAGATCAGAAAAACATAGTGGGCAGCAATGTGAGTACCATTTTCTTACCTCTGCAACCCTGTTAGCTCTAGGACTAGATCGGACAGACATAGTGGACAGCAGTGTGAGCAGCGTCTTCTTACCTTTGCACTCCTGGTAGCTTCAGTGTTAGATCAGAAAGACATGATGGCCAGCAGTGTGAGCAGCATCTTCTTTCCTCTGCACCACTGGTAGCTACAGTATTAGATAAAAAGACAGGGTTGACAGCAATGTCAGTGTAACGTGCTGCTCAGTCTGTGAGTAGTCAGACTAGACGAAGTCAGCAACTGTCAGGAGCAGAAGTACAAAGGGAGAAGCAAGAGTGTAGTCAGGGACAAGCGAGAAGTCAGAACCTACCAGGAACGTAGTATCAGAAACGTAAGACGTAAGCCGTTGTCAGGGTACAAGCCAGGGTCAGAGAGCGAGGTATCAGAGACGGAAAACAAGAGGCAGAGTTCAGAGATCAGGCCAAGTCATACGCAATTTGGGAAGTCAGAGGCAGAAGGATCACCAGTATAGGGTCAGAGGTTCTAGCCAGGAAGCATGAACTACAGCTGACACTGGCACGCAGGCTGCAGAGGACTGAAATAACCCCACCAGCTCCAGAATGAGGCAGAGGGGATTTACCCCCGCATGACCCGTCCAAAGAGAAGACAGCAGAAAACAAACTCTGGACTGGATCATGACATTGAGCAGCTTTTTCTTACTCCTATACCCCTGGTATCTTCAATAGTGTGATCAGCCTCTTGTTACTTTAGTACTCCTATACATGAAGGGAGGAGTGAGGATGAGCACATGCTATTATCATTCTAAGACTGGTTTCTGAGTTTTAATGTGCTTTAGGCTGATTTCACATTTGCGGTTGTGTCCCCAGCGTTTCTGCTGCATACATCCGCATGCGTCGTGTTTTCCAATCTTTAACATTGGGGACGCAGGTACATGCGTTTGTATGCTTTTTGCCGCGTTTGACGATGCATGCGTCATTTAGTCGTCTGCGGCTGGGCGCGGTAAATGCAACATGTTGCAATTTTGAAGGCGTCAATTTGCCGCCTAGAAATGTATGTGGTTGTTTGCAGAAGGAATGCGTTGAAACAATGCATTGAAGTTTATGAGAACACATGCATTCGCAAGCACACGTGTTTGCGTTTGTGAACGCATGTGTTTTTCCTGAATAAATCTGTCTAGACACTAATTAGCCACCCCCCCACAAAGATAGATAAAAAGAGGGAGTGGGCATTGGCAGTCTACAACTCTGCAGACTGGGAACAAGAAAAGAAGAAGCTCTGAACCTGTGAAAAACACTGCGCTGTACACTTTAAATATTTGACACCACATAGTTCCAGGAGTGACACAGCTTGAACACTGCAGCTTTGCTTCTTGTGTCTGTCATGGAGCTATGAGTTGTCAAAAAATAATATGACTTGTATTTTCTCCAGCATCTCTTCAGTCTGCGTTAATCTATGTGACACAGACTGAAGAGACAATGGAGGTAATACAAGGCATATCTATACTCACCTGGCCAGCTGTCAGAAATTGTGAATTCAGGATGCACAAAACCCAGCATCCTGAACTCACTATTTCTGACACATCGCCTGGTGAGTATAGATCTGCTTTCTATTACCAACAGCATCTATTCAGTCTATGTAATCTATTTGATGCAGACTGAAGAGACGATGGAGGACATGCAAGGCATATCTATACTCATCTGGACAGGTGTCAGAAATAGTGAATTCATGATGTTGGGTTTTGTGCATCATGAACTCACTATTTCTGACACATGGCCTGGTGAGTATAGATATGCTTTGTATTATACCTCCATCATTTCTTCAGTCTGCGTCCAATAGATACTGCAGAAGAGACGCAGGATGTAATGACGCCAACTACCATACCACTGACATCATAAGTGGTTTTGAGAGGAAAGACATAGGAGACTTGGTACAGGTATCAAAACACGTTGTTTATTAACAACAAACATTAGGAACATTTTAAACATGACTGGTACAGACCCAAACCCAACAGAACATTTTACACCATACAATCTTGCCATGCCGCACGTCCGATGTCAGAAACAAAGTAGGTAGCAAATTGTTCCCTCGTGGGCAACTTCAACTGTTGACCGCAGAGGGTGATGCTGGTAATCTGGCAATGGGTTTGCAACTGGTTCATCCAGTTCAATGTGGGTCGCTCCTTAGCCATTATGTAATTGTGGAGAACCACACAGGCTTTGACAACCTCATCGACTGTCTCCATTTTTAGATTAATGGCTGTCTCAAGAATGTGCCATTTGGAGACAAGAATCCCAAAGGTACACTCAACAGTTCTTCGGGCCCTTGTCAGTCTGTAGTTAAAAATCCTTTTTGTGTGGTTCAAGTCCCGACTGGAAAATGGCTTCAGACGGTTTTCACACATCTGAAAGGCCTCATCCCCAACCATAACAAATTGCACCAGTGGGCCTTCAGTGTTGGGGAGAGGTCATGGCAGGGGTAAATTAAAATTTTTTCCATACAAGTGTCGGCCCATATCAGAGTTTTTAAAAGTCTGGGAGTCATTGCCATGGCCAAAAGCTCCAATGCCCATGGCGATAAATCGACAGTCCGCATCTGCTATAGCCATGAACATTACTTAAAAATATTTCTTGTAGTTAAAGTACTGCTATCCAGATCTGGAGGGTTTGGCAATCCGTTGTGCTTTCCATCCACTGCTCCCAAACAGTTGGGGAAATTACACACTCGCCAGAAATTTTTGGCAGTTTCAAGCCACATTTCCACGGTGGATAGGGGGATAAATTCATCCCGGAGAGCGTTCCACAAAGCCTGGCAGGTGTCTGCAACAATTCCAGACAGGGTGGAAATTCCTAGCCGGTACTGAAAATGCAGCGAAGATAGGGTCTCTCCGGTAGCCAGGAATCTGCCAAACAGAGAAAGAAAAAAATTAAGAAGCTAAACAGATAAAGGAGAAAAAAAATTAATACAAGGCAGAACAATAATAATTATGACAGGCGTTTGTTTAGAATAATTACGTACCTTAATGTGACCAGGAGACGTTCCTTTGCAGGAATCGCTCTACGGAGCTGGGTGTCCTGTTTCCGGATGGCTCCTTGGACATGACCAAGCAAATCCCGGAAGGTCTCTTGAGACATCCTGGTATATTCTGGAAATTTCTCTGGGTTGGCATTGAGCTCGCTGTATAGGGTGTGGTAGGCTCCACGGCTTTCCCGGACTTCAATAATGGGGTGTCTCCAATAATGCCGACGCCGTCTTCCTCTATTTCTTTGTTGCTCACAAGCAAACGCATAGGCAAGAAACAGCTTTATACTTAATACAATTAAAAAATATACCTGCGCTGATTAACTATATCCAAGTGAAACAAAAGAATGACCAAACATAAGGTGAAAAATCAAATAAAGCATGTAATAACCTAAATAAGTATGTGTGATAAGAGCCACTGATTAAAGTGACTATGGATTGGTATATCACTTACTTCATATTGGTTGTGAAGCTGCAAGTGGATCCAGCGTGTGCCATGTGGAATGATGGCTGTGCTGCAGTAATGAAAGCAGAGACGCAGCACCAAGGAGGTTTCCCTCCTATAAAAAGTGGTGTGATAGCGTCTCTGGAGCTGACAGCCGCTGGATGCAGGGAAAAAATGGCGGCGCGCTCCGGCCGACAGGCGCCGCCGGCATGCAGGGCTCTGATGAAGAAGGTCCGTAGACCTTAGAAACGCATTGGTTTTCATTTTGACCTCCACGCGCTCCCTTCCTTTTCCTCTGGTGACGTCACCTGGTCTTTTTTCCCCCTCCCCAGCTGCTGCTTGACGGCGGCGCCTCTCGGCCGAAGTGCGCCGCCATTTTTTCTCTACATCCAGCGGCTGTCAGCTCCAGAGACGCTATCACACCACTTTTTATAGGAGGGATGCTTCCTTGGTGCTGTGTCTCTGCTTTCACTACCGCGGCACAGCCATCATTCCACGTGGCACATGCTGGATCCACTTGCAGCTTCACAACCAATATGAAGTAAGTGATATACCAATCCATAGTCACTTTAATCAGTGGCTCTTATCACACATACTTATTTAGGTTATTACATGCTTTATTTGATTTTTCACCTTATGTTTGGTCATTCTTTTGTTTCACTTGGATATAGTTAACCAGCGCAGGTATATTTTTTAATTGTATATTGTATTCTTTTCTGGGTGCGCACAGACTCAATATATATACCAGCAGCAGTTACCTTATATATATATCCAAATTTTCTACACTAGGAAGCGCCAGTGTATAATTGGTATTTCATATCAATTTTTATATTAAGCTTTATACTTAAATCCAGGTTGAAATGAAAGCTCTCCATGGAAAGATCCATCATGACACAAGATACAGGGGCAAAATCTGAAGATTTCAGCTGTCCAAGGGTCTATATAAAGATATCTCATAAGACAAGCCCATTGGTGTCCCATTGGTGGAGTCTAGATTTTTCTCTTGGCAAATTTTTCACCTTGCGCACAAAAAGCGCAAACGCATGCTAAACGCATGAAAAAGCATGCAAACGCTGCGGTTTTTTTGACCACATGCGTAAGCTGATGCATCTAAAAACCGTTGCTTTTGCACGTGTTTGCATGCGGTTTTTCGTGCGTTTGAGATTGTGGAAGATAAGCTGTGGATTCAACTGCAAATGTAAAACTAGCCATAGTGATTATCTCCCTAGACAAAACTGGTGTGATTTGATTATTCCTTAGAAATTTATTCATAATGACTTTTTTCTTTTTTCTTCCATTTTTTTAATACTCTGGAGAATGTCTTTAAAGGGTTTGTCTGGGTAAGATAATTTTTTTTTTTTGTCAAAAGCAGTGCTGTTCATCCACATGGCCTATATCTAATTATGCATTCTCTTTAATGAGGATAGGGTGCGACACCAGCCACAACCCAATGTCAAAAGGTGGAGCTCTGTTCAGGAGAAAACCCACCAGATCTATTGTTTAATTCTCAACTGCTTTAAAGGGAATCTGTCACCTATTTTTTGGGCTATGAGCTGCGGCCACCACCATCAGGGGCTTATCTACAGCATTCTGTAATGCTGTAGATAAGCCCCCAATGTATCCTGAAAGAGAATAAAAACAAGTTATATTATACCCTCCCGGGGGCGGTCCGGTTTGGGTGTAGCGGTCCGGTCCGACGTCCTCTTCTTTGCTTCCTGGCGCAGGTGCACTGCTCTGCCTTGTTCAGGGCAGAGCTGAGTACTGCAGTGTGCAGGCGCCAGAAGAGGTCCAGCACCTCGAACCGGACCCGGACTGCCCCCGGGTGAGTATAATATAACTCGCTTTTCTTCTCTTTCAGGTTACATCGGGGGCTTATCTACGGCATAACAGAATGCTGTAGATAAGCCCCTGATGGCTGTGGCCGCAGTTCATAGCCCAAAAATTAGGTGACAGACTCCCTTTAAGGACTAATGCACATGACATACACTGTGTTATATGGAGCTGTGATAAAGTGTCCGCAGGTTGCAATGGCTGATTTTTATGAGCATCCAATTTTATACAGTGGTATATAGAGATTTGTTCTCATGTGGTAATATTGAGGTATTCTTCACTAAAAGTTTTACTGTGGCACACTTAGCACTTAAGGGTCAATCATGCCCTTAGATATGGATCCCATGCGCAACCCTGCACTTGCATTTGCTACGAGCAACAGGCTTAAAACCAATTTTTCCTATGCTTCTGTACTGACGTGATGAAAAGGTACACAAGGCATGCGCACATACAGTCTTTCCTAAAAATGCACACACCACGGTGTGTCAAGATATATCAGTGCAGAAAACTAGAATTTAATGTATTCAATGGCTGGTGCTGTGTTGAGTCTTCACTTACAGATTTTTGCAACAAGAGATTTTTCTGCATTATGATAACGCTTTATGTGTTAGGTGAAAATAATGCTAAACGTGTATGCTACCCCCATTCATCATATGTTAAAAAAAAGGACAGATACTAGAATCGGAAGATCAAAAGGCTTTTGCAAATGTTCCCATTCTCAACTCTTTGGGTTTCTCCATCAGTCACGTAGGTAAAATGCTATATTAATGGTGTTCAGTTTGCAATCCCTCATCTGATTATGACCAAACTTTTACACTTATGTAGATCTTGTCACAGTAAAAAATATTCCTTACAAGGACTATACCTTAAATAACATACAAGTGTGCAATATTCAACTTATCATGTTTTTTTATTTCTTCCTCAGAGCTAAAAACTAATCTCCTATGATTTACAGACGTCTAATGGAATAGTATAAAGTTCTTTTACATAAATGTTTTGGTAATGTTAATAGTGTTACAGGCTAGAATAGAAAATAAAAACATGTATTCCAAATGCACAACTACCATATCTGGCATTCATCATCTCTTATGTACTAGTAACTAATTAGTTACTGCTGTCATCTTATCATTGTCTTTTTTTTAAAATTTTTTAATAACAATTGATTTAGTGAAAAATAACGTCACCGTCAGCTTCATTCCAAGTTATTGCGATTCAGACCAAGCAAGATATGTGTTAGAAAAATAAATGATGTATACCAATGAAGAACCGTCCAATTTTTTTTAAGGTTCTCCAGTGGACAAAGTTCAAAAGTTTTGGGTGAGGTATTTCTTCAAATAATTTCCCATTAAGAGCAGATTTTCTATATACACATAGTCTGCCTGAGCTGTCTCTTATTTATCTGATGAGATGGAAAGATATAGCGTAGCTTGCAGTAATTGAATGCGGCAGAATTTAAAAGGGTGATAATGCTGCACTAGATGTAAAGGTGCGTCTCTTGCCAACAGTAAATGAGGAAATTCGCCTTATGGAGAATCTGTTTACTTTGGGACATCTGGAGAGCCTCAGTCTCTGGCCTTCCTCCAGTCCCCGGGATTTATGAGCTACTTCTGACTACAGCAAATAGCTCACTTTTCTGCATGATACAGTTTGTATCACTAATTATCCGCTGATATGCTAATGCTACCAAGACTTTGAAACTGGATCACATTTTGAATGGTTTGAAATGCCAAGATTCCCTTGCTATTGAGTAAAAAGCATTAGGAGTTTTTCTACATAACTTCTAAGCAGAATCAGATTATAAGTCTAGAGGCTAATTTTGGGTTGATATGGACAGTTGTTTATGATAATATGACAAGGGATGTAAGATGGGGCAGAAACAATAAATCTAGTGCTCTTTTGCACCTTTTTTCGAGTTATAACCACAAAATATTGCAATTTTATGTGATATAAAAACACAAAGTGACAAGTACTTGTGAAGTGTAAAAGAAATAATGCATGATTTTCTAAATATTTTAAAAATATAAATCTGAAAATTGTGACTTGCATTTGTAGTCAGCGCCAATGAGTAAATACTTTGTAGAACTGCCTTTTGCTGCAGTTACTGCTGCTAGTCTTTTGTGCAATGTGTTTACCAGCTTTGCACATCTAGAGTCTGAAAATTATGCCCATTTTTTTTGCAAACTCACTCTTGCTCAGTGAGATTGGATGAGAACGTCTGTAAACAGCAATTTTCAAGTCTTGCCACAATTTCTCAATGGGATTTAGGTCTGGACATTGACTGAGCCATTGAAACACATGAATATGATTTGATCGAAACCATTCCATTTTAGTTCTGGCAGTATGGGTACAGTGGTTGTCCTGCTGTAAGGTAAAGCTATTCCCCAATCTTAAGTCATATAGCATTTTATTATTATTTATTTATTATGCTTTGCTTATATAGCACTATCTTATTCTGCTGTGCTTTACATACATTATCATCGCTGTCCTCAATGGGGCTCACAATCTAAATTTCCTATCAGTATTTCTTCTGAGTGTATGAGGAAACCGGAGAACCTGGAGGAAACCCATGCAAATATGGGGAGAACATACAAACTCCTTGCATATGTTGTCCTTGGTGGGATTTAAACCAGGACCCCAGCGCTGCAAGGCTACAGTGCTAACCACTTTTGCATTTAGCCCAAAAAGTTCTACTTTAGTCTCATCTGACCAGAGTACCTTCTTTCACATGATAGGTATGTCATTAACATTGCTTCTTGCAAACTGCAAAAGGACTTCTTAAGGCTTTCTTCCTGCTACCCTTCCATATAGGCCAGATTTGTGGAGTATACAACTAATACGACTAACCTAACCTTGCTTTACTCTTCTCCATAATTTTAGTCCTGACCTGTCTGGTGTGTTCTTTGGTTTTTCATGATGCTGTTTGATCCCTAATATTCTCAAACAAACCTCTGAGGCCTTCACAGAACAGCTGTAGTTTTACTGAGAATAAATTACACACAAATGTACTCAATTTACTAATTACCATATATGCTCAAGTATAAGCCGACCCGAGTATAAGCCGACCCCCCTAATTTTGCCACAAAAAACTGGGAAAACTTATTGACTCGAGTATAAGTCTAGGGTGGGAAATGCTCCATAGATTATTCCCCCATATGCTGACCCCATAAGAAGCTCCATAGATTATTCCCCCATATGCTGACCCCATAAGAAGCTCCTTAGATTATTCCCCCATATGCTGACCCCATAAGAAGCTCCTTAGATTATTCCCCCATATGCTGACCCCATAAGAAGCTCCTTAGATTATTCCCCCATATGCTGACCCCATAAGAAGCTCCTTAGATTATTCCCCCTTATGCTGACCCCATAAGAAGCTCCTTAGATTACACAGGTCAACGAAAAAAATTTTTTTTTCTGGTGTCCAAAATATTTTAATGAATTTGGGGTATTTTTGGGGTGCTGATTCTGAATATGTCATCAGTTTTGCCAGATTGGCTCAAGTTTTTGAGATTTTTGGTATCTTATTTATAGCACTTGTTGGTAAATGCGACGCATCATCTCATTAATTTCTTTGGATTAGTACTTGAACTGAGCAGTTCTCAATATAGTTTTGTGTTAATTAGTGTTCTAAAAGTTTGTTCATAGCTTGATTTTTGCACTAACTTTATGTTGTTGTCTGTTTTCCAGTGAAAAGCATGAACTCATCATGAAGAAGTTGTCTTAACGATCCAGACTCATTCTGTTACATTTGTGGTGAATATACACTGCCAAAACATAGAAGAAACATAACAGACTTCGTAAAAAAAGTGTATTTTGCCTATTTTGGGGTTATGCTTGGGGACCAAGACAAGTTTTGGGCACCACACATAGTGTGCAAAGCATGTATCGAATTATTACGAAAATGGAGCAAAGGACAAAGAAAAAGCTTCAAATTTGGTGTTCCAATGGTGTGGAGAGAGCCAAAAAATCATCATGATGACTGTTATTTCTGTGCAGTGCAAGTGCAAGGATTCAATAAGCATAAGAAACGAAAATGGGAGTAACATGGAATCTGCAAGAAGGCCTGTCCCTCATTGTGAAGATGTGCCTGTACCTGTGTTTACCATAAATAACAGTCATCATGATGATTTTTTGGCTCTCTCCACACCATTGGAACACCAAATTTGAAGCTTTTTCTTTGTCCTTTGCTCCATTTTCGTAATAATTCGATACATGCTTTGCACACTATGTGTGGTGCCCAAAACTTGTCTTGGTCCCCAAGCATAACCCCAAAATAGGCAAAATACACTTTTTTTACGAAGTCTGTTATGTTTCTTCTATGTTTTGGCAGTGTGTATTCACCACAAATGTAACAGAATGAGTCTGGATCGTTAAGACAACTTCTTCTTGATGAGTTCATGCTTTTCACTGGAAAACAGACAACAACATAAAGTTAGTGCAAAAATCAAGCTATGAACAAACTTTTAGAACACTAATTAACACAAAACTATATTGAGAACTGCTCAGTTCAAGTACTAATCCAAAGAAATTAATGAGATGATGCGTCGCATTTACCAACAAGTGCTATAAATAAGATACCAAAAATCTCAAAAACTTGAGCCAATCTGGCAAAACTGATGACATATTCAGAATCAGCACCCCAAAAATACCCTAAATTCGATGAAATATCTTTGGCACCAAAAATGCTGTTGACCAGTGTTATTCCCCCCATGTGCTGCCGCTGCTGCTGCATGTAAAAATAAAAAAAATGACATACTCACCTCTCCGTCGCTGGGTGTCAGATACTCACCTGTCCTGCGTCCATGGCTGCTCACCGCTATCTGTCACGTCATCGGTCAGTGACGTTCAGCCTGCAGGGGGCGCGGCGCACTAATCACGTCACCGCGCCCTCTGCTGTCTGAAGTCACTGACCGATGACACACAGCAGCAAGCAGCCATGGACGCAGGAGAGGTGAGTATCGCTATACTTACCTGTCCTGACGCTGTCTCTTGAGCCCCCAGCTTCTCCGCGCTCTCTCTTCCTGCGTTCAGCGGTCATGTGATACCGCTCATTAAAACTCATGAATATGCGCATATTCATGAGTTTTAATGAGCGGTACCACGTGACCGCTGAAGGCAGGAAGAGAGAACGCGGAGAAGCTGGGGGCTGAAGATACAGCGCCAGGACGGGTAAGTATGACCTGACACCCCCACCCCCCTTCCCCCTCCTACCCCCCAGTGTATATGACTCGAATATAAGCCGAGAGGGGGACTTTCAGCCCCAAAAAATGGGCTGAAAATCTCGGCTTATATTCGAGTATATACGGTATGTGACTTCTGGAGGCAAATGGACACGGGCCTGAATACAAATGTATGTCACAATTTTCAGATTTATGTTTTTAAAATAATTAGAAAACAATGTATCATTTACTTTACACTTCACAAAAACTTACTACTTTGTGTTGGTACATCACAAAAAAATCCTAATAAAATAAAAAGTTTCTGGGTGTGAAAAAATGTGGAAAAGTTCACGGGGTATGAACACTTTTTCAAATCACTCTACATATGACATGATGGACCAGATGGTTTATCTGCTGGTCTAACTTGCATTGTGTCTTTTTTAAAGCAAATATCCTTAGCTCTGATCCTGGCCCGGATTGGTAATGTGCCCGACCGGGCATTTTCCCGCTGGGCCGCTGTCATGTGGGCCGCAGGCGGCAGCGCCCACTCATCTGGCCACTTGCCAGCTGATGCGGCCACTGGCCTGGCTGTTGTTCCTGCCGCCGGCCCTCTCTGCGGGCACGACGGTTATAGTTTCCAACCCTCCTGGGATTTTTCTATCCCTCACTGCAGGGAGATAAGCCGCCACACCCCCCCAACGCACCCCATCCTCACCCTAGCATGAGACCCCCCGCCCACAGCCACTCACAGCATCGCTTGCCTGCTCTCTTCTCTGTACACAGGACCTGTGATGAGGTCACAGGAGGGGAGGAGTCAGGGGGTCACATGATCAGGAGTCTTTGTCCAGACCCCTTACTCCGCCCCTCCAGTGACCTCATCACAGGTCCTGTGCGCACAGCCCTGCCTCTTGGTGTCTGCAGGACTCTGCTGTGCTGGTTGTCATGGTGCTGGAGGAGGGAAGTATGTGTGTGGTCAGGAGGGGTGTACAGGGTAGATGTAGCAGGCTGTGTGTGTATGAGATGTACGGAGCGGAGCCGTGTGTGTACGAGGTGTACGGAACGGAGCCACGTGTACGAGGTGTACGGAGTGGAGCCGTGTGTACGAGGTGTATGGAGCGGTGCGCGCATGTACAAGGTGTACGGAGCGGAGCCGGGTGTGGGCGAGGTGTACAGAGCGGAGCCAAATGTGTACAAGGTGTACGGTGAGGAGCCGGATGTGTACGAGGTGTACGGAGAGGAGCCGTGTGTGTATGAGGTGTACGGAGTGGAGCTGCATGTACGAGGTGTACGGAGCAGAGCCGTGTGTGTACAAGGTATACAGAGCGGAGCAGGATGTGTACGAGGTGTACGGAGAAGGAGCCGTGTGTGTATGAGGTGTACGGAGCGGAGCCATGTGTGTACGAGGTGTATGGAGCGGAGCCGCGTGTGTACGAGGTGTACGGAGCGGAGCCGTGTGTGTACGAGGTGTATGGAGCGGATCCGTGTGTGTACGAGGTGTACGGAGCAGAGCCATGTGTGTACGAGGTGTACACAACGGAGCCGCGTGTACGAGGTTTGAGGAGAGGAGCCGTGTGTGTACGAGGTGTACGGAGAGGAGCCGTTTGTGTACGAGGTGTACGGAGCAGAGCCGTGTGTACGAGGTGTACGGAGCGGAGCCGCGCGTGTACAAGGTGTACCGAGAGGAGTCTTGTGTGTACGGAGTGGAGCCATATGTGTACGGGATGTACGGAGTGGAGCCAAGTGTGTACAAAGCATACAAAGCAGGCTTTTCCCACGGACACAGGAGTACACAGCGGAGCCCCGAGGAGCATTTTAAAACTCACACATGACGTTCCACCGGTAGTGATGTGCTGGAAGCTGACCGGAAATGAGATAATTTCATAAGGAAATTGTGACGGAACGATGAATGCTTCAAATCCATCACCATGTCCTCCTCCGACAGCGCAGACAGAAGGATCGCCTTAGAATCGGGGATGCCAGCCATGTGAGCGGATCATGATATGTCCTGCATTGGGAGGCTCAGGTGGGCACTACAATGGGAGCCGGGCTGCTATAGTATCTTTACAGAATCTTTCTTTCTCATTCTCTGTTCTGTCCCTCATTTTCTTTCTCTCTCTGTTCTTTATTTCCCCTCTTTCTTTCTTTTTCTTTCCTCTCATTCTTTCTCTCTGTTCTTTCTTTTCTTTACTTCTTTCTTTCTCTCTGTTCTTTCTTTCTCTCTCGCTCTCCTTTCTTTATTTCTCTCTCTCTGCTTTCTTTTTTCTCTCTCTCTGCTTTCTCTCTTCCTTAGTACCAGTCAGTGTGCCCACAGCACCAGCAAATGTGCCCATAATGCCAGCCACTGTGCCCTCAGTACCAGTCAGTGTGATCAGCAGTGCTAAATGAGTGCGGTTGGGCGTGGACATGGGTGTGACTAGTTGCGAAATGGATGTGGCCGGGGCATGGCCTAAAATTTGCAGCGGCGCGCTGCATGCACCACAGTCTTTGTCCCTCTTTCCCTTCTTCAAAAGTTGTGAGGTATGATAGGGGCAGCTATGACCAGGGGGTCTGGTTGCCCAATGGATAGCAGTTCTGCCAGGAATTCTGTCACCATGCGTACAAAAGGGGACAGAGCTTTGGGAGGAGTACTGCAACTAAAAGCAATAAATAGGACTGAGCTGAAATACAGGGCACAGCTGTGACTACATGTTATATAGTCGTGTTAATCTCCTCTGACTTCTTGTAACCTACAAGTGTACAAAGATATTATATAGTCACCATGTGACTAGTGGCCTGTGTAACTTCAAATGTCAGGGCTGAATTTTAGTCCCAGTCCGGCCCTGCTCTGATCCCATGGACTTCTAGCTCTGCAGACTGAACCAGTGGAAATAAGTTAAAATGAATCAGGCATGGATCAGTTGTGACTTTAGGCAATGATGGGTCTCTCTCGCAGTCAATCCATACATGCAACACAGTTCCACTCCAGGCCTACAGGGGGAACTCTGAACCGGGATTAAGGGGAGGAGTGCTCTCTGAGGGTCAAGAGGAAGGAGTGGTTAGTTAGTCTGCGGAGGGTGAAGTGTGCAGACGTGAAGAGAGAAGCTGGAGGTTGAGCTAGGAAGGAGAGCTCCCTCAGCTTGAGAGCGCATGAACTGGAGCCTGGTCTCAACGGTTGTACGGATACTAACGGTCCTACAACAGATACCAGAGGAGTAGGAGGCTGTAAATGCCCTACTCCCATCTAAGACTTGAGGCACAACAGCAGCTTGGATAGAGAGCCAGGACTCAAGAGAGAGAGGAGTCCACGAGAGAGGCTACAGCTGTCTGCCGTGCAAGTAAGGTTCTTGGGAACATCTGACAGGAGGAACTTCAGAGTAACTTAGTACTGGAGTACTTCATTCAAACAAGCGCTAGGGAAGGAGACTGCACAGCCCATCTGCTGAGAGAGAATCCCTGAGTTGCTTCCAGGCTAGCCTGCTCCGTTACCATCTGTAATCAGGACCCTGGACTGCAGTTATCAAGTAAAGGTACAGAAATTGCACCCCACTGTGTCTTGTCTGCTTCCTACCTTTCCGGCACTGCTACATTCCTGTACCAACCACATCTACACTGCCCTGGGACTATAGCTTCACCTGTGGGGAGCTTTTACATCCTTGCTGCACCCTACCATCAGTCCCAGCGGATCTGTCTGTCTGCCTCCCTGGCCGAACACCACAGGTGGTGTCACAAACTATGCATTTAACCACCTCTCCCCATTACTTGGGCGCCCAGGGCCACGGACCGGGTCACCGCTGCTGTGACACATTCCCCTGACACCGGCCCGGTACCGAGTACCCCACAGCCCTGGGAGGGCGACCCAGCTCAAACTCAGATTGGCATCAACTTCCAATCTATTAAATCATCCATAGTGTAGTACTGCTGCAATTGCAGCTGCCATTGCTGGTTGTACAGTGACCTTCCTCTCCATAGCTGTCTCATTAACATTCCCTTTGATTTTGGCTGCAATAACTGCACAGCCAGGCTAGTTACAACAAATGTTCTGGCTATCGCCTGTGTTTCATAGTGTCAGACTGTACTGCTGCTATTGGGACTGTTGATGCCCTGTCCTGTCAACCATCTTCTTGCCTGCCCTGTCTTACTTCTCTGCTATACTTCCATTTCTGCAGTCACTGCACAGCCATATACCTCCTGGATGCCCAGTGTGCTTCTTAGTGCTATTTTGTACTGTTGCTGCCAGGGCTGCCGTTGTTGGCCCTGAACTTCCAAGTATCTCCTTGCCTGCCCCAACTGTGGTGCTGCTCCTGCTGCTGCAGCCATGCCAGTCACACATTTCCTGTCTAGTGTTAGACAGTACTACTGAGGTTGAGAAAGTCTCAAGTTTTTGTATGCTCAAGAATCAGCTCTCAAAATGAGGTTAATTTTTTAAAAGGTTTGATGACAAGAAGCCATACCTTCTTCATTTTAAAAACTAGAAAAAAGGGATAATTTTTGGAAGGCTTGATAAAAATAATTTGTAGTTCCATAATAATTATATTATTAGCAAACCAGTTGCAGACCCCCAAAATGGATCTTTTTTTCCATGATAGTTGAGAGGCCATTACTTTTTCACATTCAAAACAATTTTGCCTCCCTAATTAAATGGATAATTTTTGTACGACTTATCAAAAAGCTACTACTTCTTCATTTAGCAAAGTGCAAAGCTCTTTAAACAGGGATAAACCGGCATGAATGATGCATCCAACCATATGAAAATGCTGTTTGCACCATTTGCCTATACAGAGCAATAATGCATGCATCTGCCCACAAGATAGAGAATTTTTAGACGGTTTATATATTTTAAGTAGCCTAAAAAGTCTGCTACTGCAGGGTGTTGCTAAATATGCTATTAGCTACCTCTGCTTACCATTTTTTTTCCCTAGCCAGGAAGGTGGCAATCATTGAGGCATTAAAAAGGCTGTGTTTGCATTACAGAGCTCGAAACATGATCTACCGACTTCAAAGGGAACTCGCAGCATTCTATACATATTTTCCAGGCTATTAAAATTTATTTGGAAAAATTTGGAGAAGACGGTGAATTTGAATTTCAATCCATCCCTTCATCTCTAATGGATAAGTCTTTATCAAGATATAACAGCCTTATTATGGTTGATAAAGACCTGTCCATGTATTAAGGCCGAAACATTGCTTGTCTTCCCTGTACTGGTGATGGAAGAATAAAAGAAGTTTTGTATCGTGGATGCTGTTGCCATGTTTACTTATTGTCAGATGTGATGCAGAGTTAAATGTGTACATTTTTTATTACTTCTCCATTTTTTTTAACAATATCATCTTCTTTCCATAAAGTGACAAAATAAGAGTTGCTGTGTAGTTGCATGACCAAAAAGCTGGCACCTGTATACGGTGCAGTATTGGTGTGGCATGTTCTGAAGTAAACTTTAGTTAGGAAAACGGGTATGCAAAAAGCAATTTCTTTGCAACCATGCACATTTTGTGAGGTAGACTGCTGTGGTTAAATGTTTGAATTTTAGGGATCTTTCTTTTGTATTAAAAAAACAAACAATTATTCCCCTGTCATAAAAACGTTTGCAGAAGAAAGGAAAAATCTCAGTACAGTTGCTTGTGACCAGACAGCACACCTTCTCTGACTGACATTGACTTTTGATTTTTTTGGAAAAACTATTGTACTTCTTGCTTCTGCTTGAAGAAAGACCTACAGCAGGACAAATGCCAGCTACACCACATCACTGATCAATTACTTAGGCTCATGTGATGAGGTGGACCCACAAAGTCGCAGGTCAGGGAGGATACAGTGAATCCGGGTGTCAGCACAGGAGGCTTTCAGGCACTTGGTACAATGAGGGCTTTAATAGATGGCAATGCGATCAGCAGACAATCTGGCTAGAAGACACAGAAGTAGGAGGACAGAAGTGGGAAAAGAGCAGGTGTGAATCAAGCACACAGGTGTAGGTAATGCAAAGAGTGCCTAATATCAGTTCATGATGTTCACAACAGGGAGTCGGGGTATTTCCAACAGACTTCAATAATAAGTATATATATATTTGTCTGCACTTTGATTACCTTCCCAGAAGGGAATCAGAACTGAAGCCACAACTTGCCACGGAGAGAAGAGGTTCAATGCATCGTTGACATGCCTGCGTGGCTTGGTGAATGGTTAAAAGGTTTAAAGGTTTACTAGAGTCAAAACCCAAAAGTAGGGGTAGTAATGGAAGTCACTACAATTCTATTCATCATAGATGGTGTAGACATTAGTAAAATTAATGTGGATAATGAGAACTTTACCATACGTTGATGGATAGATGAGGTACAGATTGAGTTTCATTGTCTGATAATCTCTTAGGTAAAGTAAAAAAGAAGGCTAGATGAGTTAATAGAGCCAGTGGTCACATACGTGATAGTCACATTTTTCCTGGTTTCCAGTTTTCCAAAGATTCAAATAATGAAAAACTGTTACCTTTCCAATGGCAGACTATATCGCTGATTGTGCGGAGGCTGAGGACCTGTGTCTTCTGTAGCGTCCAATAGATTCGTGAGGGCAGGTGAATAAACTTTAATTATAGTTCAAGAAGCATAGGGCAAGGTATAAGTTAACCTGCTGGAATGATGAGAGTTCACATAAATCTGAGGAGACAGCAGGAACCACCATAGAACCAGCCGTGGATACCCCATTCATGTTGCCACTTCTAATCTCATCACATATGCTGCACCATAGAACCAGCGGTGGATACCATATTCACGTCGCTGCTTCTAATCTCATCACCTATGGTGCACCATAAAATTAGCAGCTGATACTGTGTTCACGTCGCCATTCCTAATCTCATCACCTGTGGTACACCATAAATCCAGCGGTAGATAGTGCACTCACGTCACTGCTTCTAATCTCATCACCTATGGTGCACCATAAAACCAGTGGTGGATACTGCATTCACGTAACCGCTTCTAATCTCATCACCTATGAAGCACCATAAAACCAGTGGTGGATTCTGCGCTCACGTTGCTGCTTCTAATCTCATCATCTATGGTGCACCATAAAACCAGTGGTGGATACCATGTTCATGTCGCCGCTTCTAATTTCATCACATATGGCGCACCATAGACCTATCCGTGCATACCGCGTTCACATCGCCGCTTCTAATCTCATCACATATGGTGCACCATAGAACCATCTGTGCATACTGCGTTTATGTCGCTGCTGCTAATCTCATTACATTTAAAATTTCAGTGATGCACTCTGCTGGATACTGTGTCCTTTTCTCCATTGTCTTAAGCAGCGTGGTAGGTTTTTTCTTTTTTTTTTTATTCTTGAATATAGATACTAGCTTATCACACTCACAAAAGATATACCAATTGTCTGAAGTTTTCCCAAAATTATATTGCTGTTTTGGATTTGGCATTTTGTGACTTGGATTGATATACAATTTTTTGTTTACACTCAATTTTTAGTACATTGATGAAGGTCTCCATAGACTGAAACATCTGCTTTACTGTACTACTTCACTGCCATTAAAGTGTTAAAATTTACATCCGTTTGAGTGCCAAGTTTTTGATGAATGCTTCTATGGTTTTGGACCCTACTTGAGCACCTTGATCAGGAGTTCCACCATTTTTCCACTTAGGGCTCATACTCACTTGCGAGAGACTTGCATGATTCTTGTGCGTTTCTCTCACTTGAAAACCTGGCACTGCTGCTGGCACTGGGACCAGAGCGTGCTGCTACATGTATTTCTATGCAGCCGCACGCTCCTGTCCCAGTGCCGGCGGCAGTGCCAGGTTTTCATGCGAGAGACACGCACAAGAATCATGTGAATCTCTCGCAAGTGAGTATGAGCCCTTACTCTTTCAATGTAGAACATGATAGAAGCTACAGAAGCAGGGGGCAGAAGTGAGGAAAACAACAGGTGTGAAGCAAGCATACAGGTGTAGGTAATGCAAACAGTGTCTAATAACAGTTCATGATGTTCACAGCAAGGAGTGGGTTAAATAGCAGCAGGTGCAGGTATTTCCAACAGACTTCAATAATATTTCAAGAAGCATACGGCAAGGTATGAGTTAACCTGCTGGAATGATGAGAGTTCACTGAAGTCTAAAGGGCATGTCACACTAAGAGATATCGCTAGCAATATCGCTATAACTAGTGACGTTATAGCGATGTTGCTAGCGATATCGCTGTGTCTGATACTTACCTACGACCGCTCCCCCGCTGGTTATCGCTGATCGCGAGAGAATGTCCAGGACTGTTTCTCGTCATCTGCTTCCTGCGGCGCTTCCTGCTGTGACAACGAGCGACGCGTGGAGCCGGGCGGGAGGACGCAGGATCGCCTGGTGTGACAGGTAAGTGGCGACCCCCGTCCCCAGCGATGTCGCTGGTGAGATCTGCCTGTATGGCAGCTCACTAGCGACCACTTAGCGATGTACCAGCGATCCTGACCGTGTCATATCGCTGGTCGGGATCGCTGGTACATCGCTAAGTGTGACAGTACCCTAAGGAGACAAAAGGAACAAAGGACTTGGATGAAATTAGAGTTCAAACACACGTCTGTAGGACAATTCTAAGGGCTCATACCCATATGTGAGAAAAAAAGTTCCGTAATCTGGACCGAAAAAACAGACGAGTGACATGCGACTATCATGTGAGTGTCATGCTCGTACAATGCGCTTTTCACACCTAGCATCCGATTTACATCCGAGTGCATTGCGATTGCTATCCGATTGCAATGCGATTTTAACATGAGATTTTACATGCAGCAGTTCTTTATGTCATTTACACATCGTTTTCAAAGGAAATATTTGTCAAAACACACACACATATATAAATTAACTAAACGATTACCTAAATATTGATAGTATTTTATTTTCAACTCATTCAAGAGCCTTTTGATAAATAACATTTTTGGTTTTTCCTTTCAATGCAAAGATGAACAAATTTTTGACAGTTCCAATTCTCGAACAGGCCACGTAAAGTAGACCATGAGAAAAGCATGGAGATTGCAAATCGATCCCTACTACTTTCAAGGACTGTCCCTGAGTCTTGTTAATGGACACTGCAAATGCCAGTTGAAGTGGAAACAGGAGGCGTTTAAAATCAAAAGGCAAATCAGATGGAATGAGTGGAATTCTTGGAATGAAAATGTCCTCCCCTTTGGCACATCCTGTTGCTGAGCTGTGTATCTAATCCTGTTCTGTGTGATACTGTCTGCTGAGCTGTGTATCTAATTCTGTCTTGTGTGATACTGTCTGCTGAGCTGTGAATTTTTCCTGTCCTGTGTGATACTGTCTGCTGAGCCGTGTATCTAATCCTATCCTGTGTGTAACTGTCTGTTGAGCCGTGTATCCAATCCTGTCCTGTGTGATACAGTCTGCTGAGCTGTGTATCTAATTCTGTCCTTTGTGATGCCATCTGCTGAGCTGTGTATCTAATCCTGTCCTGTGTGATACTGTCTGCTGAGCCATGTATCTAATCCTATCCTGTGTGCTACTGTCTGCTGAGCCATGTATGTAATACTGTCCTGTGTGATAATGACTGTCGAGCCGTGTATCTAATCCTATCCTGTGTGCTACTGTCTGCTGATCCGTGTATCTCATCCTATCCTGTGTGATACAGTCTACTGAGCCGTGTATCTAATGCTATCATGTGTCAAACAGTCTGCTGAGCCGTGTATCTAATCCTGTCCTGTGTGATACTGTCTGCTGAGCCATGTATCTAATCCTATCCTGTGTGATGCTGTCTGCTGAGCCGTGAATCTAATCCTATCCTGTGTGATACTGTCTGCTGAGCTGTGTATCTAATCCTATGATGTGTGTTACTGTCTGCTAAGCCATGAATATAATTCTATCCTGTGTGATACAGTCTGCTGAGCCTTATATCTAATCCTATCCTGTGTGATGCTGTCTGCTGAGCCGTGAATCTAATCCTATCCTGTGTGATACTGTCTGCTGAGCTGTGTATCTAATCCTATGATGTGTGATACTGGGCCGTATATCTAATTCTATCCTGTGTGATACAGTTTGCTGAGCTGAGTATCTAATCCTATCCTGTGTGATTCTGGACCCCCCTGCAGTCTGTGTCAGAGGGTGGTCTGTGTCGGCATGTTAATTGTGTTATTTCCAGCTTTACAGAAGGACATTAGCACTATAGAAATGAGAAGAATACCAGACCTCAGTTATCACAGCTGTCTACAAGGAAACCTGTTGCTCATAGCAACCAATCACAGCTCAGCTTCCTTTACACAGCTCTGGTGAAATGAAAGATGCTTAGTGATTTGTTGCTATGTGGAGTGGGTGTGGCTGACACACGCACAAATACATACATTCATTTTTATATATAGACTAGCTGAAGAGCCCGGCGTTGCCCGGGCATAGTAACTAACTGTGGTTAGTTATAACAAATTATAATGATTATCCTCCATCCCATAGTCCAGTGCCCATAAACCAATCACACATCCTCCATCCCATAGTCCAGTGCCCATATGGCCATCACACATCCTCCATCCCATAGTCCTGTGCCCATATACCCATCATACATATCCTCCATCCCGTAGTCCCGTACCCATATACCCATCATACATATCCTCCATCCCATAGTCCTGTGCCCAAATACCCGTCATACATATTCACTGTCCTATAGTCCTGTGCCCATATACCCATCATACATTTCCTCCATTCTATAGTTCAGTGCCCATTTTCCCTATCACACATCCTCCATCCCATAGTTCCGTGCCCATATAACCATTATGACATCATTGTCGCCATGGCAACCATTATGACATTGTAATGAGGGGCGGGGATTGATACACACACATACACACACACATACACTTGTTTTTATATATATAGATAACTAGCTGAATAGCCCGGCGCTGCCCGGGCATAGTAACTAACTGTGGTTAGTTATAGCAAATTATAATTATCCTCCATCCCATAGTCCCGTGCCCATATACCCATCATACATATCCACGATCCCATAGGCCTGTGCCCATATACCCATCACACATATCCTCCATCCCATAGTCGAGTGCCCATATACCCATCACACATCCTCCATCCCATAGTCCCGTGCTCATATACCCATCATACATATCCACCATCCCATAGTCCCATGCCCATATACCCATCATACATATTTGCCATCCCATAGTCGAGTGCCCATATACCCATCACACATCCTTCATCCCATAGTCCAGTGCCCATATACCCATCACACATCCTCCATCCCATAGTCCCGTGCCCATATACCCGCCATACATATCCTCCATCCCATAGTCCCGTGCCCATATACCCGTCATACATATCCTCCATCCCATAGTTCAGTGCCCATATACCCATCAAACATCCTCCATCCCATGGTCAACCATTATGATATCATAATGTGCGGCGGGGCTTGCAACCTATGATGACATTAGCGTTGCCATGGCAACCATTATGACATCATAATGAGGGGCAGGGCTTGATACACACACACTTTTTCCTCATTAGGTAGATAGGGGCAAAATTGTTTGGTGAATTGGAACACGCTGGGTTAAAATTTCGCCTCACCACATAGCTTAGGACACTCTCGGGGTCCAGACGTGTGACTGTGCCAAATTTTGTGGCTGTAGCTGCGACGGTGCGGATGCCAATCCCGGACATACACACACATACATACACACACTTGAGCTTTATATATTAGAAAGATAGATAGATAGATAGATAGATAGATAGATAGAAGAAAAGCCGGCAATTCCTGTGCACGTACAGTAAAATCACACTGACAGGTTAGAATAGAATAGACCGAATAGATATATACACATAGAATACTACAGTGCCTTGTGAAAGTATTCGACCCCCTGATACTTTTCAACCTTTTCTCACATATCATGCTTCAAACATAAAGATACCAAATGTTAAATTTTTGTGAAGAATCAACAAGTGGAACACAATTGTGAAGTTGAATGAAATTTATTAGTTATTTTAAATTTTTGTGGGAATTCAAAAACTGAAAAGTGGGGCATGCAATATTATTCGGCCCCTTTACTTTCAGTGAAGCAAACTCACTCCAGAAGTTCACTGTGGATCTCTGAATGATCCAATGTTCTCCTAAATGACTAATGATGATAAATATAATCCACCTGTGTGTAATCAAGTCTCCATATAAATGCACCTGCTCTGTGGTAGTCTCAGGGATCTGTTTGAAGCACAGAGAGCATTATGAAGACCAAGGAACACAACAGGCAGGTCCGTGATACTGTGTGGAGAAGTTTAAAGCTGGATTTGGATACAAAAGGATTTCCAAAACTTTAACCATCCCAAGGAGCACTGTGCAAGCGATCATATTGAAATGGAAGGAGTATCATACCACTGCAAATCTACCAAGACCCGGCCGCCCCTCTAAGCTTTTATCTCAAACATGGAGAAGACTGATCAGAGATACAGCCAAGAGGTTCATGATCACTCTGGATGAACTGCAGAGATCTACAGCTGAGGTGGGACAGTCAGTCCATAGGACAGCAATCAGTCGTACACTGCACAAATCTGGCCTTTATGGAAGAGTGGCAAGAAGAAAGCCATTTCTCAAAGATATCCATAAAAAGTGTTGTTTAAAGTTTGCAACAAGCCACCTGGGAGACACATCAAACATGTGGAAGAAGGAGCTCTGGTCAGATGAAACCAAAATCGAATTATATTTTTGGCGTAAAGGCAACACAGCTCATCTTCCTGAACACACCATTCCCACTGTCAAACATGGTGAGGGCAGCATCATGGTTTGGGGCTGCTTTTCTTCATCAGGGACAGGGAAGATGATTAAAATTCATGGGAAGATGCATGGAGCCAAATACAGGACCTTTCTTGAAGAAAACCTGTTGGAGTCTGCAAAAGACCTGAGACTGGGATGGATATTTGTCTTCGAACAAGACAATGATCCCAAAAACAAAGCAAAATCTGCAATGGAATCATTCACAAATAAACGTATCCAGGTGTTAGAATGGCCAAGTCAAAGTCCACACCTGAATCCAATCAAAAATCTGTGGAAAGAGCTGAAAACTAGAGATGAGCGACTTTGCCATTTTTAGGGTCGAGTCAGGTTTCATGATACCTGACTTTCTCAAAAGTCGAGTCGAACAAAATTGTCCGACTATCGGGAAAAGTCGGAGGTCCGACTGAAACACGAAACCCAATGCAAGTCTATGGGGAAGCAAAGTCGTCAGGAAGTGGAGGACAGTAAACACACCTACAGTGCCCATTTCAATGCCAGCGACATAAATTCTTATTACTTAAGCTTGTCAACCTTAATTTACTTTATAGTAATAGTTACGCATTGAAAACTGGGGGTTATTTAGCTAAAGTTGTGGGGGGGTAGGGCTGGCTCCAGGTTTTCGTGTGCTCGGGCGAAAGTGTCAGTGGGCCCCTTTAACACATACCACAATTCATGATGCTCCGATACAGTAGAGAAATATTGGTATAGTGCAATGACAAATACTTCACTTCTTACATTACATGACTGATATCTATTTTAAATTCTACAATAGCTCAAAAAACGGACAGTATATTCCTCCATACAGTATTATGGCCACCACATAGTGCGCCATACAGAATAATGAGCCCCATATATTGCTCCATACAGAATAATTGGTCCCATATAATGTTCCATACAGCATACGATGAACTCCACATAATGCTACAGTATATGATGGTCCCCATATAATGTGCCATACAGTATAGGACGGTCCCCATAGAGTAGAATGAGCCCCACATATTGCTCCATACAGTATAATGAGTCGCATATCAAGCTCCATACAGTATATAATGGGCCCCATATATTGCTCCATACAGAATGGGCTCCATTTAATGCTCCATACAGAATAGGCCCCATATGTGCTCCATATAATGCTCCATACCCTATATGATGTCCCATAAATAATGAACCCCATATGATGCTCCAGTATATGATGGGCCCCATGGATGATGCTCCATTGTATGATGGGCCTATACAATGCTCCATATATAATGGGCCCCATATGATGCTCTAGTATCTGATGGGCCCCATATGATGCTCCAGTATATGATGAGCCCCATATGATGCTCCAGTATATGATGGGCCCCATGGATGATGCTCCATAGTGTGATGGGCCTATATAATGCTCCATATATAATGGGCCCCATATGATGCTCTAGTATATGATGGGCTCCATATGATGCTCCAGTATATGATGGGCCCCATGGATGAGGCTCTTTGTATGATGGGCCTATATAACGCTCCATATATAATGGGCCCCATATGATGCTGCAGTATAAGATTGGCCCCATGGATGATGCTCCAGTGTATGATGGTCCTATACACTGTGTGCAGAATTATAAGGCAAATGAGTATTTTGATCACATCATCCTTTTTATACATGTTGTCCTACTCCAAGCTGTATAGGCTTGAAAGCCAATTATGTAAATCAGGTGATTTGCATCTCTGTAATGAGGAGGGGTGTGGTCTAATGACATCAACACCCTATGTAAGGTGTGCTTAATTATTAGATAACTTCCTTTCCTTTGGCAAAATGGGTCAGAAGAGAGATTTGACGGACTCAAAAAATTGTGAGATGTCTTGCAGAGGGATGCAGCAGCCTTGAAATTGCCAAACTTTTGAAGCATGATCACTGAACAATCAAGCGTTTCATGGCAAATAGCCAACAGGGTCGCAAGAAGCGTGTTGATAAAAAAAGGCTCAAAATAACTGGCCATGAATTGAGGAAAATCAAGCGTGAAGCTGCTAAGTTGCCATGTGACACCAGTTTTGCCATATTTCAGAGCTGCAACGTTAGTGGAGTATCAAAAAGCACAAGGTGTGCCATACTCAGGGACATGGCCAAGGTATGGAAGGCTGGAAAACGACCACCTTTGAACAAGAAACATAAGATGAAACGTTAAGACTGTGCCAAGAAATATGTTAAGACAGATTTTTGTAAGGTTTTATGGACTGATGAAATGAGAGTGACTCTTGATGGGCCAGGTGGATGGGCCCGAGGCTGGATCAGTAAAGGCCAGAGAGCTCCACTCTGACTCAGACGCCAGCAAGGTGGAGGTGGGGTACTGGTATGGGCTGGTATCATCAAAGATGAACTTGTGGAACCTTTTCGGGTTGAGGATGGAGTGAAGCTCAACTCCCAGACCTACTGGCAGTTTCTGGAAGATGCCTTCTTCAAGCAGTGGTACAGGAAGAAATCGGTATCGTTCAAGAAAAACATGATTTTCATGCAGGACAATGCTCAATCACATGCATCCAAATACTCCACAGCGTGGCTGGCCAGTAAAGGTCTAAAAGAAGAAAAAATAATCACATGGCTCCCTTGTTCACCTGATCTGAACCCCATAGAGAACCTGTGGTCCCTCATAAAATGTGAGATCTACAGGGATTGAAAACAATACACCTCTCAGAACAGTGTCAGGGAGGCTGTGGTGGCTGCTGCATGCAATGTTGATCGTAAACAGATCAACAACTTACAGAATCTATGGATGGAAGACTTTTGAATGTCATCATAAAGAAAGGTGGCTATGTTGGTCCCTTTTTTTTTTTTTTTGAATGTCAGAAATGTTTATTTCTAAATTTTGTGTTGTTATATTGGTTTACCTGGTGAAAATAAACAAGTAAGATGGGTATATATTTGATTTTTATTAAGTTGCCTAATAATTCTGCACAGTAATAGTTACGGGCACAAAAAGATGTCCTCCTAAGACAGCCAAATCTAAAAAAACCCCACTCCAACTTCCAAAAATATTAAGCTTTGATATTTATGAGTCTTTTCGGTTGATTGAGAACATAGTTGTTGTTCAATAATAAAAAGAATTCTCCTCTGAAATACAACTTGCCTAATAATAATTATGCAAACAGTGTATAATGCTCCATATATAGTGGGCCCCATTTATAATTCTCCAGTGTATAATGGGCCCCGTATATGATGCTCCAGTGTATGATGGGCCCCATTTATAATGCTACAGTGTATGATGGGCCCCATTTCTAATGAGCAGGTGTATGATGGGCCCCATGGATGATGCTCCAGTGTATGATGGGCTCCATTTATAATGCTCCATATGTAATGGGCCCCATATGATGCTCCAGTGTATAATGGGCCCTATCTATGATGCTCAAGTGTATGATGGGCCCCATATATAATTCTCCAGTGTATAATGCTCCCCATATATTGCTCCAAACATTAAAAAAATGAAAAACCTCTCCTCGCTGGGCACTGCTCTACTCTATACTCCTCAGCGTCGCCATCTTCCAGCTCCCTGCACTTGGACTGTTCAGGCAGAGGGCGTACAGACGTGATGTCATCGCGCTCTCTGACCTGAGTGTCAATGTCAGGAAATGCAGAAGAGGTCACAGCAGTGGAGCAGGGAGAGGTAATAATTGCAAGTGCTAGTGCCCTGAGCAAGCAAGGGGGGCCCACTCGTGGGCGACGGCACTGGCTCAGGGCCCCTCATAGTACGACGGTGTCTCTGATGGAGAGTTGGCCCCCCCACCATCAGAGACACCGGCGTACTATGAGGGGCACTGTGCCAATGCTGTCCCCCATGAGTGGGCCCCCCCACCTGCTCAGGGCCCCAGCACTTGACCGGGTGCACCAGGTGTTAACACCGGCCCTGGGGGGGTACAGCCCAGTTAGGGAGGTGGAAAAACTGGCGTGTGTTGAAGTGTAGGCTGGACGTTCAGCAGCTGCAAATGGAGGAATTGCACAAGTCGGAGGAAGAGGAGGACAAAGCGAGCCATTTTGCTGGAAACCTATGTGTCATCAGGGGAAGGTGGTACAAAATCCTTTGAAACCCAGGCATGGTTCATTTTAATGAAAGTGAGATCACCAACATTTTGGGTCGACAGCCGGGTTCTGTCAGGATTGATCCAGCAGCACTGAAGACTCTTTCTGATAGCACACTACCATCAGGGCAAGCGAGCTCCTGTAAGGCATATTGTGCCAATTCAGGCCTGGTGTCCAGTATAGAGGCCCAGTAGTCAAAGGGGAATGAACTGTGAGGGAGAACATCGATAGGGGAGGAGAGGTAATTTTGAACCATAGTTGACAACTGCTGTCTTCTGTCTGTTGCAATCGATTCAGTATTAACAGTCGTGTGAGCGGTCCTCGAGAAATCAGTCCACAACATGGTCATGAAACCCCTGTCTCCAACGCCAGTTTGGCTGTGTGCACCACGAACACCTCTACCATTTGGCCCAGTACGGCTCGTGGTAGATCCTGCACCGCTGCTGTGTGCTGGGAATGCCTCTAACAAACAGTTTACCAGAGTTGCTTGTTTGTTCGCCAATATTAGCTCTAGGTTCTCCTGTGGCATGATGTTCTGTAATTTGCCTTTATAGTGTGGATCAAGGATGCTGGACAACCAGTAGTCGTCATTAGAGTTGAGCGACTTTTGGTTTTTTAGGGTCGCGTTTCGTTTCGTGAAACCCGACTTTTCCAAAAGTCGGGTCGAGCAAGATCGTCCGATTATAGGGAAAAGTCGGGGTCGTCCCGAAACACGAAACCCAATGTAAGTCAATGGGGAATAAAAGTCGGCAGTGAGAGGAGGACAGGAAACACACCTACAGTGCCCATTTGAATGCCAAAAGCATCAATTCTTCTTACTTAAGCTTTTCAACCTTAATTAACTTCATAATACAAGTTACGCACTGAAAAATGGGGGTTATTTGGCTAAAGTTGGGGGGGGGGGCTGGCTCCAGGTTTTCATGTGCCCTGGGCGAAAGAGCGCCCCTTTAACACATACCAAAACTCATCATGCTCCGATACGGCAGAGAAATAGCGGTATAGTACAATGAAAAATACTTCACTTTTTACATCTCATGACGAGGCCCATCTATTTCTCCATACAGAATCATTGGTCCCATATAATGTTTGAAACAGTATATGATGAGCTCCACATAATGCTACAGTATATGTTGGTCCCCATGGATGAAGCTCCACTGTCTTATGGGCCCAAATAATGCTCCAAACATAATGGGCCCCATTTCTAATGCTCTAGTGTATAATGGGCCCTGTAAATGCTGCTCCAGTGTCTGATGTCCACCTTTGGAATGTTCCAGTGTATGGTGGGCCCCATCTATCATTCTCCAGAGTAACGTGCTCCCCAAAAATTGCTGTCCCAACATTGAAAACAATCAAATAAGTCTCCTCGCTAGGGAATCCCTGTACTAGTCTGGACTCCTCGTCGTCCCCATCTTCCATCTCACTGCACAGTATTTCAACCTTGCAAGTGCTGTGATCCTGAGCAAGCAGGGGGGGCCCACTCGTTGGCGACGGCACTGGCACAGGGCCCCTGATAGTATGGTGGTGTGTCTGATGGCGGGTGGGCCGAACCTGCACTTTCATCTGCAGCTTCCTCTTTGTCACCGTGTAAGATGGAACTGTATATGGGAAGGGTAACCTGAGTTTCATCAGGGTCAGATTCAGGCCGTGTAGCGTGAGAGGGGAATGTAGTGGTCTGGGTCAATGTACCAGCAGATTCATCGAGCAGTTGCTGGGCATCAGTGCACTTGTGTCGCCCCCAGGAGTACGGCCGCCACAGTGGCATTACCTTCCTCCTAGGGAGTGTGATGTCATGCTTGGGAGCAACGAAGGATCTCTCTAGCAGGTTAACTGATTGGGCGGCGTTATTCCCACGAGTCATGACCCTCCAAACAGCGTTCATGAAGGCAAATTGTTTGTTTTACGTGGGCAGTATGGTTGCAAAGCTGAACCTTAAAGGAATGTCCAGAAGGGCACCACCAGGAGTGGAGCCTACGGTTAAATTCGACTCCACCTGGGAAACCTCAACCATGCCAGCTACAGAACAGATGCACACATTGCAAGCTTAATTCCGTTAACGAACGAGACTCCGTCATGCCCCGCGGTCCGAGTCCGGCTTACTAGAGGGACACGTGAGGCTCTGGAACATGAGATTGGCCAATAACTGGTGTGTCATGCCCTTACATGTCCGTGGCTGCATGTGCGCTACACTGAAAAGGCCAGCGTTTGTTGCTTACAGGTGCAGATAACCCGCTGAACAACGTTAGTGATGGGGATCACTGATTACAATTATTACCCGCGAACAATGATTTCCCAGTAAGTGCAGGTCAACTGCAGTTCCGGAATTAGGCCTAACCGTCATTCCTGAAAAAATGAAAAACTTACGTGTGCAAACCACAGGTGCTGTAGCTTGCTTAACAGCTCGCCAGCCGTTCTCACGCCCAGTATGGATTACACGTGATTGCACAAAGGTTAGAAAGGGTACCGTATCCCCAGATAACATGTATGGATAGCGTACACATTCAAAATATATGTCTCAGGAGGCAGGCTCAGACAGTGTTAGGCCCAGTATGGATTGCACGTGATTGCACAAAGGTTAGAAAGGGTACCGTATCCCCGGATAACATGTATGGATAGCGTACACATTCAAAATATATGTCTCAGGAGGCAGGCTCAGACGGTGTTAGGCCCAGTATGGATTGCACGTGATTGCACAAAGGTTAGAAAGGGTACCGTATCCCCGGATAACATGTATGGATAGCGTACACATTCAAAATATATGTCTCAGGAGGCAGGCTCAGACGGTGTTAGGCCCAGTATGGATTGCACGTGATTGCACAAAGGTTAGAAAGGGTACCGTATCCCCGGATAACATGTATGGATAGCGTACACATTCAAAATATATGTCTCAGGAGGCAGGCTCAGACGGTGTTAGGCCCAGTATGGATTGCACGTGATTGCACAAAGGTTAGAAAGGGTACCGTATCCCCGGATAACATGTATGGATAGCGTACACATTCAAAATATATGTCTCAGGAGGCAGGCTCAGACGGTGTTAGGCCTAGTATGGATTGCACGTGATTGCACAAAGGTTAGAAAGGGTACCGTATCCCCGGATAACATGTATGGATAGCGTACACATTCAAAATATATGTCTCAGGAGGCAGGCTCAGACGGTGTCAGGCACAGTATGGATTTGACGGCCCAGATTACACAGCGGAGGAGCAGGGAGAGGTAAAGATTGCAAATTCTGGGGCCCTGCCCAAGCAAGGGGGGCCCACTCGTGGGCGTCGGTACTGGCACTGGGCCCCTCATAGTACAGCGGTGTGTCTGACGGCGGGTGTGCACCACTACCGTCAGAGACACTTGATTGCACTATGAGGGACCCTGTGCCAGTGCCCGCGCCCAAGAGTCGGCCTACCCACCTGTCCAGGGCAACGGCACTCGCACGGTGTCGTGCGCTAGGTGGTGACCCCAGCCATGGGGGGGGAGGCAGCACAGTTAGGGAGTTTTAGAAAGTGGCATATGTTGATGTTGGACATTCAGCTGATGCAAAAGGCGAAATAGGTCAAGTCCCAGGAAGAGGTGGACCAAAGCAAGCCATTTTTCTGTCACCCTATGTGTCATCAGGGGAAGGTGGGACAAAATCCTTGGAAACCCATGCATGGTTCATTTTAATGAAGGTTAGATCATCCACATTTTGGGTTGACAGACGGGTCCTTTTTTCTGTCAGGATTGATCCAGCTGCACTGAAGACTCTTTCCGATAGCACACTTGCAGCTGGGCAAGCGAGCTCCTGTAAGGCATATTGGGCCAATTCAGGCCAGGTGTCCAGTTTAGCGGCCCAATAGTCAAAGGGGAATGACCTGTGTGGGAGAACATCGATATGGGAGGAAAAGTAGTTTGTAACCATGGTTGACAACTGCTGTCTCCTGTCACTTTCCATCGATGCAGTATTACCAGTTGTGTGAGCGGTATTTGAAAAATCAGTCCACAACATTGTCATGAAACCCCTGTCTCCAACGCCACTTCTGCTGTGTGCACCACGAACACCTCTGCCAAGCTGCCCCCGGCCCGTACGGCTCGTGTGAGAACCATCACCGCTGCTGTGTGCTGGGAATGCCTCAAGCAACCGATTTACCAGAGTTGCTTGTTTATTAGCCAATATTAGGTCAAGGTTCTCCTGTGGCATGATGTTTTGTAATTTGCCTTTATAGCGTGGATCCAGGATGCTGGCCAACCAGTAGTCGTCATCGTTCATCATTTTGGCAATGCGGGGGTCCCTTTTTAGGATCCGCAAGGCATAATCTGACATGTGGGCCAATGTTCCCGGTGTCAATGATGCACTGCGAGTGCTGGTTGGAGGAGCACTTTCTGGCAAATCCACATCCCTCCAGTCACGCACAAACCCTGTACCAGACCTTGCCACGCCAACATTTTCACTTGCCCCACGAGATGCATCCTCCTCCCCTAAGTAATCATCCCCATCATCATCCTCCTCCTCCTCTTCTTCCTCCACCTTGTCCAGGAGAGGTCCCTGAGCAGACAATGGCTGAATGTCATCAAGGATTCCCTCCTCCTCTTCCTCCTCATCAACATTGGCTGCAGACGCCTGCTCCTTAAGGTGCGTCAAAGTTTGCTTGAGCAGACGCATAAGTGGGATGCTCATGCTTAGGATGGCGTCGTCTGCGCTTACCAGCCGTGTGCATTCCTCAAAACACTGAAGGACTTTACAGAGGTCTTTCAGCTTCGACCACTGCACACCTGTCAACTCCATGTCTGCTCTCAAAGTGCCTGGCCGTGTATCCTCCCACAAATGCATTATGGCCTGCCTCCGCTCGCACAGCCGCTCCACCATGTGCAGGGTGGAGTTCCACCTTGTTGCAATGTCGATAATGAGGCGGTGGTTGGGAAGGTGGAGCAATCGCTGCAGCTTCTGCATACGAACGGAGTGTACAGGCGACCGGCGGATGTGCGCGCACAGTCTTCGCACCTTCTGGAGCAGGGCTGTTAACTCCGGATAATTTTTGAGGAAGCACTGCACCACCAGGTTCAAGGTGTGAGCCAAGCAAGGTATGTGGCTGAGTTTTGAAAGGGCTATGGCTGCCACAAAATTACGGCCGTTATCACTAACTACCTTGCCTGCCTCAAGATGTACACTGCCCAGCCATGACTCAGTTTGTCGCTTCAAGTACTCGGCCAGCACCTCGGCGGTATGTCTGTCGCCCAAACACATCATCTGCAACACAGCCTGCTGACGCTTTCCACTAGCTGCTCGATAGGGGGACACATCGTGTGCAACAGTGGCAGCTGCAGATGGAGTGCTCGTATGACTGCGCTCTGTGGACGAGCTTTCGCTTCTGGAGGAGGAGGAGGAGGAGGAGGAGGGTGGAACGCCTACAGCCAACTGTTTCCTATACCGTGGGCTAGGCAGCACTGTCCCACCACCGCTGTCCCCTGTGGACCCTGCATCCACCACATTAACCCAGTGTGCAGTGATGGACACGTAACGGCCCTGGCCATGCCGACTGGACCATGCATCAGTAGTGAGGTGCACCTTTCCGCTCACTGACTGCTTGAGTGCATGGACAATGCGGTCTTTCACATGATGGTGGAGGGCTGGGATGGCTTTGCGAGAGAAGAAGTGGCGACTGGGTAGGTCATAGCGTGGTACTGCATAGGCCATGAGTTCGCGGAAAGCTGTGCTTTCCACCAACCGAAAGGGCATCATCTCAAACGAGATTAGTTTGGCAATGTGGGCGTTCAAACCCAGTGTACGCAGATGAGAGACTGAGTACTTTCTTGACCTACTCATAGTGTCTGGGAGGGTGAGCTGGACTTGAGAGCTGCATATGGTGGAAGTAGCGGTGGACAGGGCGGACTGAGAGAGGGTTGATGATGGTGATGGATTTGTTGTTCTTTCTGATGGCCTAGAATCAGTCTTTCGTTGATATAACAGTGGGATTCCCTGACTGCTGTGGCCTTGCAACGACACCTCAACATTTGCTGCTGTGCTAACCGGTGGGCTTACAGTGGGGGAAACAATGTAGCGTTGCTGACTACCTTCGTTGTGATCAGTTGCACATGTGGCACTTGAGGTTTGGTGTTGTGTCCACGCTTGCAAGTGCATGCTGGTTAAATGTCTAAGCAAGAAACTGGTATTCAAATTTTTCAGATTTTTCCCTCGGCTAAAGGTCTTTGCGCACTTCTTACAGATAACCTTGGCCTGATCATGAGGATTTTGTTCAAAAAAATGCCACACTGCACTCTTCCTACTTTGGCAGACATTTTGCGGCCTAGCACGCTGTGATCTTTTGACCCTCTGGACAAGCTGTCCAGCAACTCTTTTGATGTTTGGAACCTGTCTTTGGAGTGCTCCGTGCCTGCCAGATAACAGCTGTTGCGATGTCGATGTCTGCTGTGGATGCTCCTCATCTGAGCTATTGGAAGCAGCACCCTCTTCCCCCAATGGATGCCAATCTGGGTCAACAACTGGGTCATCCATCACCTCCTCTTCTATGTCATGTGCACCTTCCTCTGTGTCACCGTGTATGGTGGTATAGTGTGCGGGAAGGGGCACCTGAGTCTCATCAGGGTCAGAATCTGGCTCTGTACACTGCGAGGACAATGTAGTGCTCTGAGTGAATGTACCAGCAGAATCATCCATCAGCGGCTGTGCATCAGTGCACTCCATGTCACATTCATCTTGGCCTGGGTAATTCACCATTTCACTTGATAATCCAGGCATGGTATGTGAAAACAGCTCCATGGAGTAATCAGTAGTATGGCCTGCGTCATCCTTCAATCTTGGTTGGGGTGAAGGACACAAGGAAAGGTGTGGTTCATGAACATGAGCCTCCAATGACGACTCAGTGCTTTTACTTTTTACAACTGAAGAAGAGGAGGCGATAGAGCTGGAGGCTGAGTCAGCAATGTAAGACAAAACTTTTTCCTGATGCTCTGGCTTTAAAAGCGGTTTGCCAACTCCTAGAAAACTAAGCGTTCGAGGCCTTATGTAGCCAGACGATGATGCAGGCTCAACACCTCCTGCATTCGGTCCTATTTTGCTCTTGCCACTACCATCAGATCCACCACCAACACCATCATTACCAGCTGCCAACCCCCGCCCAATTCCACGGCCTCTTCCACCAGCCTTCCTCATTTTTGGTAGAAATGTAGACAAAATCCAACAAACTATATAGTATGTAAAACAAGGTACAAGGTGTCTATAGGACAGGGGAGATTTTGAATTTCTGCACACACTTTTGGACACTGGACACTTTTGGATTGTGTGAGGCCCACTGATATCTGAGCGCTATGTGACAGGCTCGATGGCACAGCTGTGACCTAAGTGACTAGAGGATAAGTGAGATTTTGAATCTCTGCACACACTTTTGGACACTGGACACTTTTGGATTGTGTGAGGCCCACTGATATCTGAGCGCTATGTGACAGGCTCGATGGCACAGCTGTGACCTAAGTGACTAGAGGATAAGTGAGATTTTGAATCTCTGCACACACTTTTGGACACTGGACACTTTTGGATTGTGTGAGGCCCAATGAATATCTGAGCGCTATGTGACAGGCTCGATGGCACAGCTGTGACCTAAGTGACTAGAGGATAAGGGAGATTTTGAATCTCTGCACACACTTTTGGATACTGGACACTTTTGGATTGTGTGAGGCCCAATGAATATCTGAGCACTATGAGACAGGCTCGATGGCACAGCTGTGACCTAAGTGACTAGAGGATAAGTGAGATTTTGAATCTCTGCACACACTTTTGGACACTGGACACTTTTGGATTGTGTGAGGCCCAATGAATATCTGAGCACTATGTGACAGGCTCGATGGCACAGCTGTGACCTAAGTGACTAGAGGATAAGGGAGATTTTGAATCTCTGCACACACTTTTGGACACTGGACACTTTTGGATTGTGTGAGGCCCAATGAATATCTGAGCACTATGAGACAGGCTCGATGGCACAGCTGTGACCTAAGTGACTAGAGGATAAGTGAGATTTTGAATCTCTGCACACACTTTTGGACACTGGACACTTTTGGATTGTGTGAGGCCCACTGATATCTGAGCGCTATGTGACAGGCTCGATGGCACAGCTGTGACCTAAGTGACTAGAGGATAAGTGAGATTTTGAATCTCTGCACACACTTTTGGACACTGGACACTTTTGGATTGTGTGAGGCCCACTGATATCTGAGCGCTATGTGACAGGCTCGATGGCACAGCTGTGACCTAAGTGACTAGAAGATAAGTGAGATTTTGAATCTCTGCACACACTTTTGGACACTGGACACTTTTGGATTGTGTGAGGCCCACTGATATCTGAGTGCTATGTGACAGGCTCGATGGCACAGCTGTGACCTAAGTGACTAGAGGATAAGTGAGATTTTGAATCTCTGCACACACTTTTGGACACTGGACACTTTTGGATTGTGTGAGGCCCAATGAATATCTGAGCGCTATGTGACAGGCTCGATGGCACAGCTGTGACCTAAGTGACTAGAGGATAAGGGAGATTTTGAATCTCTGCACACACTTTTGGACACTGGACACTTTTGGATTGTGTGAGGCCCAATGAATATCTGAGCACTATGAGACAGGCTCGATGGCACAGCTGTGACCTAAGTGACTAGAGGATAAGTGAGATTTTGAATCTCTGCACACACTTTTGGACACTGGACACTTTTGGATTGTGTGAGGCCCAATGAATATCTGAGCGCTATGTGACAGGCTCGATGGCACAGCTGTGACCTAAGTGACTAGAGGATAAGTGAGATTTTGAATCTCTGCACACACTTTTGGACACTGGACACTTTTGGATTGTGTGAGGCCCACTGATATCTGAGCGCTATGTGACAGGCTCGATGGCACAGCTGTGACCTAAGTGACTAGAGGATAAGTGAGATTTTGAATCTCTGCACACACTTTTGGACACTGGACACTTTTGGATTGTGTGAGGCCCAATGAATATCTGAGCGCTATGTGACAGGCTCGATGGCACAGCTGTGACCTAAGTGACTAGAGGATAAGGGAGATTTTGAATCTCTGCACACACTTTTGGACACTGGACACTTTTGGATTGTGTGAGGCCCAATGAATATCTGAGCACTATGAGACAGGCTCGATGGCACAGCTGTGACCTAAGTGACTAGAGGATAAGTGAGATTTTGAATCTCTGCACACACTTTTGGACACTGGACACTTTTGGATTGTGTGAGGCCCAATGAATATCTGAGCGCTATGTGACAGGCTCGATGGCACAGCTGTGACCTAAGTGACTAGAGGATAAGGGAGATTTTGAATCTCTGCACACACTTTTGGACACTGGACACTTTTGGATTGTGTGAGGCCCAATGAATATCTGAGCGCTATGTGACAGGCTCGATGGCACAGCTGTGACCAAAGTGACTAGAGGATAAGGGAGATTGGATTGCTTTTAAAAAAGCAGTTTGCGGAGCAGTGGGTAAACAGCAATGCCAGCCTGTCAGGAAGCCTTAAAATGCAGCCCAACAACCAACACTACTGATACACCACAATATAGCCTCCCCTTGCACTGCACACACAGTGACTGGTGTGTTGTGCAGGCCAAATTGCTATCAGCAGCAGAAGCAGTTTTTTTTTCTTCTCAGCAGGACAAAAAAAAAATTGGGATTGCTTTTAAAAAAGCAGTTTGAGGCCCAATGAATATCTGAGCGCTATGTGACAGGCTCGATGGCGCAGCTGTGACCAAAGTGACTAGAGGATAAGGGAGATTGGATTGCTTTTAAAAAAGCAGTTTGTGGAGCAGTGGGTAAACAGCAATGCCAGCCTGTCATGAAGCCTTAGAAGGCAGCCCAACAACCAACACCACTGATACACCACTATATAGCCTCCCCTTGCACTGCACACACAGTGACTGGTGTGTTGTGCAGGCCAAATCGCTAGCAGCAGAAGCAGTTTTTTTGTCTTCTTCCCTGCCTAACGCTCTCCCTACAGAATCAGCAGCAACCTCTCCCTATGCTAAGATCGGCAGAAGTAAGATGGCGGTCGGCGTGCACGCCCTTTTATACCCCCTGTGACGCCCACCAAAGCAAGCCAATCACTTGCATGCCCTTCTGAAAGATGGTGGTGACCCGTGCCTATGTCATCACGTTGCCCACAGTGTCCGTGGATCCTGATTGGCTGAAAAAGAGCGCAAACAAACTTTTGAAACGCGACTTTGGCGCGTAAGTCGCCGACCTCGTGGCCGACCTCATCCTAGGGTCGGGTTTCGTTTCATGAAACCCGACTTTGCCAAAAGTCGGCGACTTTTGAATTTTTTCGACCCGTTTCGCTCAACTCTAGTCGTCATCCTTCATAATTTTGACAATGTGGGGTCCCTTTTTAGGATCTGCAACAGATAATCACACATGTGGGCCAATGTTAAAGGTGTCAATGATGCACTGACAGTGGTGGGTGGAAGAGCACTTTCTGCTAAATCTACATCCCTCCAGTCACGCACAAACCCTGTACCTGACCTTGGCAAGCCAACATTGTCTCTTGCCCCCCCTGAGAAGCATCCTCCTCCCCAAAATAATCATCCCCCTCCTCCTCCTCCTCCTCCTCTTTCTCTTCTTCCTCCACCTCGTCCAGGACAGTTCCCTGATCAGACAATGGCTGACTGTCATCAAGGCTTCACTCCTCCTCCTCCTCTTCCTCCTCCGCTGCAGACGCCTGATCCTTAATGTGCATCAAAGTTTGCATGAGCAGACGCATAAGTGGGATTCTCATGCTTGTGATGGTGTCGTCTGCGCTTACCAGCCGTGTGAATTCCTCAATACACTGAAGGACTTTACAGAGGTCTTTCAGCTTTGACCATTACACACCCGACAACTCTATGTCTGCCCTCAAACTGCCTGCACGTGTATCCTCCCACAAATGCATTACAGCCTGCCTCTTTTCGCACAGCCTCTCAACCATGTGCATGGTGGAGTTCCATGCTGCAGCCTCTGCATACGACTGGAGTCTAAGGGCGAGCAACGGATGTGCAAGCACAGTCTTCGCACCTTATGGAGCAGGGCTGTTAACTCCGGATAATTATTTAGGAAGCACTGCACCACCAGGTTCAAGGTGTGAGCCAGGCAAGGTATGTGTCTGAGTTTTGCAAGGGCTATGGCTGCCACAAAATTACAGCCGTTATCACTGACTACCTTGCCTGGCTCAAGATGTAGACTGCCCAGCCATGACTCAATTTCTCGCTGCAAGTACTCGGCCAGTACCTCCGCGGTGTGTCTATTGTCGCCCAAAGACATCATCTTTAAAACAGCCTGCTGACGCTTACCACTAGCTGTTCGATAGTGGGACATCTCGTGTGCAACACTGGCAGCTGCGGATGGATTGCTAGTGCGACTGCGCTGTGTCGACGAGCTTTCGTTTAAGGAGGAAGAGGAGGGTCGAACGTCTACAGCCAACTGTTTTCTATACCGTGGGCTAGGCAGCACTGTTCCACTGCTGCTGTCCCCTGTGGAGCCTGCATCCACCACATTAACCCAGTGCGCAGTGATGGACACTTAACGGCCCTGGCCATGCCTACTGGCCCATGCATCTGTTGTGAGGTGCACCTTTCCACTCACTGATTGTTTGAGTGCATGGACAATGCGGTCTTTCACATGCAGGTGGAAGGCAGGGATGGCTTTTTTAGAAAAAAAGTGCCGACTGGGTAGGTCATAGCGTGGGACAGCGTAGGTCATGAGCTCTCGGAACGCTTCGCTTTCAGCCAAATGGAAGGGCATCATCTCTAATTAGATCAGTTTGGCAATGTAGGCGTTCAAAGCCAGTGTACGTGGATGTTAGGATGAGTACTTTCTTGTCCTACTTGAGAGCTGCATATGGGGGAACTAGCGGTGGACCTGACGGACGGAGAGGGGGTTGGTGATGGTGATGGTGGTGGTGATGACCTAGGTTCAGTCTTTTGTTGCAAAAACATTGTGATTCCCTGACTGCTTTGGCATTGTGACGACACCTCAACATTTGTTGCTGGTGGTGTTCTTACCGGTGGGCTTACAGTGGAGGAAACGATGGAGCTTTGCTGGCTACCTCCAGTTGGAGCAGGTGCACATATGCTACCTGAGATTTTGTATTCCGTCCACGCTTGCAAGTGCATGGTGATTAAATGTCTAAGCACGTAACTGGTATTCAAATTTCGTAGATTTTTTACTTGGCTAAAGGTCCTTCCGCACTTCTTACAGATAACCTTTGCCTCATCAATAGAATTTTGGTCAAAAAATGCCACACTGCACTCTTCCTACTATGGTATAAATTTTCAGGGCTTGCATGCTGTGCTAATTTGACCATCTGGCCAAGCTGTCCTGCATCTCTTTTTGTTTTTTACCATGTTTTTGGACAGCTACGGGCCTGGCAGATAACCGCTGCTGCAATGTCGATGCCTGCTGCAGATCCTTCTCCTCTTCTGAGCTGTTGCCAGTGGCCCCCTCTTCCCCCAATGGATGCCAATCCGGGTCAACAACTGGGTCATCCATCACCTCCTCCTCAATTTCATCTGCACCTTCCTCTGTGTCACCGTGTAAGATGGTATAGTATGCGGGAAGGGGCATCTGAGCTTCATCAGGGTCAGATTCTGGCTCAGTAGACTGCGAGGGCAATGTAGTGGTCTGGGTCGATGTACCAGCAGAATCATCTAGCAGTGGCTGTGCATCAGTGCACTCCATGTCAGATTCATCTTGGACTGGGGAATTCAGGATTTGACTTGATAACCCAGGCATGGTATGTGAAAAGAGCTCCATGGAGTAATCTGAAGTGTGGCCTGCCGCATCCTTCACTTTTGGTGGGGGTGAAGGACACAAGGAAAGGTGTTGTTCCGGACAAGAAGCCTGCACTGATGACTCAGAGCTTGCAGTTTTTGAAACTTCAGAAGAGGAGGCGATAGAGCTGGAGGCTGTTTCGGCAATGTAAGCCAAAACCTGTTCCTGATGCTCTGGCTTCAAAAGCGGTTTACCTATTCCCAGAAAAGGGAACCTTCCAGGCCTTCTTGAGCCAGACGATGACGCAGGCTCAACACCTCCTGCCTTAGCTGCTATTGTGCTTTTGGCATAACCATCAGATGCACCACCACCACCATCAGTACCAGCTGCCCCCCCTTGCCCACGTCCGCGGCCTCTTCCACCATACTTCCTCATGTTTGGGAAAATGTACCAAAAATACCAGCAGATATATGGTACTGTATGAGGAGCGTACCGCTGTATAAGGTGTGGGGAAAAATTTAAATCTCCGTGTTTATTTCCTTACTCACACACAGACGCTCTCCCAGTATGGATTTGACCGTAATACCAACAGCAGATATACGGTACTGTATCAGAAACGTACAGCTGTATACGATGTAGGGGAAAATTTAAATCTCTGTATTTATTTCCGGAGTCACACACAGACGCTCTCCCAGTATGGATTTGACTGTAATACCAACAGCAGATATACGGTACTGTATCAGAAATGTACAGCTGTATACGGTGTAGGGAAAAATTTAAATCTCCGTATTTATTTCTGGAGTCACACACAGACGAGTATGGATTTGACTGTGATGCAAACAGCAGATATACGGTACTGTATCAGAAATGTACAGCTGTATACGGTGTAGGGAAAAATTTAAATCTCCGCATATATTTCCTTAGTCACACACAGCCGCTCTTCCAGTATGGATTTGACCGTGATACAAACAGCAGATATACGGTACTGTATCAGAAACGTACAGCTGTATACGGTGTAGGGGAAAATTTAAATCTCCGTATATATTTCCAGAGTCACACACAGATGCTCTCCCAGTATGGATTTGACCGTAGTACAAACAGCAGATATACGGTACTGTATCAGAAGCGTACAGCTGTATACGGTATAGGGGAAAATTTAAATCTCCATATTTATTTCCGGAGTCACACACAGACGCTCTCCCAGTATGGATTTAACCGTAATACAAACAGCAGATATATGGTACTGTATCAGAAACGTACAGCTGTATACGTTGTAGGGGAAAATTTAATTCAATTGCTATCAGCACAAGCACAGAATCACTTTTCTTTCCTGCCTAACTCTCTCCCTACTGAGATACAGCTGCAGCAACCTCTTCCTACACTAAGATCAGCAGAAGTAAAATGGCGGTCAGTGGTCAGGGCTTTTATAGCCACTGTGACACCACACAAAGCAAGCCAATCACTGCAATGCCCTTCTCTAAGATTGTGGTGGCTGCTGCCCATGTCATCTCGTTGCCCACAGTATGCATCCTTGCTCATTGGCTGAGAAAAGGCGCCTGCAAGCATTATGGGAAATGTGACTTTGGCACTCGGGTCGACGACCGCATGGCCAACTTCACGCTATGGTCGGGTTTCGCTCTGCGAAACCCGACTTTGGCGAAAGTCGGTGATTTTTGAATCTGACGACCTGTTTCGCTCATCTCTACTGAAAACTGCTGTTCACAAACAATCTCCATCAAAACTCACTGAGTTTGAGCTGTTTACCAAACATTTTTAGCACTAAATCTTCCAAACAAAAGTTTTTTCATAGTTAAAGGGAGTCTGTCACCCCATTTTTGGCCTATAAGCTACGGCCATAGCCATCAGGGGCTTATCAACAGCATTCTGTAATGCTGTAGATAAGCCCCCGATATAACCTGAAAGATAAGAAAAACACGTTAGATTATACTCACTGGGGGGCGGAGTCGGGTGCGGTGGGTGTCGCGGTCCGGTCCTGCACCTCCCATCTTCATATGATGATGTCCTCCTCCTTGCTTCTCTCTCGGCTCCTGCGCAGGTGTTCTTTATCTGCCCTGTGGAGGGCAGAGTAAAGTACTGCAGTGCGCAGGTGCGGGACCTCTCTGACCTTTCCTGGTGCCTGCGCATTGCACTACTTTACTCGGCCCTCAACAGGGCAGACAAAGTACGCCTGCGCAAGTGCCAAGGGAGAAGCAAGGAGGACATCATCGTATGAAGATGGGAGGTGCCGGACTGGACAGCGACACCCACCGCACCCGACTCCGCGCCCCAGTGAGTTTAATCTAACATGTTTTTCTTATCTTTCAGGTTTCATCGGGGGCTTATCTACAGCATTAGAGAATGCTGTAGATAAGCCCCTGATGGTGCTGGCCGCAGCTTATAGGGCTAAAATGGGATGACAGATTCCCTTTAAGAAACTGAACTGATTTGTGGCTGAATCCAATGTTTTGTGCAGCCTTCCACTTTTCAATGGAGCTTCTTCACATAAACACATAATTTGTATGTGTCTTGTTATAAATAAATATTTCTAATGATATACAGATCTAAACTTAAGGAATTCTTTCCACAAACAATATCATACAAATGTGATCATACGATAGTCCTAATAATGATTTTTCAGAAATTTGAAGCCGTAAACCATTTGAAGTTCTGAAGGAAATATGGAAATCTTTTTCTTTGGAAACTTCACTTTTCTGCACCGTGTACAAAGCTCTGTCACCTGCAGTAGACAGATGTCTGTGTGTACAAGGTCTGACTTGCAGACTTTTTTTGGCTTTCTCAATCATTTTGTATTATAGTAAACAGTTATTTTCATTACTGGTAACTTATAACGGACATTTTTTTTAACTATATGCAGTGGTATTTTTGGGGGGTGTTTCAGAAATTAGAAAGCACTAAAGTTCATTGAATTGCTTCCATACTAGTAATCAGAGAGTCCGAACAAGACCAGGGCAATCTTTGATACCCCTCTTCTCTCCTGCGAACACCATTACACTTTGCTTTTATCTTCATTATAAGAGTAATGTCACTGGATGGCATATCGGATTGTTCTTTTGTCCAGTATACAACATTAACTAACAATTGATGCAAGCCATTTGCCAGAATTCTGGAGTAGATAGTTTTGAAAAGTCACAAGAATTTGGCGCAACTTGGCTTTGTGCAAAAATTTTGCAACTTTTGCTGTTTTCAAATGAGGCCAAAATGGGTGAGGGTGGGTGGAGCTGGGGCATGACGGGCATGACAAGGTAATGCTACAGATTGTCTAATTCATCTGAAATCTTACTTCAGTCAGGGACTGGTGTAAGATTTTTGACGTGGTGCACAAAGGCGCATGGCATTCGTCAGATGCTCCTGATTTATTAACAGCCATGTACCTCTAAATGAATCAGGAGCGTCTGATTCCATCCACCACACCCTCATAAAGAGCACAGAGGAAATCGCTAGTCTTGAATTGGGGCCTAAGTGCCTTGACATTCAGAACTACTTCAATAATATGGTTCTTTACTCTCCTATTTAGGTAATTGATTGCTAAACAGTAATATATTGCATGACAGCATTTCTGCATGGTCTATTCAGCATGTCTCAGATGCATGGATGAGATACATGGGTTGGAAATTTTGAAAACCTTTATTAGGTACAGATTATTACTATGGATTTTTGCTAAGTTAAAAGTGCGTATAACTGGTAAATCAATAGTGTCCAATATTGGTTTGGCTTAAGGGAAGTGGACAGACCTTTAGAATATTGCCTCAGAATTGGACTAATCACTCTTGTGATTTAAACAGCATTCTCTACCATAGGACCAAGGTCAAGAAAATAGCATTGTAACGGTAAACTAGAACGCATCACAAAACTGATGAGGTTTGCAAGGTAGTATAAGGACAAACAGAGGAACATGAGTTTCACAAGAGAGCTGTGAACCCAACAACACCTTCACACTGTTTAATAAAACTGCATCCATCCATTTAGCTGTGTCTTTTCTGGGAATTATATGATCTTTCTGCTGCATGTTGCTACATTTCATGTTGAAGAATGCTTGTTTATATTATTTGGATCATCTTTTTACATTGACAACCCCTTCTTCAATGCTGTATCACTCCATGTAAAATAAATAAAACTGATACTGAACTCATTATCCCGTTGCCATTTCAGCGATGTTTGCGTGGGTCTGACAGTATTTACAGTATGTGACATTATTATGCTATGTGAGCACTTCAGCCAATTATTGGCTGCTGATTGCAACACTCACTCTTCCATCAGGCAAAAGTTCTACACCCAGGAGAGGTGTGAGCGCTGCAGCCCATTAGTACCAGTTGATTGTCTGCAGCGCTCACACGGCATGACAATGTTAGACAACAACAAATCCGGTTGGAGAGTGACTTTGCCATGGTTTCTGTTACTTGCTGATGACATAAACTTGGTCATGGGATTTAAACCTCAGTTTTCCTGCTGACCATGTTTCTTTGCTTGCCTTTAGCCACAAATTAAGTATTGCTGCTCGTTGTTAGCTATTAACCCTTGCTCCTTTCCTGTTTTTGTTACTCATCTAAGTTATGGAGTTTTGGCAGCTGACTTCCTATTAAGACCTTTATCTTTAACTTTGCCTGTACTACAATTGTGACCTTCAACTTTAACCTCTGTATGAAGTGACACTTTTGTCCTAAAATATAAACTGATAGGAAACTATTCATACTGCCATAAACTAAAGAATAACCCAAAACAAATATATACACATAAAGTGGCATGTAAAAGTTTGGGAACACCTGGTCAAATTTACTGTTATTGTGAACAGTTAAGCAAGTTGAAGATGAAATTATCTATAAAAGACCTAAAGTTAAAGATGACACATTTCCTTTGTATTTAAGGAAAAAAATTATATTGTAATTTATTTCATTTAAAACATTACAAAAATGGAAATGGGTCAGTGCAAAAGATTGGGCACCCTTGGCGATTTGGGTGCTCAGATAAATTTTACCAAGGTTTCAGACCTTAATTTGCCTGTTAGGGTTATGGCTTATTCACTACTAGCTGAAGAGCCCGGCGTTGCCTGGGCCTAGTAACTAACTGTGGTTAGTTATAACAAAGTATAGTGATTGTATTGCACATAAATTGTCACTGTATGTCATCTCATCCTGTATATAGTATATACCTGTATGTCATCTCCCCTGTATATAGTATATACCTGTATGTCATCTCCTCCTGTATATAATATACACCTGTGTCATCTCCCCCTGTATATAGTATATACTTGTATGTCATCTCCTTCTGTATATAGTATATATCTGTATGTCATCTCCCCTGTATATAGTTATACATGTATGTCATCTCCTCCTGTATATAGTATATACCTGTATGTCATCTCCTCCTGTATATAGTACATACCTGTATGAAATCTCCCCTGTATATAGTATATATCTGTATGTCATCTCCTCCTGTATATAGTTATATCTGTATGTCATCTCCTCCTGTATATAGTATATACCTGTATGTCATCTCCCCTGTATATAGTTATATCTCTTTGTCATCTCCTCCTGTATATAGTATATAACTGTATGTCATCTCCTTCTGTATATAGTATATACCTGCATGTCATCTCCTCTGACTATAGTATATACTTGCATGTCATCTCCTCCTGTATATAGTGTATACATGTACCTGTATGTCATCTTCCCCTGTATATATTATATACCTGAATGTCATCTCCTCTTGTATATAGTATATACTTGTATGTCATCTCCTCCTGTATATAGTATATACCTGTATGTCATCTCCTCCTGTATATAGTATACACCTGTATGTCATCTCCCCTGTATATAGTATATAGCTGTATGTCATCTCCTCCTGTATATAGTATATGCCTGTATGTCATCTCCCCTGTATATAATATTTACCTGTATGTCATCTCCCCCTGAATATAGTATATACCTGTATGTCATCTCCAGGTTCCCTCACGTCTGTACACGGTGGAGGTGCAGTGTCCCTGCAGCACAGAGCATTTCATTGCGGCGGCTCCACCCCCTGAGTGTAATACCATTTAGTTACTAATTGTAAAGAAGGACAAATTTAGAGTGGCATTAGTTGTAGCTGTATAAATAAGTTTAAAGAGAGCCAGGCATTGTTAGGTTGGCGCTGTTACACCGATTAAAATGATACCTGGGTTGGAGAAATTCGTCTTGTTTCTTTTTTTAATCTGTGTTTGAATTTTTAAGTTAATGAGACGCTTCATGCCAGGCAAAGAGAAGTTCCTGATTCTGGACTCCCCCTGCAGTCTGTGTCAGGGGGTGGTCCTTGTTGGCGCGGTAATAAATTGTGTTATTTCCAGCTTTACAGAAGGACGATAACACCATAGAAATGATAAGAATAATACGCCTCAGTTATCACAACGGTCTACCAGGAAAACTGTTGCTCATAGCAACCAATCACAGCTCAGCTGTCATCTTTTAAACAGCTGTGGTGGAATGAAAGATGCTTAGTGATTGGTTGCTATGGGCAACACAGGCAATGTAACCTGTTGTGGCCAAGAAGATGTGCCTGTGAAATATATATATATTAGATAGTTATTATATATATATATATATATTAGATATTTATACAGTATATTAGATTGGATATTTATTATAGGGGGCTTTGCGTGTGGAGTGAGTGTGGCTATGTGGAGTGGACGGGGCTATGTGAAGTGGGCGTGGCTTAACACACACACATACATACATACACTCAGTTTTATATATATATATAGATCATCATTAGGAAAGGCCAGGTAATGGCAGTTAACAGGAACAGTGGAGATCAAGATAAGGTTTGGAAAACCAAGCAGAATTTCAGTGAGAGCAGCTCATAGGAGAAGCAAATCAGAACCCTTGCTTGACTGCAAAACGGAAGGCCAGGTGATGCAAATTTCCCACGGTTATATAAGCCAGCCTCCTCTAACCTTTAAAAAAAAGCAGCCATGAGTTCTTCTAAACAGCTGCCTTGCACTCTTAAAATGAAAATGGTGTATTCCCACAAAGCAGGAGAAGGCTATAAGAAGATAGCAAAGCGTTTTCATGTAGCTATTTCCTTAGTTTGAAATGTAATTAAGAAATGGCAGTTAACAGGAGCAGTGGAGGTCAAGATAAGGTCTGGAAGACCAAGCAACTTTTCAGTGAGAGCTGCTCATAGGACTGCTAGAGAGGCAAAACAGAACCCCCACGTGACTGCAAAAGAACTTCAGAAAGATTTAGCAGATTCTGGAGTTGTGATACATTGTTCTACTCTTTATGGACACCTGCATAAATATTGCCTTCATGGAAGAGTCATCAGAAGAAAACATCTCCTGCATCCTCACCTTAAAATTCAGCCTCAGAAGTGTGCAAAAGAACATCTAACAAGCCAAATGCATTTCGGAAAAAAGTCCTGTGGACCGTTGAGGTTAAAATACAACTCTTTGGCCACAATGATTAAAGGTATGTGTGGGGAGAAAAGGGCACAAAATTTCAGGAAAAGAACATCTCGACCATTGTCGCCAACCATTAAGAATGGGGATGGATCAATCATGCATTAGGGTTGTGTTGCAGCCAATGGCACAGGGAACTTTTCATGGGCACAGGGAAGAATGGATTAAATGAAAATACAACAAATTCTTGATTCAAACATAACACCATCTGTAAAAAAAACCCTGAATTTGAAAAGAGGATGGCTTCTACAAATGGATAATGATTCTGAACACACATCAAAATCCACAACCTCAAAAGGTGCAAGCTGAAGATTTTGCAATGGTCCTCACAGTCCCCTGATCTAATAATAATAATCTTTATATAGCGCTAAGATATTCCACAGCGCTTTACAGTTTGCACACATTATCATCACTGTCCCCGATGGGGCTCACAATCTAAATTCCCTATCAGTATGTCTTTGGAGTGTGGGAGGAAACCCACGCAAACATGGGGAGAACATACAAACTCCTTGCAGATATTGTCCTTGGTTGGATTTGAACCCAGAACTCCAGTGCTATCCACTGAGCCACCGTGCTGCCCAGATCTGATCTGAGCATCATTGAAATCTGTGGCCAGACCTCAAAATAGCAGTGCATGCAAAACGACCCAGGAATCTCTCAAAACTGGAAGAATATTCAAGGAAGAATGGATGAAAATCCATCAAACAAGAATTCAAAAACTTTTTTCTGACTATAAAAACGTTTACAAACTGTGAAAATGGGGTGCTTCACAGTACTAACCATGCAGGGTACCAAACTTTTTCATCTGCCCATTTTCCTTTTTTGGAATTTTTAAAATGTAAAAGACGAATGAATATGTGTATATATTTTTTTGCCTAAAATACAAACGAAATGTATTATCTTTACCTTTAGGCCTTTTAGAGATCATTTCAACTTCAACTAGCTTAACTCTTCACAACAACAGTAATTTTTCTCCAGCGGTGCTCGAACTTTTACATGCCACTGAATCTGTATTAATCGGATCACGTGTCGATGGTCAATGTGAACTCTTGCTGCATCTCTTTCAGTTGGGCTTATTGTAGGCAGATCTTGCTCCATCCCAGTATACAGTATCTGTATGGTGCGTAGGAAAATATTCTCTCTGGATACTGCGGAGGGAATATTTTCTTATACATTCTATGAAAGTAATTAATATTACAGCTACATAAACAGAGCGCTGAAGCATAACTTAAGCAGGATACTGCTATATATATATTATTCAAGAGTAAATGTCAGGATAGATGGAATTATACCAAATGTAGTCACAGTCTGATGGAAAAAACAATATTATATCAACTATATACATTTAAGAACATTTTTAGCTGAAGACTATGTAAGCATTTTCAATTTTCATGCCTGGAATGTACAAATCCATTGATTCCTTTTACATTGGGTGACCTTTTATTTGTAATAAATAATATGTTACATATTTGATCTGTCCCTCAAATATTCATCTACATAAGCACACCTCATTTACAGTGATATAATAACTTTTCATGGCTGAGGGAGTAATGGAAATTGTGATGGCGACAGTAATGATTGCAGTGCAGAACATGGAGATTGTTATGTGCTTGATAATGGTCTATTGGCTTTAACCCCTTCATCCACAAGTCTATTTTCACCTTCCTGACCAGGGCAAATATTACAATTTAGTCCAGTGATACTTTAAGAAGTAATAACTCTGGAATGCTACTGTATATAATGTTAGTGGTATGTTTTAATCAGTATAATTTGCTTTTATTTATGAAAATATAGAAAATTTGACAAAATATGAGAAAATTTAGCAATTTTCAAACTTTGAATGTTTATGGCCTTAAGCCACTTAAAATAGATAAAAAATAAAATTTACTACATGTCTCCTTTATATTAGCACCATTTTTGAAACATAGTTTTTTTGTTAGGAAGTTATAAGGGTTAAAAGTTTATCAGCAATTTTTGATTCTCCAACAAAATTTACAAAACCATTTTTTTAGGGACCACGTCACATTTGAAGTGACTTTGAGAGGCCTATGTCACAGAAAATACCCAAAAGTGCTCAAAACCACAATAAAGAAGTATTTTAACTCTTAAGGTGCTTCACAGGAGTAAAAGCAATCTGGAAGGAAAAAATGAACATTTTAATTTTTTCCCACAAAAAACTTTATTTTGCCCCAAATATTTCTTTTTCACAAGAGTAACAGGAAAAAATTGACTGTACAATTTGTTGTGCAATTTCTCCTGAGTACACCGATACACCATATGTGGTGAAAAACTACTCTTTGGGCGCACAGCAGGCCTCGGGAGGGAAGTAGCACCATTTGACTTTTAGAGTGCAAAATTATGTAGAATGGATTGCAGATACCATGTTACATTTAATGAGCCCCTTATGTCCCTAAACAGTGGAAAATCCTCACAAGTGACCCTTTTTTGAAAATTACACCCCTCAAGGAACTTATCTAGTGGTGCGATGAACACCTTGAACCCACAGATGCTTCACATAATTTTATAATGTTGAGCCATGAAAATAAAAAATATATATGTCTTGCAAAAATGTTACTTCAGCCCCAAATTTTCATTTTCAACAGGGGTAACACAAGAAAATGGACCATACAATTTGTTGTACAGTTTCTCCTGAGTACCCCATATGTGACAGAAGACTACTGTTTGGCTGCATGCATGGCTTGTTAGGGAAGCAGCTCCAGTTGAATACTGAAATGCAATTGTGGCTGGAATGGAAAGCGAATGCCATGTTGTGTTGGCAGAGCCCCTGCCATGTGAAAACATGAGGGACCCCCACAAAGACCCCATTTTGGAAACTACACCTCTTGAGCAATTCATCTAGGAATGTAGTGAGCATTCTTAACCCTTAGGTGATTTACAGAATTGTATAACATTGGATTGAATAAATTGAAAATTTCCATTTTTTCCATTAAAATGTTGCTTTGGCCCCAAGTTTTTAATTGTCCAAAAAAATGATGAAAACATGAAAAAAATATTGAAAATATAATGAAAAAATGGAAAATAAAACAGTAGTGAAGCTGAAAAGAATAAAATGAAAAATAAGACTGAAAAATAAAAATAATAAGAAATAAATAGTAAATAAAAATAGAAATAGAAATAAAACTAAAATAAAACAATAAAAAATAAAGATAATAAAAATAAAAATGTAAATCTAATTGCTGGATATTACTTACTCCTAAGGGATCTATGAAAAATTAACAGGTATATCAGTGGTCTGGAAGAGGTAAGAAATAGGTTCGATGGGAAAAAAAGAAGCATGCATCACTATATACTCACCAGGGAGATAATTGTGATGGCATCAATTACATCAGGTACAGCAGGCAACCAGGTATAGACAAGCATACAGAAAGACAAATAAAAAAGCATAATTTTTATGATTCATTTGTAATGCAGAAAATTATAAAAACTGAATAGTCCCAGGGATAGGGGTGTAAGCCATGGTGCCAAAGTTCAGCTGATTAGCAAGTCTTCTCTATTCAAACCCTTGGGTGCTAGGATTTGTATAGTGTGGATGCAAATGGATTCTCTCTCTTTAAGTAATTTAACATGGTTGCCTCCTCACCTTGGCCTATCGACCTGTTCTACAACCTGGAATCTCAGATACCAAGTGACTGACAGCTAGAAAGTGGTTGGGGTGTGAGGTAGTGTGATCCACGCTTTCTTACATCTGGTGGTAGGCTTATGACTTGCTATTCGGTCTCACAAATGTTGTGTGGTTTCCCCTATATATAATAGGCCGCATGGATATTGAATCATATATACTCACAGGTGTAGAATCATCTGATTTTATAGCATTTGCCTGTAGGTGGGTAGGTGCTATCACTTGATTAGATAACGTTTTAGCAACAGGCACAGCCTAGGCAGGGAAATGTACTCGTCCTTTCAGCCCCGAGGAAGCTTTGTTTCGGTTGTTTGAGAAAGCTACCATGTCGGCTCTCACTAAGTGATCCCTAATGATTCTTGGTCTCCTTTTACACATCAGAGCTGGAGTTTTGAATACATCTATCTGTGGATAGGCTCTTGTTAAGAGAGACCAATGTTTATTGAGGAATTTGTATATCTTGGGCATAACTGGGTAGTGTGTGTACAAATGAGATTCCTTCTGGTTTAGGGGTCAGAGCAACTGAGGGTGTAATGTTGAGAATCCTTTGTTTTTCTTTTGTAAGGATCAGTTCAGGGTACTCCCTATCTGGAAATTTCTGGGACTTCTCATCAAGGCATGTAGTTACCAAGTTTTTGTCTGAAACTATTCTGGAAACAAGTTGGAACTGTGAATGGGTAGGCTGTTTTTCGTTGCCTTGGGGTGGCAGCTGGAGTAAAGTAAGAGATTATTGCAGTCTATTGGTTTGGTATAGAGGTTTGTGATGAGTTTGCCCTCACTTTCCTTAAGCCCCATTATGTTGAGGAACAAAATTCTAGCTTTGTCTGAGTTGAGTGTGAATTGCAATTCGGGTCACAAAGAGTTTAGATACGTAAAAAAAAAAATTGAGCAGTGTATCAGGTGTGCCGTTCCATATACAGAATATGTCGTCTATGTACCTGAGATAGCATTTGAAGGCATCCATGTGGGTCGCCCCGTGCCAGGGCCGTGGGGTACTCGGAGCCGGACCCAGTGGATTTCAATGGGAGATGTCACGGTAGCTGTGACCTGGTCTGTGGCCCTGGGCATCCATTGTAAAAGGGGGTTAAGGGTGATGGAATAAAGTTTATGAGTGAATGATTTGTGACGCCACCTGTGGTGTTCGGCAATGAAGATGTTAAGCCGACGCTGCAGACAGATCCTCTGGGACAGATGGTGTGGTGCAGCAATGATGGTGTAAACCTCCACAGGCAGGGCTGTAGTCCCAGGGCAGAGTAGATGAACAAGATAGGTGTTAAGGGAGAGGTGTAGTGTCTGGCACAGAGATGTAGCAGTGCTGAGTGGGTTGGCGCAGTAATAAGCGGAGGACACCAGGGCATGTAGTTCCAAAGCTTTACTCATAGTCTGTTGAGCATACAGGTGCCCGCCTTGGTGCCGTGTCCTCCAGGTCAGGGGGTCAGCCAATCTCCAGGCAAGATGAAGTACTCCGTTTCAACACTCCGCCAACATATGTGCCTTTTCTGAACGTCTCCCTTTTGCGCCTATAGTGAAGTACTCTCAGTACTGAGTTACACTGGAGTTCCTCCTGTCAGATGTTCCTATGAACTCTACTTGTACGGCAGACAGCTGTAGCCTGCTTCAGGGACTCCTTGCTACTAAGTCCTGGCTCACTCTCGTTGCTGTTGTGCCCCCAAGTCTTGTGTGGGAATAAAGTGGTCACTACTTCTATTCCTCCGTTGTCTGCTGCAGGACCATTAGTATCCATACCACCTAGGGGACCAGACCCCGGCCTTGCGCTGTGAACTTGGGAAGGGTTCTGCTCTAACCCTAATCCTTAGTCCTCCTCTCCTTACGTTCCGTACTAATCCTTCTTTCTAATGGAGAGAGTTAGGCTTTCCATCAATGTCTTTTTCCTGTGCCAGCGGATCCAGGTCACTGAGGTCGGCTGCAGCACTTCCTTCCTCCATCCCACTCAGGGGATCTTCACTCTTAGTCTGACAGAGTCAGTGGGACTCAATCCTAAATTCTTCCCCCTCTTTTGGTGCCAACTAAACTCCACCCACCTTCCAGCACGCTTCGTGTTCCAAGCAGGGAGCCACCAAAGGGTGCTTTGCTACACTACTGTGTTGTGTGGGATGCAGGTGTTGGAGCGTGGTCAGGTGTCTCCACCTTACCTGAATGGTGGGGTACCACACCTCAGGAGGAGGTGCAGTACCTCTGTGGTGACTGAACCCTCAGGGGCACCACACATGTAGCAGTGCATAAGTCTGACGCCACGTTAGAACCCATGGCTGTACCGCAGATTTGTAGAAAAAATAAGAAAGTTCTTGTGAGATACAGACAAATTAGTTTGGAACTGCGGGTAAGATCAGAGGTTTCTAGTAGATTTTGTAGTGCATCTAGGCCTAAATTGTGTCTGATGGATGTGTAAAGGTTATTGATGTCAAGAGTGACCAGAAGGCACTCAGGGGTAATATCCATTATCTGTCTAATAGTGTTAAGAAAATGCCCTGTGCCAAGGATGAAAGACCAGGTGTTTTTGATGAGTGGGGTGAAGATCTTTTCCAAGAATATTGATAGTGGGGACAGTATTGAATCTATGGATGCAACGATTGGTCGGTCTGGAGGATTGGCTAGGGATTTATGGATCTTTGGCAAGACATAAAAGACTGGGGTAACAGAATGTGAATTGGTCACGAAGGTGATGTTTTTTGGTCAATGGTGTTGAGGGATAGATATTTATTGAGAATATGGTCTATTTTGGGCCTGATTATGACTGTTTGATCTCAGAGGATTTTTTTTATAGGTCTTTGTATCAGAAAGGTGGCGTATAATCTCATTAATATAATTGGCTTGGTTCATGATGACAATTGCCTAACCCTTGTCAGCTAGTTTAACGATTATGTGTTGATTATTTCTGAGGGAATTTTTTCTCAATTTGTGTCACATTGCTACTGATAGGGAGTGAACCCTTCTGGTGTTGAACTAGGATCTGGTCTATGTCTTTGTGTATGAGGGCAATAGACGCCTCTGTTGCATGGTTACCCTGTGGTAGGTTAAAAGCACTTTAGTTACAGAGCCCCAATGGGGATATGGATAGTTCAGGAGCAGAGGTGTCCCTGGCTGGAGAGCCTCTGTTCCTAGTCAGATCCTGTTGAAGTCCGAAGTGAGTCTTCAGACAAATATTACGGAATAAATGCTCGAGGTCTTGTTCAAGTCTAACTTTATTCCAGGGGGGAGTAGGGGAGAAGGAAAGGCCACATTGGAGCACTGTCAGTTGCACAGGGCTGAGGGTGTAGGATCATATGTTGACCATCAAGTTTGGGGTCTTACCTGGGATTTTGTTGCCATTCGATCGCCAGTGTTTGCAGGTGACCCTCCGAGTCGATCTCCTCCTGTAAGTCTTGTGTTGCCACTCGTTAGCTGTCGCTTGGCTAAAAACGCACCTGGGTCTGGGCCTGTAGAGCCATTGCTGTCAGTGCTGAATGATCCTTGTCTTCTTGAACCGTAGTTCGTATGCCATGGTGCTGGATTCCATGATTCGTTCCATTTGTAGACTCATTCCTGTAGGTAATCTTCAGAATCTCTCTGGAACTTGGATCTTTTTTGTCCTGTAAGGATTTACAGTGTTCCTTGATAGTCTTGTATGTTTTGGCCTTCAGGTTCTGCCAGTCCGTAGTAGAGAGAGTTGACGTTACTTGTTCTTCTGTGGACGTAATCTTTTTCTCAGTCTGTTATGGGTGCTTGAAGTGAATCAATGGTTAGAATAATAACGTCAAGAGAATATTTAAGATTTGCCTAAACTTCTCGCAGTATTCTGGTTTGTCATAAAAAAGTGTTGGGTATAGGTGGCATCTAAGTCTACATGGGAGCCTATTCAGCTTATAATATTCTGCTAGAGTAAAGGGGTGAAGGTCATAAGACATCAATCTACTTCTCTCTTTTTCATAGTCCCATGTCCGAATTTCATGGGCCGGAACCTTTACAAAGTCACCAGAGTTGGTGATCTTGGAGAGAATGTTGGTTGCTGTAGCATTGTCAAAGGCAAATGTATAGGTCCTCACCATTGCATTCAGGTGCTTGCAGATGCCAGACAGCATAGTAATGCTGTTAACCTGCAGATTAACCACATATCTGTAGGTTAATAGTGTTATTTCTGGTGACAGGTTCCCTTTAACATAGCACAAAAATGTACCAATAAAAATGCTCGCCACCTGGGCGTTGAACTGGTTCAATAGCTAGTCCTGATATATGGTCCCACATCCTTGTATATGGTCCCCCTGACATGAAATCAGAATAAACCTTTCTCGTTTTAGGTCAATTAGGATTACCATAATTATTAATATTTGTCAAATGCCAGAATAATGAGAAAGAATGTTTAAGGCATTTTTATTACTTACTGCAAAGTCAAAAGTTTACATACATTTCATTAGTATTTGGTACCATTGCCCTTAAACGGAATGATATCGGTCAAACATTTGGGATATCCTTCCACAAACTTGTCACAATAGTTGGTCGGAATTTGGCCCCATTCCTCCTGACAAAACTGGTGTAATTGATTCAGGTTTGTAGGTCGCCTTGCTCACACCTGTCTTTTCGTCTTCGCCCAGAAATTTTCAATAGGATTGAGATCAGGGCTTTGTAATGGCCACTCCAAAACATTGACTTTGCTATCCGTAAGCCACTTTGCTACCACTTTGGCAGTATGCTTCAGGTCATTGTCCATTTGGAAGACCCATTTCCACCCAAGCTTTAACTTCCTGGCTGATGTCTTGAGGTGCTGCTTCAGTATTGCCACATAATCTTCTTTTCTCATGATGCCATCTATCTTGTGAAATACACCAGTCCCTGGGGGCAGCAAAACAACCCCACAACATGATGCTGCCCCCCTCCCTCCCGTGTTTCATAGTAGGGATGGTGTTCTTAAGCTTCCAAGCTTTTCACTTTTTCATCCAAACGTTACGATAGTCATTATGCCCAAAACGTTTAATTTTAGTTTCATCAGACCACAGGACTTGTCTCCAAAAGTTAAGATCTTTGTTCCTGTGTGCATTTGCAAACATTAATCTGGCATTTTTATGTTTCTTTTGGAGTATTGGCTTCTTCCTGGCAGAGTGGCCTTTCAGCCTATATTGATACAGTTCTTGTACTGATAGAGATCGATACAATACTTTTGCATAATGACACAATCTTACCAGCTTCCGCCATCATCTTTACAAGGTCTTTTGCTTGTGTTAATATGCACACGTCGGACCAAAGCACGTTCATCTCTGGGACACAGAACCCGTCTCCTTCCTAAGTGGTATGATGGCTGGACATTCTCATCTTGTTTGTACTTCCATATATTTGTACAGATGAATGAGGCACCTTCAGGTATCTTGAAATTGTACCCAAGGATGAGCCAGACTTGTGCAAGTCCACGATTATGTTCCTGATATCCTTTATGATTTCTTAAGAAGTTCCCATGATGCTACACAAGGAAGCAGTTTGTTTCAGGTGTGCATTAAAATACATCCACAGGTGTGTCTCAAATTAACTCAGAAGCTTCCGAACACATGACAACATCATATGGGCAGTCCAGAATTGTTTAAAGGCATAGTAATCTTAGTGTATGTAAACTTTTGACTTTGCAGTAAGTAATAAAAATACCTTAAAACATTCTCTCTCTCATTTTTCTGTCATTTGCCAAATATTAATAATTATGGTAATCCTAATTAGCATATAAAATCTTTAGGACAGCATACATACTGTAATGGGTGGCCTCAGGCCTAAGTAACCAAACCACCACAAGCAATAGCCATGGAATTACTCCCAGCGATATGTATTGTCACGGTCACGCGTGTGTCTGGACGCAGCGAGTACCACAGGGCGAACCCATATGACACACGTGACCCTGGATACACCGTCTCCAGTTGTGCGAATTTAAATAATAGGACGTGCAGCTGGATACACCGCCTCCAACTGGCAAATTTAGATATTATACGTATATATAAAGTAGTCTGGAAACCCCGCCTCCAGTAAGGCGAATTTAAATAATAAAGGGGTAACCTGGGTAACATTAACAATGGTGGGCCCTGCAATAGGGAAGTGGAGACCTCCTGAACTCCCCTGAGCCAGTGTCCCTGCACTCCTAACGTTCCCTATGCCGGTTCCGCACCGGGCGACGCACAGGAACCTAAAAACCCTAGCTCGCCCTGAACCTAAACCCTCACTAGGGAATTGGTCAGTGCAGAAACTAATCCCACCACTGCACTAAACACACATGAGGGAAAATGACAATACAGCGGAAACACCACTTAGCTTTGCTAAGCCTTGGAGCAGAGTCCAACACCAGTTGCAGCTGTCCAGTAACAGAGTCCCAAAGATGAGTTCAGCTCCTGCCCAAAAAGTAAAGCATGCTTGAGTCCAGCTCTCAGCAACCAAGTCCTGCATGCTGAGTGCAACTCTCTCCATAGTCGCCACTCCACCAAGCCATGCAAGTACTTCCTGCTGACACCATAAACTGTGACTCCACCATGCCATGCCAGCCCTTCTTGCAGGACTCATGTTCAGCTCCTTCCTCACCCAGGCTTGCTTCCCAAATGACGAACACACAATATCACCAACAGTGATTGAACACACCTGGCTCTCTTTTATAGAGCCTCACACCTGAATTATAATTACGTGCACTAAACCAAAGAAACTAAAGTGCACTACCGCTCACCACCACCGGGGCAACTTAGAATGAACAACACCACGTGTAATAATTCTAATGGCCACCAGGGGCAATCAGATCACTTTGGCACCTAGCCAAAGGAAAAAAGTTCACTCATCCATTTAATCTGTCAGATCCACGCTGGATCATGACATGTATACAGTACATGCAAAAATTCGAGTAAACTAATCCACCACAAAAGAGTAAAAGCAATATAATTTTTATTAGCTTAATACACAGAAGTCACTGAAAAAACAAGCATGAAAAGAGTCATATCAAAGACAGGGTTTCAGTTAGACAAAGACTCAGGTGCAGCAAAACCACGCGCAAACAAGCAGCACAACCTAGCAAGATAGGGTATACAATTCCCACTAAAGTGATAGTGCTATTTTTACCCATAGCTTTACTGCACGCCCCACGTGTAACCCTTGTGCGTGTTTCGCGTCTGCTGTGTCGGCATCTGGCCTTCAAAAGCGATGATTTTTAAATAGTTTTTAAGTAGCCTTAAATGTCTTCTGCTCAATGTATTGCTAAATAGGCTAGTGAATACTGTCAGTTACCATCTGTTTTTCATGAGCCAGATAGGATGCGATCACTTGGACATTCGTAAGGCTATGTTTTCATTAAAAAGCCCAGCCGATTAGAGGTTTTGAAGTATTGAGATTTGTTGCAAATTTTTGTTGTGAATCAAATTCTTGGGGAAAATTCTGCAAAGCTGGTAAATTTGAATTGCAAAAGGTTCTCCATCTTTAATAAGTGTAGTTTACTAACATGTCTTAATACCGTAAGTATAATTTCCAATAGAACTGTTGTATTTGATATAATTAATAAATATTCAATTCAATTTACCTGACCTTACATTGGTGGTGCACAACTACCATAACTCCCAGCCATCCCAGATTTAACAGGATTGCCCCGATTTGAGGGCTCAGTCCAGCTAAGTCAAGGTTTTGTCCACTTCCTCTCACTCTCTTCACAGGCTACTCCTTAGTTCGGGGGCAGGGCCAACATTTCTTTGCTCATGTACATAAATTGAACAATAGTCTTCTCTAGTTGCCTCGAGAATCAAACTCATGACCTCCATGTTTGCAAGCAGCAGTTTTTGATAATCTTGAGCTGTATAGCAGGCTGTGAGCCCATAAGCTGATTGTACTGGTACATAGAGATACATCTGCACATAGTAGTGTACCTCTATGTACCTGTATGCCGTAGGCAGCAGCTCTTGCTGTGACCCATGGCCCACAACATAGGACAATTTGGTAATCTTCAGTTGAATAGCATGCAACCCAGAAGCAGATTATACTTGTAAATAGAGATACATATGTACATAGCAGTGTATCTCTATATCCCTGTATTCTAAAGGTGACGAAAAAGTCACTTTTATTTGTTCCTATAAAACTACTAAAAAAATAATTACAAAAAGTTTATTTTTTTGTGAGTCTCCCTGGGACTTGAAACCTCCATCTCTATAATTGCAGGAAACTTGTAGCTGCATTGCAGCAATTAAACCCATAGGCAGATGATTCTGGTACATAGAGATAGAAATACACTGCTATGTATAGATGTATAGATACTGTATATGTATTTCTATGTCCATGTAATCTAGAGATAGAATAAAAAAGGTATTTATTGTTTCTTCCTATAAAATTCCTAAAAATTGATAAAAAACAATTACAATAATGTAATTAAAAAAAAATAATCGACATCACAAATCAGCAAGTAACAGGCATATTTGGTGTACCTTTAATCGTAATGACCCACACATTACAGAGATCAGATTGTTTATGATGATTGGTAAATGGCATAAAAAGTGCCATGATTGTTTTTTTTCTCTATTAAAAAAATGAAATAAAAATGTAATGCTGCTGTTTTTGCACAAAAATTCTGCAGCTTTTAACTGTTCATGCTAAATGGATGTGATTTTCATGTGTGTCTAAAAGCGCTGCTGAGCGCTGTGATTTTGGTGCTTTTTTTTCTCTAGAGGCTTCTATTTTCAGCCTAAAAAACGCATTTAGAAAACGTCAGTCACTTATTTAAGTACAGATTCAAAGATTTTTTGAACTATAAAAACCACTTAAATACGCAGTTTGACATCTGCACCAAAAATGCATCAGATAAGGAGAAAAGGCATAAAAAATTCAGCAATAATGCAACAATCAGAGAAGATTGTTATTGCGTAGTTTGTTGTAGACACCTGCAGAAAGCAAAAAACACAGCAACGTGTGAACGTGGCCTTATAGACACCAAAAGCAAGATATCATATAGCGAACATTACATCAAGATGTGAAACTTCTTGCTGCTACAACCGTGAATGAATGAACAAAAAATAAATCACCAGGTCCCAACTAGCAGGACACATAGATGGCATTGTGCCTGCCATGGCTAATCAAAAGCCATGCCAGGGATGCTGGAAGATAAAAGATTTGTGAGCCTCCCATCCAGCCGCCAGGCACCATCGGCCTGGATGCTGGACCAGAGTCCCATGAATCAATGCGTTTATCTCTAGTCCCAGACGTCTGGGACACAGGTGGACAATCCCAGATTTAGGTCTACACCCTGTAGTCTTGGGCACCTGCTCACTCCCTCTGACATCTACTGCCATGGTAAAAAGGATTGGTAAATGGGTGTGGCTTGGTGTGTTGCTAGAGGCACGGTCAGAATTTGTCATGTGCACTACACACTTCGCATAATTTGTCCCTCTTTCTGTTCTTCTAAAGTTGGGAGGTAGGACCACTGCTATTGCAAATGTACAAATTAACAATTTTTCAATCACAGTAATACAACATGTAGATGTCAGAGTCCTTGTGATTTGTGGATGGTCATGGTCCCATAGAAATTACATCATAGACCTGATCAATTACATACTGGGGTGGAAATATCTGGGTCAGGCCCCAGAAGAGCGGTTTGAAAACCTCTGCTCTATATCACACTTAAATATTCTATGCATAACTTTAGATATATGAGTTGAGCATGGGTCATTGTGCTTTGCTGTATAAATAAAATGAACTTTTATAGACTATGAGATAAATACACAGTATATGACCACAGGTTATACACAGTCATACAAATCTATAACTACAGAAGTCACTTCCTACCACATAAAACAGTTGAAATGACTTATAGGGTCAATAAAGACTAGAGATAAACTCTCCGCTACATGCTGTTTCTTAGAGGTTATATTCCTAGAGATGAAGAGGAGTGGTACTATGGAAATGCCTATACAGAGTGAAGGTCAGTCCCGGCTCATAGTTTACAACTATTCATTTCAATCTATTGAAAGGACCCATGTATTTAAATGCCACATACAGGCAAAACCGAATTTCGAAACTATTTACAGAGTAGGACACATGAAAATCAGTTTTCCGCCATGCTATAAATGCATGCTCTGTTTCTACATGTTGTGTTTAGTTGCTAGAGTTGCTTGGTTTTATTTGGCATGGTTTCAGACCTTTGCAATATGATACAACACATTAAGAGCGCAAATGCACAAGCCTATGTTCAAAACAGAAAGAGAGAAACATATTTGGTTGAGTCCCCAGTGCAATGTGGTTTTTATGAGCACTGGAGGTGAAATCATTATAGCTTTCAGCGAGCATAAAGAGGAATCTGGTGCTCAGAATCAATACCTCAAACAACATCTAATTCTTCTCTGAGCCGGGCCAGGAAGAGGATGTGTGTGAGAACTGTTCCAACTCTCAGACTGCAGGTGCTTGTTGTCACTCCATTTTTTATCATTATTGCTTATAAACTGCTGTGGGTTATACTTATGACCCCTGGGCCAATATTATAGCTCATTACTGTAAAGCACAAGTCAGGAGCCTTTCACCTCCAAGTGCATCACTATCTATATCAAGTATGGTTCCAAAAATACAGTTCTGTTGATATACATTGTAGAAATCACAGGAACGCGGGATGTCGCCACCGGCAGAAGACAGATCATGAGTTAATGGAATTTTCTTAACAACAAATATACTCCACGCAGGGAGTAACAGGGCATAGAACGGTAGTAATAGGATAAAGGACGGGAAAGGGAGTTAGGACAGGGTAGAACTGGGAGTATGACAGGGTTGATAAGGGACGAACGAGATTTCGGTAAGAAAGAGCTTGATGGCTACTTACCACCCTGTGTGCACTTGTGCCGCTAATAGCACTGTGAGTGTTTGTCTAGAAAGGCAGTGTAGGGTGGGAACTCCCACTTGAACTTAACATCTGCACTGGGTATCCTCAGGCGTGTGTGCAGAAAGCACAACCGTGTGTCAGAGCAGGCTCACTCACCAGCTTAGACTTCCCTGGGAGGTTGAGTTATAGGGATCCCAATTAGTATTCTATTTTCTATACGCTTGTGCAGTCTTTTGTGCGTTGCTTCATAGTACCGCTCTGTGGTGTAACAGAGCTTGTTACCTTGCACTCTGTGCACACTGAGTGACATTTAACTCATTGTGCTGAAAGTGTTTTCTCCCAGCCTTGCTCCGCCTTTGTTCTAGCTGCTGTTTCTCCATCACCGCACAGTGGACCCCGGGTTGCGAACGCACCTTATTATTTTTTCTTATTTGGTGCGTTCCACAGATCCTAACAGTATACTAGCGCCAGGGTCTGGCTAGCAATGGCGTATGATCAGCATCTTCAGTGGTTCATCCAGCAGCTTGAGAGCAGATTGACCACTCTTGAGCAGGCTACCTCAACTGGGGACCTCGCCGCGATGGTAGCACAAGCAGCCACCGAAGCCGTTACTAAGGTTGCTGCTGCGGCTCCTGTTTCCTCAGTGCCACGTTTTTCGTTCCCAAAAAATTTTTTTGGGGACAGCAATGCTTGTAGAGGGTTTCTGAATCAGTGCTCAATCCACCTGGAGTTACTGGCTTCACAATATCCGACAGAGCGTACTAAGGTGGGATTTATTATTTCCCTATTTTTTAGCAGGGCAGTTGAGTCGGCTACACCATTGTGGGAACGAGATGATCATCTGATCCTTAGTGCCTTTCGATTTTTTTTGGCTGCCCTGAAAGAGGTTTCTTTTGGGACCACAGGTAACTCACGATACCGCACTCCAGCTCTTGGCTTTGACTCAGGGTTTATCTTTGGTTAGCCAGTTTGCCATCCGTTTCCGCACTTTGGCTACCGAGTTGGAGTGGCCTGATAAGGTTTTGATACCTATCTTCTGGAAGGGATTAGCAGGTCACATCAGGGATACTTTGGCCACTAGGGAGATTCCAACTTCCATGAAGGAGTTAATATCTGTGGCCACCCACATAGATCTGCGACATGTTGAGTGTGATTTGGAGCAAGCTCATACTAAAACTAAATCTAAGGTCCTGTTGGCTCTGAACTTTGCCAATCCCATGTGTTCCCCAACTCTGGTTGATGACCATGTAGAGCCCATGGATGTCTCTCAAGGAGAGCCAGTTTCCCGCTCTGTATGTCCGCAGCTGACTTGTTTTGCCTGCGGGCAAGTTGGACACTTCGCTAATAAGTGCAACATGCATCAGAAAGAGTCACAGCCTCAGGTGGCCTTGGGGAGAGGTTCACTAGTTCCTGTTGAGGTGTCACCCAAATTAGATTTTGGGGTTACACTAACATGTGGGTCAGCTGCTCTCACTAGGCAGGCTTGCGTGGAATCCGGGGCAGAGAGCAATTTCATGTCCACTACGTTTGCCCAACGGCATGCTATCTCATTGTTAATGCTACCTAAGCCAATGTCTTTTTGGGTAACTAATGGGGCTGTCTTGCCAACCCCAATTTCACATCGGACCGTACCCCTTACCCTCACTGTTTCTCCAGACTATCAGAAGATAATATATTTTCTGGTTATTTTGGAGGGTATGGATGAGGTACTTTTGGGGATACCGTGGCTGCGCCTCCATTCTCCCCAGATTGATTAGGCAAAGGGGAGCAAAAAAAAGGGGTAGTTTTTGTGAGAGTCTGCGTCTTAAAGCTCAGGTACCCCCGGGCAAGCTCTATATACCACTGGTAGCTTCGGCCGACCAGCAAAAGCACATCCATTCCTCCCAGTGTATGGCGATTTTCAAGCGTGACAAATGTCACCGGGGAGGGGGTGTTAGCAGGGGGTAATGTTAGGCACTGGAATTTTTCCACTGCAAGGGATAGATCCCAGGCCTTGTCTCGTGCTGTGGTCTCCCATTCAGGCTCAGCCGCTGGGATGACTGCTCAGCCCAGGCTCATACTGCACATGTAGATGCTGCTGGCTCTCCAGCTAAGCCTATGGTGACTACTGGTTTACGCATGCGGTGTTGTACTCTCGAGCATAAGTCCAGATTTCATCCTACTGAGCATGTCCGGGATGTGGCGCATTCTCATTGGTGCTCGGACATCACCTGCTCTGGTTATGTGGCAGCTTCTGATTGGTCCACAGACAAGGTCCTGTCTGTCTGAACTTGAGCTTTATGTATCAAAGGTCCTCTGGAGCGCACGCCTGTGCGCTAGTATCATGTGTGTTTGGTGTGTTGGTGGCTACTTATAACCCTGTGTGCCACTAATAGCACTGCGAGTCATGCAGCCCCATATAAGGACACTGCCACCACCATGTCTCACCGTAGGCACCATGCATTTTTCTTCATACTCTCCTCACCTTTACAATGCCATACAGTTGTGAAGACATCCGTTCCAAAAACATTTATTTTGGTCTCATCACTCCAGAGTATAGAGTCCCAGTAATATTCATATTTGTCAGCATGGGCCTTATCAATTTGAAAGCTAACTTTTTTTGTGCATGGGTTTTAGGAGAGACTTCCTTCGTGGAGGACACCCATTCATGCAATTTCTCTGTAGTGGATGCCATATTGTGTCATGGGTTTGGCTTTCCTCTTATTTAGCTAACTGCAGTGAACTTGGTTGAATTATTTTTAATTTATTAGCTTGGTTCCTAAGACTTTTATTGGAGTGTACCTAGTTTTGCAAGATAATCTTGAAAGAATTTACTAGGAAAGTCATTTTTTGACTATGCAAAATAACAAATCCAAATCTTGTTTGCAATCAATCATTTGTGAGAGTATCTTGTAGTATTGCATCCCATAGAAAATGCTGATTCTGAAGGGTTTTGAACTAAAGATTTTCTGACAAATCTGTTGGAATGTGCTCATTTATGCTAAGCACTATACACACACACACACACACACACACACACACACACATATATATATATATGTATATATATATATATAATGTATAGTGGATTTACTGTAGAGTCACCTAGTTCCTCTACTGTATGGTGTTTCTGTAAACTTTCAATTTTGTAATGAGATATTATTATGATTGTGTGTGTGAGTATTTGCAGGCTATGTATGCCTTTTGAAAAGAAAAAAAATGAATGAGGTCAATGCATCTAAAATGAAAATTGCTCTATTGTTGGTGGATGATGGAATATAGTAGGACTATAGATTCAGTTTATACAGTCTCTATTTTAGTTTGTTACGTTACAGATCTGCATGGAGCTGTAGACTCAATATGAAAGGTAATTTTTATTTAAGAACTATTGCAAAGTTACATCATTTTTTCTTTTTAGATCCAGTGGGACAAAAAATAGTTGGAAAGGTGACCATAGCCATAATGCCAGTTATACAGAAGCATGATACGGACACATTTCTGTGCACATATTACATTCACAAGTCTATGATGCTATCAGTTTGAGTTACTTTGTTACACCTGTAGTATGGCAGCTGTAACATGGGTGTAGAAATGTGTCTTCCTTCCCTCATGGCCAGCATCTACTGATGAGTGCAAAACAGCATTGTACTTAATAAAATCAGAGAGGAATTGGGTAGGGGAGACAAACATGTCTAGACTTAATACTGTAAATGGGACACATTTTCCAAAAACTTTTTGTTGCCCATACCAACCAAACACAGTGATGCTTTCCTTTTACCGGAGCTATTTAACCCATTAAGGTCTGGTGAATTTTTTGTTTTGGCAATATTTTTTTCCCCTTGTTCCAAAAGTTAGATTTTTTTTGTATATTATTATCTGCTTTGTCATATAAGGGTTTTTTCCTTTGGAATAAGTTTTAGTTTTGAATAACGCCATTAATTTTTAAGTTTTACCAGACTACTGTAAAAAGGAAAAAAAAATCCAAGTATGATTGCATAAAAACCCCATTTGCAAAAATTAAGAGACTACCACATCAAAACTCTGTCATGGGAAGCCCAATCTCCAGACCTGAACCCCATTGAAAACCTCTAGAATGTAATCAAGAGGATGATGGATAGTCACAAGCCATCAAACAAAAAGAACTGCTTACATTTTTGCGCCAGAAGCAGTGTGAAAGACTGGTGGAAAGCATGCCAAGATGCATGAAAGCTGTGATTAAAAATCATGGTTATTCCACAAAATATTGATTTCTGAACTCTTCCTGAGTTAAAACATTAGTATTGTTGTTTCTAAATGATTATGAGCTTGTTTTCTTTGCATTATTTGAGGTTTGAGAGCACTGTTTTGTTTTGTTTTTCATTTTGACCATTTCTCCTTTTCCAGAAAAAACACAAAATTTATTGCTTGGAAATTCAGAGACATGTTGTTAGAAGTTTGTAGCCTAAAAAAGCAATTTACATTTTACTCAAAAATATACCTATAAAGAGAAAAATCAGACAAAATGAACATTTGGGAGTGGTCTCTTAATTTTTGCCAGAGCTTTACATATACATATATGTATATATATATATATATATATATATATATATATATATACACACACACACACACTGCTCAAAAAAATAAAGGGAACACTTAAACAACAAAATGTAACTCCAAGTCAGTCACACTTCTGTGAAATCAACACTGATTGTGATTCAATTTATCCTGCTGTTGTGCAAATGGAATTAACAACAGGTAGAAATGATAGGAAGGTCACTAAAGGCCCCATTACACAAAACGATGTCCCAGCGTTCCCACCAATGATTCAACATGGATGGGATCGCTGGGACATCGTTAGGCTGATCGCTGGTGAGCTGTCACATAGACAGCCCTTCAGCGATCAGGACCAGCGATCAAGCTGGTTTACAATGTAAACAGCGGGTATCTAAGAGCTGCGCGGCTCTTAGATACCCGCTGTTTACATTGGAAACCAGCATACAGCGTCGCTGATCGTTGCTCCCCCGCTGCCACACACAGCAATGCGTGCTGGCCAGCAGGAGACCAACGATCAAAAAATGGCCCAGGACGATCCTGCACAGAAAGTTCTTCAGATCAGTACAATTACGGTGATGCCAGACTTGTCCATTTTTTTATTACAGGCAGATGCACAGGCATCCTCTGGCTGGTATGAAGCAACCTCAGCTCCTAAAACTGCTTCATTCATTCCTTAACAACCTTTTATGAAAATGTACTTTATAGGTCATTAGCGAGTTGAAAAAATGAACACGGGGCACTAATTAGTTTGCTATGGGCAACAAAGAGTTTTTCACTTATACAGTTTAAAGCTCCTTTCCTGCATTTTTTTTTCATTTTACCTTTGGAGTGGTGTTACTAATTTTTGTTCCCTGACCATAGTATTATACTTACCATTTGCTGTCTTAATCTGTTTAGGCCATGCTTTGGTTGTCTTCTGCAGTTTGTCACCTGCCAGATTGTTCTAGTGCTTGTCGGAGATCCAGAAGTCACTTCTCAGTCTACCTTTATGATCACAACGGACGGATTGGCTGCACATCTCCCAACATGAGCTTGACAGATTCATATATTTCTATGAGGCCGTCACTCTCAGTTCAGGAGACGCGCATTCAGTCCTTGCATTGCGATCTGAGATTGGATCAATAATTACAAACATCTATCTGAAAGAGTCCTTGCATTGATGAGCGCTTGTGACTGTTATCTCTAACTTCCAGTCAGTCTGAAACTGCGGTCACAAGATGGTGGAACAGGTACGGAGTGGTGCTGGGAAGAGCAGAAGAAGGTGCCTGGTAAATATACAGGGTGGGCCATTTATATGGATACACCTATTTAAAATGGGAATGGTTGGTGATATCAACTTTCTGTTTGTGGCACATTAGTATATGGGAGGGGAAAACTTTTCAAGATGGGTGATGACCATGGTGGCCATTTTGGATCCAACTTTATTTTTTTCAATGGGAAGAGGGTCATGTGACACATAAAACTTTTTGAGAATTTCACAAGAAAAACAATGGTGTGCTTGCTTTTAACGTAACTTTATTCTTTCATAAGTTATTTACAAGTTTATGACCACTTATAAAATGTGTTCAAAGTGCTGCCCATTGTGTGATTCTTACAGCATCTGAAACAACGGATACTGGAAGCCGGTGCTAGTATTTCTTCTATGATGTTGCTATCAGTGTGTCAAGAGTGGGAGAAGATAGTTGCATTGACAATCCAACACAATGGGCAGCACTTTGTATCACATGACCCTCTTCCCATTGGAAAAAATAAAGTTGGATCCAAAATGGCAGACTTGAAAATGGCCGCCATGGTCACCACCCATGTTAAAAAGTTTCCCCCTCCCATATACTAATATGCCACAAACAGGAAGTTGATATCACCAACCATTCCCATTTTATTTAGGTGTATCCATATAAATGGCCCACCCTGTATTACTAGGGGCAGAGAAACTCTCCAGTGGTAAAATAAAGAAATGCTAGATTGGTGCTTTTAATAACTGAGGCTCTTGTACTTTTGCAAATGGATAGTTTATTGTTAAAATAAGTGAGACACATTCTGCAGGGAGGGAAGGAGGTAAATTTGGAATTATCTATTATTTGTCAACTTTACAATAGAAGTGTCACCTGTTATGAATGGGTCACCGAGGAGGAGAGCAAGACCAAGCTAAGCCACAGAAAACCAGAGAGGTTGGTAACTAAGCGGATTGCAGACCCCTGATCCTATCCACACAACTAGCAGTAGCCGTGGTGCGTACCTACGATGATCCTAGACGCCTCGACACAGCCGGAGAGCTAAATAAGCCTAAAGCAAGAAAGGGGAAATCTAAAGTGCCCTAGAGCAAAATGAAAACACAAACGCAGGTAGGAAAATAGACTGAGCAAACGATGGGGCCCACACTAACTAGACAGGACAGGAAAGGAAAGACACTGTCTGCAATCATGCAAAAAACCCTGCAAAAAATGTCCAACACGTCTGATAGAAAAATACTGAAGTCACACAACTTCGCCCACTATATCAGCACTCTGGTACATTCTGAAAGCAGAGCAAAAAGAGGCCACACAAAACTGAAATAGACAAAACCAGATCAAATGTGAACAATAGCAAAAGAACACTTAGCTGAGCATGCAGGGACTGAGCTGGAAACTATGACATCAGGAGGCAGGAAAAAATCACCAGCAGGGATAGAGGGAGTCGGCTGTCTTAAATCCAGTCAGAAACCTCAGATCTCCAATCCTCCTCCTCATTATCAGGTGGCAAGCCTCTGTTAATCAGATCAGCTGCATTACCTCCAGTAACCACCAGAGGGAGCACAGAAAGAGAACTCGCGACACCTCTGTCAATATAACCAGCTCCACTACCTTCACTAGTAACCAGAGGTAGGCCAGAAAGTGAATTCACAACAGTACCCCCCCTTGAAGAGGGGTCACCGAACCCTCATCCACGCCACCAGGCCGATCAGGATGGGCCCGGTGAAAAAGCACGAACCAGTCTATCGGCATGAATGTCAGAAGCAGAGACCCAAGAATTTTCCTCCTGGCCATAACCCTTCCATTTGATCAAGTACTGGAGTCTCCGCCTAGCCAAAAGAGAATCCAATATTTTCTCTACCTCATATTCCACATTGCCTTTAACCAATACAGGGTTAGGAGGCACCGCCATAGGAACTACTGGCTCCACAAACCTCTTCAACAGAGATTTATGAAACACGTTATGGATCTTAAATGTAACTGGAAGAGCCAATCGAAAAGAAACAGAATTAAGAATCTCCAAAATCTTATAAGGTCCAATGAATCTTGGCTTGAACTTTGGAGATGCAACCTTCATAGGAATATTCTTTGACGACAACCAAACCATCTCACCCACTTAAAACTGGGGACCAATGGTCCTATGCCGGTTGGAAAACCATTGGGCTTTTTCCTGAGAGAGGGACAACTTATCCACCACTTGGTTCCAAATCTGCTGCATTCTCTCTACCACAGTGTCCACACTTGGGCAGGTCGAAGATTCTAATTGCCCTGAAGAAAATCGAGGATGAAACCCAAAGTTACAGAAAAAGGGCAACATCAAAGTGGCAGAACTAGCTCTATTATTTAGAGCGAAATCGGCCAAGGGCAAAAATGAGACCCAGTCATCCTGATCAGCAGATATAAAACATCTCAAATAGGACTCCAAAGTCTGGTTTGTTCTTTCAGTCTGCCCATTGGTCTGGGGATGAAATGCAGAGGAGAAAGATAACTGAATTCCCAGTTTGGAACAAAAAGCTCTCCAAAATCTTGAAACAAACTGGACTCCTCTGTCCGACACAATGTTCTCGGGAATCCCGTGCAACCGAACCACCTGTTGTAAAAACAAGGGCACCAACTCTGATGAAGATGGCAACTTTGGGAGTGGTACAAGATGGATCATCTTAGAAAATCTATCACAAATCACCCAGATAACAGTCATTCTCTGAGAGACAGGAAGATTGGAAATAAAATCCATTGAGATATGGGTCCATGGCCTCTTGGGCATCGGCAAGGGCATCAACAACCCACTAGAACGAGAACAGGGTTTGGACCGAGAACAAGTCCCACAGAACTGCACAAAATTCCTGACATCACGAGATAAGGCAGGCTACCAAAAAGACCGACTCACCAAATCTCTGGTACCAAAAATACCTGCATGACCAGCCAATGCGGAGCAATGAATTTCAGACATCACTCTCTTTCTCCACTGGTCAGGAACATACAATTTTCCCATAGGGCAACGCTCAGGTTTATCCTCCTGAAATTCCTCCAGGGCGCGTCTCAAATTGGGTGAAATGGCAGAAAGAACTACCCCCTCATTTAGAATGGTAGTAGGCTCGGTCACAGTAAGAGAATCCGCAAAGAAACTCCTAGAAAGGGCATCCGCCTTAACATTCTTAGTGCCCAGAAGAAAATAGACCACAAAATTAAAACGCATGAAAAACAAGGCCCACCTAGCCTGTCTAGGATTCAAGCGTTTGGCTGATTCAAGATAAATCAAATTCTTGTGGTTGGTGAGGACCACAACTTGATGTCTAGCTCCCTCCAACCAATGTCTCCACTCTTCAAATGCCCATTTCCTGGCCAACTTCATCACTACTTATAACTCCCAACATAAAGAGATAAAAAATATGTTAGGTGACCTCTGGTATATTATCAAAAAAGATCCAATACTCAATAAAGTTCTGCCTGATAGACCTACTGTCACTTTTAGGAAGGCCAGATCACTAAAAAACCATCTGGCCCCTAGCAGATTGACCCAGTGTACTCCTGATAACTGCACTGGCTTGACACCAGGCATTTTCAGATGCCTGAAACCCAGGTGCAGCCTATGCAGTAATATTGCTCATAATACATTCATCTTGTCACATCCATTCACCTCAGAAAAATTCACCATCACTAACCACCTGTCCTGTGTGTCTTCCTTTGTCATCTATGTCATCCTTTGTCCTTGTCCTAAATTGTATGTTGGCAGAACCACACAACCCCTTCACTGTAGAATGAACTCTCATAGACACAACACTAAAACTGGGTATCAAAAACACGGTTTGTCACGTCACTTTGATTTATTTCACCAAAGAGATTTTTCTAAAGCTATCATTTTTCCTATAGAACACATCCCTGAACACGTTTCCAATAGAACCCAAGCACTGAATAGAAAAGAGGTCTATTGGATTTATAAATTAAAGACAATTGGTCCCTATGGCCTCAATATTATCAATGATGCTTTTATGTGATAGAAGAGGGGGAAAGGATTTATTCTTCACACCACCACAGTCAAGCTTAATGGTCTAGTGGACTAATACCTTACATTTGCACTTTATAGTCTGTACTTGCACTTCATGAGCCAGGTTCTAATACCCCTTGAGGACTCACCTTTTTTAACTATAGCCATGTTTTGTGATCCTTAGCACTCTGTTTCATATTTTTTGTACTTTTACATAATTTTATTTTTTCTTTTCTATATAGACTCTTATTGTTGTGTTTTCTATGTTTGTGATTAAATTTCATTGTTTTTATTCTTTACCATTTTTTGACCTTTGCTTATATTTTTTTTTTTTTTTTTCTAAATAAAGTGACAAACAACCCCTCAATTTATTCTTCACACCACCACAGTCAAGCTTAATGGTCTAGTAGACTAATACCTTCCATTTGCATTTTATGAGCCAGGTTCTAATACCCCTTGAGGACTCACCTTTTTTAACTATAGCCATGTTTTAACCCCGTGATCCATAGCACTCTGTTTTATATTTTAATTTTTTGTACTTTTACATATTTTTATTTTTTCTTTTCTATATATACTCTTATTGTTGTGTTTTTTATGCTTGTAATAAAGTTTCATAGTTTTTTTTTTGTTTTTTTTTGACCTTTGCTGATTCTGTTTGACCCTGTATTGGCGCCTTTTTTCTCTATAAGTATGTTTCACTGTCTTCCAATGTAATCTGCCCTGATGAAGTGAGCCAGCAGGCTCAGGAAACGCGTTGGCTGAATAAAGAACCCTTTACTCTACCAGAAGCAAGCGCAGTCCTTATTGCACTTCCACGTCATTTCTGCAATTCTGTCCTAGGACCCTGTGCAGACTTGCTGCTGCTTCTTAAGCATTCATGTGTGTTGTGACTTCCTCACAACCCCAATAGGTGAGCACCTTCCTTACTGTTCCACAATTTTAATTGTTTTATACGGATTTCACACAGTGGATGCGCCCTGTATCTCTCCTTTTATCTTAGTGCCCAGAAGAAAAGAGACCACAAAATTAAAACGCATGAAAAACAAGGCCCACCTAGCCTGTCTAGGATTCAAGCGTTTGGCTGATTCAAGATAAATCAAATTCTTGTGGTCGGTGAGGACCACAACTTGATGTCTAGCTCCCTCCATCCAATGTCTCCACTCTTCAAATGCCCATTTCCTGGCTAACAATTCCCAATTCCCCACATCATAGTTACGTTCAGATGGGGAGAATTTTAGAGAAAAGAAGGCACAGGGATTCATTTTAGAAGTCAGCGGGTCTTTTTGGGACAAAATGGCTCCTGCACCAATCTCAGAAGCATCTACCTCCATCTGAAATGGGAGTGAGACATCAGGTTGCCGTAGAATCGGAGCAGAAGTGAATCTCCGTTTAAGCTCCTGAAATGCCAAGACTGCCTCTAGAGACCAATTCACCACATCAGCTCCCTTTTTGGTCAGCTCAGTCAGTGGTTTGACAATACCAGAAAAATTACTTATAAATTTACGATAGAAATTAGCAAAACCCAAAAACTTCTGGAGAGCCTTCAAAGAAGTGGGCTGAACCCAATCATAAATGGCCTGTACCTTGGCCGGGTCCATTTCAATAGCCGACGGGGACAAAATGAATCCCAAAAATGAAATCCTCTGTACACCAAAGAGGCACTTCGATCCCTTAAAATACAGGGAATTTTCCCTCAGAATCCGGAACACAGTCCGGACATGTTCCACATGAGAATCCCAATCACTGGAAAAGATCAAAATATCATCCAGATAAATGATCAAAAACTTATCCACAAAGTCCCGGAAAATATCGATCATAAAAGATTGGAAGACAGAAGGGGCATTAGTGAGCCCAAAAGGCATTACCAGGTACTCAAAATGTCCCTCCGGAGTATTAAACACCGTCTTCCATTCATCCCCGTGCTTGATGCAAATAAGATTATACGCCCCCTGAGGTCAAGCTTGCTAAACCAGCAGGCACTTTTAACTCTGGAAAATAAATCAGAAATCAGGGGTAACGGGTACTGATATTTAAGGCTGGAGTCACACACAACGTAGAGAAATATGGACCGTATTTTATGGCCGTAATACGCATAAATGGTCCCTAAATAGTGCTCCGTATGTCATCCGTTGTCAGGGTGTGGCCATGTATTTTTCTCATGTAAGCATCCGTATAGCGTTTTTTTCTCGCAACCTTGCAAAATGGACATTTAATGGTTTTGAGGCCTGCACATAATTTAAATCATCAGCACCAACCCTATTTATTGCCTCAACATCAGTTGGCAGCCTCCAATCTGCCCATTTTGGTGCTGCGCTTGTGTTGGTGTCTTGTGATTGTTAGCAAACATGTCAGAGACACTTCAGTTCACCCCAACTGACCGCGTTCTCTTCAACTGGGTTTTGTCCCGCCGCTTTGGTCAGCCATACCCAGTGATTGTGGATCCAAGGAGGAGGAGACGAACGTGGGTGCATCCGCATTTGAGACAACGACGCAATAAAGGCCATTTTCACAGGCTTTATGCAGCTCTGAGGACACATCCTGACAAGTTTTTCCTCTATTGTCGGATGACCGTTTCTACCTTTGATGCTTTGTTGGAGACAGTGCGCCCAGGGATCACCTTCCAGGACACATGGATGTGCAAATGTATCTCTGCGGAGGAGCGGCTTCTCCTTAGGTTACGGTATGTATTCCTCAGCTACAGAATGTATGTAGATGATTAGTTTCTAAAATAATTCTCTTACTCAGTAACCCCTTTTTGGCCAAGAAGCATTAAGAATTGGTAAGAAATATATGCTCTAAAACTTAGAACACTTTGATGTGTTATTCCACATTACCTAGCCGTGGTACATGTGTATATGTATTGTTTGCCTAGCTTCTTACACACTGTTCTGGTGATCTATATGTAATGTGTGCATCCTTGAGCATGTATTTTAATGTATATATTTTCTACATTTGTTTAATTGTAGGTTCCTCTCAACTGGCCTTTCTTATGCAGCACTCCATCTGGAGTTTTTGATTGGGCGATCGACAATATCCAGCATCGTTCGTGCTACATGTTCTCAAATCTGGTCCAGAGTTCATCATCTGGTCATGCCAGAGCCCAAGATGGGAGACTGGTTGAGGATTGCCAGGGGATTTGAGTTGCACTGCCAATTCCCCAACTGTATTGGAGCCCTGGATGGGAAGCACATCCGTGTGCATAAGCCGCCAAACTCAGGGTCCCAAATCTATAATTATAAACAATATTTTTCTGTAGTTTTGTTGGCTCTGGTTGACAGTAACTACAGGTTTATAATTGTAGACATTGGGGCTTATGGAGGAACTGGAGACTCTAGAGTCTTCAATTCTTCCATTATGGGTCGGCGGCTGCACAATAACCTGTTGGACCTACCACCACCACGTCAGCTACCAGGCTCAAATCAAGAAGCAGTGCCTTATGTCCTAATGGGGGATGAAGCCTTCCAATTGACCAGGCATGTCATGAGGCCATACCCGCGCAGAAACCTTGACCACCGGCGCAGGATTTTTAATTTGCGCCTTTCACGTGCCCGAAGACTGGTGGAGTGCGCCTTCGGCATTCTTTGTGCCAGATGGCATGTCCTCCAGTCTGCCATTCAGCTGAATGAAGCCAATGTCAATGAGGTCATCAAAGCTTGTGTGGTCCTCCATAACTTCACTAGACTGCATGATTGCTCCTCATCTGATGTCACTGAAGGTGTGGTGGACAATGGGGATAGGCCTAGGCCACATGTGCTCCCTTTACGGCGTCCTCTCTCATGACTCAAAGTACGTGATGTGTTCACCCAGTATTTAGTTTCACCTCAGGGTGCTACTACCTGGCAAGATCAGGCTGTATCTATGTTGTGATGTTCTTATGTGTGTGAAAATAATGTTATTTTTTGTTGTTCTATGATGTGTGTGATCGGTTTATATGTGATAAAGTTAGCTTACTTATTTGAATGCCTAAAATAATTCAAGAAGAGGGCCAAAGATGCATTTTCAATTTTTTATAAATGCAAAAAATAGGTTGGAATACTGTTTACCATATTTTTTTCATATGGCAGATATTGCCCAGGCTATTTAGCCTTTTCTGTATATAACATTTGCATATTTGGACACCCAAATAGGTAACAATAAATGATAATTACCAACAAAAACAAAAAATAAAACAATTTTGTATTTTATAACTGCTGGAAGCTTGGCGGAGGTGATGGCGGGAGACCTTCATCTCTTTGTTGGGGGTTGGGGATATGGGAATATGTGGCCATATTCCTGCAGCTGTGCACCAAAAAGACCATAAGGATACTGTTGATTAAAATCCTGTGGCTGATTGTAGCCACGTCGATCATACCCCCCAATATGACCATGTCATCCACACCCAGGTTGGGGCCAGCCTCCAACACAAGGTCTGTACAAGAAGCCATATTGGGCAGGTTGGTTATAGGCTGCCATTTGGCCATGTTGTTGTCAAGGTTGGTTTGGGGAGGGAATGGGTGGAGGTGTAGGCACATGTGCAGGCGGACACTCAGATCCTAATTGAGCATGCACAGCTGGTTGTCGGACAAGACGGATACGGTTACGGGTTGAGAGCTGCCACCTCTCAAGATACTCAAACAACTCCTATGGGTCATTGGGGTGTGTGCATGCATCAATTAGGATCTGAATGGATCCTCGCACACATAGCCTCACCTCACGGGGTAGGGGACGGAGGTACCGGGCCAGGCTTCGGGAATATGCCTCTTCACCCTCATCTTGGGTCGCCCTGGACAGGTAATTTAGGACACCTGTGACTACATGCCTCCGGGTATCAGAGGCAGTGTTGTCCCTTCTCCGTCTCCTACGGCGGCCAACAGCTGCAGGCTGGGGGGACCGTTCAACACGGCCAGTAAGACTGCTGCTGTTGCCAGGATCTTCTAAGTTGCTGGCTGCTGGTGGCTTTGCTGGGTCTGGACCAGGTGCAGAACCTGATGCTGGGCCTGATGCTGGTGGAGCTGGGGGTTGCAAAAGCTCTGTTCAGAAGATGGGCCAGCCACCTCTTCACATCCCCCATCCGGGTCTATAATGGGCTCAGTATCCGACCCTGTCTCACTCTCTGTAAGGTTGGATTGAGTTCTGTTAGGAAATGTACAAAAAACAAAATGTATCTCTGACCCTAAAAAGCATATGTGTCATGTGGTGTGATGTCTGTACTTACGGTCTGAGATCCATACTGGGTGCCAAAAATACCAAGCGATCAAAATAAATGTATTTCAGCTTGGTCGAACATTGGAGACGCAACTTTCATAGGAATATTCTTTGATGACAACCAAACCATCTCACCCACTTTAAACTGTGGACCAATGGTCCTATGCCGGTTGGAAAACCATTGGGCTTTTTCCTGAGAGAGGGACAACTTATCCACCACTTGGAAACAGGAAATCCCACCATAACATCTTTTACGGTTTCTGCCAAACCCTTCCGAAAGAGAGCTGCTAGGGCATCATCACTCCATTTAGTAAGGACCGCCCACTTTCGGAATTTTTGACAGTGTAACTCTGCAGAATCCTGACCCTGGTTCAATGCCAATAAGGTTTTCTCAGCTTGATCAATAGCATTAGGTTCATCATACAACAAACTCAAGGCTTGAAAAAATGCATCCACATTAGTCAGAATAGGATCTCCAGGTGTCAGAGAGAAAGTCCAATCCTGGGGATCGCCGTGCAGCAAGGAGATGACACTTTTAACCTGCTGCACAGAGCTCCCCGATGAGTTAGACTTCAAGGCAAGAAATAGTTTACAATTATTCTTAAAATTCAAAAATTTAGACCGATCCCCAGAAAACAGGAGTAGGGATTTTTGGTTCAACAGCAGATGATTGAGTGAGATAAGCAGAAATTGCCCGCACTTCAGCAGCGAGCTGCTCAACACGATCAGACAATTGCTTAATCTCCATTAAAGAAAAAAAAAATTCTGACACTTTTTTTTTTACAATTCTTTCCTGCTTTTGAGTACCCTAGAATCTGCGGTTTAGGCTGGTGATTCTGTTATTAATGGGTCACCGAGGAGGAGAGCAAGACCAAGCTAAGCCACAGAAAACAAGAGAGGTTGGTAACTAAGCGGATTGCAGACCCCTGATCCTATCCACACAACTAGCAGTAGCCGTGGAGCATACCTATGATGATCCTAGATGCCTCGACACAGCCGGAGAGCTAAATAAGCCTAAAGCAAGAAAGGGGAAATCTAATCTTCCCCAGAGCAGACCCCAAAGGAGTAGATAGCCCCCAAACATATATTGACGGTGAGACAAGATGAAAACACAAACACAGGTAGGAAAATAGACTGAGCAAACGATGGGGCCCACACTAACTAGACAGGACAGGAAAGGAAAGACACTGTCTGCAATCATGCAAAAAACCCTGCAAAAAATGTCCAACACGTCTGATAGAAAAATACTGAAGTCACACGACTTCGCGCACTATATCAGCACTCTGGTACATTCTGAAAGCAGAGCAAAAAGAGGCCAATGGATGGAGATTCAGCACAGCCCCAGCCAGAGCTGGCTGACCACACAAAACTGAAATAGACAAAACTAGATCAAATGTGAACAATAGCAAAAGAACACTTAGCTGAGCATGCAGAGACTGAGCTGGAAACTAAGACCTCAGGAGGCAGGAAAAAATCACCAGCAGGGATAGAGGGAGTCGGCTGTCTTAAATCCAGTCAGAAACCCCAGATTTCCAATCCTCCTCCTCATTATCAGGTGGCAAGCCTCTGTTAATCAGATCAGCTCCATTACCTCCAGTTACCACCAGAGGGAGACCAGAAAGAGAACTCGTGACCCCACTGTCAATATAACCAGCTCCACTACCTTCACTAGTAACCAGAGGTAGGCCAGAAAGCGAATTCACAACAGTCACTGTTCATTGTAATTCTAGCTCTGATGAGATAAATTGAATTCTCAAAAGTTCCAAAACCAGTGTCAGCCTACTGAAGGCTCAGTAGATTGACATAAATGAGTAAAAAGCAAAACACATTTTTTTAAAAAATTATGTTTATTAATTCTTGATTTAAACATAAGAAATATGGGTTCTGTTACCTTCACTTGTGCCATTCTTCAGAACCATCAGTTTTATACATGACTCACACCCGAAAGCAATTTTTTGTAGTAACAACTCATTTCCACCCTTTTTAATAAACCAAAACCAGATGTTAATTTAAGAGAGCAATGACGATTAAATAATCTGCAGTGTATCATCACAGAATCATTCATTTTATAAATATTTGCAACTTTAGAAATATGTACATCTTCCAGACAATAATTTAGTCTACACGTAACCATCCCCATTCTGATGATCACAATATGTTCAGTAGTCTGAAGACGGTGATTGATGATCAGTTTGGAAATATGCCTTTCTGGAACAATCTTGCTTGAAATCCAGTTGAAGAATTTCTTGCATTAAATGATTTCATCTGAACTGTAATCTATCAAAAGCCAAAAAGCATAATTGTCAAATGCTGAAGTTCCCTAGGAAAAAACACCACGGGAGCATGTTTCTTTTATAGTAAATATCTCACAAATATATAAAATTACATTATAGTAGACTCAGACTGCTGGACATTCACCTGGACTAACACCAAGTGTTGAGTAACGTATTTTTACTGTTTTTCTCTTAGATAGAAAATGGAGCAACAGGGACTATTTGTACCATAGCAAATACCTGTGTTATGCGCCAAATTCATATCTATTGGGGTTTGTGCACACTGCAAATGCTAAGTAATTGCTGCAGACAATTTGTGCATCAAAACTGTCTCTTGGCAAGAAAAATGCTGCAAAAAACAAACATTTTTGTCACGTTTTTGCGTTCATTTTTTCCCAATCATTAGTATGGGTAAAAAACTGCTTAAAGAGGTTGTCCACTACTTTATTATTGATGATGATGATGACCTATCCTTAAGATAGTTCATGAATAGAGTTAAGCGAAACAGGTCGGCCAGATTCATAAGTCGCCGACTTATGGCAAAGTCGGGTTTCGCCGACCGAAACCCGACCACAGCGTGAAGTCGGCCATGCGGTCGGCAAAACGAGCGACAAAGTCAGATTTCCCAGAATGCTTGCACGTGACTTTTTTCAGCCACTGAGCAAGGACGTACACTGTGGGCAACGAGATGACATGTGCAGAGAGAGAGAGATTTCGCGCACTTTAAAAAAGCGGTCGAGCATGTAGGTGTGTTTACTGTCCTCCACTCCCTGCCAACTTTGCTTCCCCATTGACTTGCATTGGGTTTCGTGTTTCAGTCGGACCTTCGACTTTTCCCGATAGTTGGCCGATTTCGTTCGACTCAACTTTTGAGAAAGTCAGGTTTCATGAAACCCGACTCGACCCTAAAAAAGGCAAAGTCACTCATCTCTATTCATGAATGTCTGATCGGTCCAACACCAGGCACCCCCACCAATCAGCCATTCTCACTGTCGGTGCTTAATTTGCAGAGCTGCTCCGTCTTCTGGTAGTGGCCGCAGCTGGGTACTGCACATCCACCCCTTATTCAAATCAATATGATTCAGATGTGCTGTACCCAGCTACAGCCACTATCAGAAGATGGAGCAGCTCTGCAATTGAGCATTTCCGACCACCAGCGACAATGATATCAGCTGATCAGCGGAGGTGCCGGGTGTTGGACCCTCACCGATCAGACATTGATGACCTATCCTAAGGATACGTCATCAATGATAAAGTAGTGGACAACCTATTTAAAGAATTGAAATTCCACAGATTTGAAACTGTTTCAAATCGGTAAGGAAAAACTAAGCAACATTTGCATGAGATTTCAGAAATATCATTCACTTTGCTGGAACAGTGCAATGCTGCAGTTGCGGGAGAAACGTGACGTGTGAACATGCCTTTGGAGGTTATGTGAAACTCACCTTTTCTGTGTCCAGCTGTGCTTGCCTGCTCCATTCATTGCTATCTAATTACAGACCACTATATTGCCACCTTGATTGGAGAATTGCTTTAAATAATGGAGGGAAAAACAACTAAACAAGTCCTAGAGGCCAGATAATTATTCCTTTCAAGTTTCTTATGCTAATTAATGGCTTTTTAGTCTGATTAACACAGTACTGATGCAGTTTGGCTAGTGATAATTTCAAGACTGTATCTACCTGATGAATATACTGCAGTTAAAAAAGATTAATATTAATAAAAGAAAATATTTTTTAACCCCTTTTCTGCCCCATTTTGGACTTAATAACAGAACCAACATATTTCAGGGAGGGCGAGGGGTTCCAACAAGGCAGATGACTGGAGCAGGGAGTACAAGGTAGAGAAAGGTGAGGAAATCGGTATTGCTCCTCTGTTTCTCCTGTAGCTCACCTCAGATTGGTGGAGCAATGTAAATTTACCTGTTCTAAAGATGCATTTACACTGCAAGATATTTGTGAACCAGCGTTAAGCTTGTTTCACGAGTATCTACTCTACCCGTATAAAGACAACACCAATCACCCAATGAAAAAGGAAAATGTACCTTCATCGGGTGAATTCATCTTTTGCATGGCATAAAAGATCATCAATCTTGGGGGTGCATCATCCATTGCATCCTATGCGCACTGAGCAAGCTAGTAAATATCACTCAGTGCACATAATTTGCTGAGGTCTGCCTGTGTAAATGGAGTCAAACGACGTCTGAGAGGTAAAAGTTTACCTTAAGCCCCCGTTACACACAGCGAAATCGCTAGCGATATCACTAAAGCGTCACTGATTTTGTGATGCAACAGCGACATCGGCAGCGATCTCGCTATGTGTGACACGCGGCAGCGACCGGCGCCCTGCTGCGATGTCGCTGATTGTGCTCGAACGTCCTGGATCATTTTTTGATCGCTGGCATCCCGCTGTCCAGCATGCATCGCTATGTTTGATGCCCTTTATCAATGACGAGAGACCTCGTTGGTGACTCAGAACTCTGCAACATAGGCGTGATTTAACTTTTGCTTTGCAACGCCCCCTCAGCTCCGATTGGTGGCCGCTACAGCGTAAAAGACACAGTTCCTGAGCGCTGTGGATACGGTATTGCCTGCTGCATTGCGTTGCCGGGCGAGTCACAAGTGCGTTTTACTTGGCTGCTTACTTCAGCGACCCTGTCGGAGTCGCTACTGCGTGATTTTGTGTATTTTCTCATATCGTCAGGATTTTGCTCCGTCTTTGTAAGGTAGGCATTGTTTGGGGTTTCATAATAGGATCTTTGTTGCGTTTCTTTTTTTATAACTCTATTCTACACTTTGTAAATGCTTTTACACTTGAAAGCTAATGGGGGGCTACTTGGCTTCTATCTCGTTCCTTCCTTTTTGGCATGGGCAGCCATTTTACATTTACTGCCGCGCCCACCCCCGCTATTTTAGGTTTTTTGTAAGCGTTTCAATTTATAGGCCATCTATCAATTTTATTTAATCATAACTAGATTCTAAATTATTTTATGCTTTTGTATAGGCTGTCATTTTATTTTTCCTGCCGCGCCCACCCCCGCCATTGTAGGATTTTTGTAGCCTTTCCATTTATAGGCCATCTATCTATTATATTTATTCATAACTCGATTCTAAATAATTTTATGCTTTCATATAGGAAGCCATTTTAGTTTTCCTTGATACCGCGATGTGTGCTGCTGTCCCAGCAGACGAAAGATTGGCAGTCACGCTGCGATTCCTGGCCACCGGATGCTCACTGCAAGACTTGCAATTTTCTGCTGCTGTTTCGAGGTCTTTGCTCAGCACTTTGGACAATCGCCTTGCATGTCTCTGGAATTAAAGTCTATGGAGCCAAAACGGAGGTGGAATGGTAAAACATTTCTTCTGATTTTGAGCAGATTTGGCAGTTTCCTAACTGTGGTGGGGCTTTGGACGGCAAACATGTGCGGATCACGCAACCACCTAACAGCGGATCGTATTACTACAAGGGCTATTTCAGCGTCATCCTGATGGCGCTTGTTAACGCCAATTATGAATTTATTAACGTTGATGTTGGCATGAACGGCAGGGTTTCAGATGGTGGAGTTTTGGAGAACACAATTTTTCATGAGCGATTCACTAATGGTGACCTGCACTTGCCTCCCAACTCTGAGTCTAGAGGCAACCTTAATTTTGCTTTTGTGGGTTATGAAGCCTTCCCACTGCATGCCAATCTTGTCAAACCATACCCACAAAAAAGTCTGACGGAGGAAAGACTAATTTTTAATTACCGGTTGTCAAGGACATGACGTGTTGTAGAAAATGCCTTTGGCATCATGGCCAACTGCTTCAGAGTTTTCCACATGCCTATAAACCTGAAGCTGGAATTTATAGACTCTGTGGTGTTGGCTTGTTGCGTGCTGCACAATTTCCTTCGGTGGCGCGATGCTATTGCGTACAGTCCACCTGGCTTTGTGGACTCTGCTGACCAAGCAAATGGTGAAGTGGTGCTCGGCGACTGGTGGGAAAATGATCCCGCAATTGCTGGACTTCAACCTGTCATATACGGCAGAACCAGGGATGATGCCAAGGCCTGCCGAGACAAGTACTGTGAATATTTTAATGGTCCTGGTGCTGTACCTTGGCAGAATCAGATCTAGTAGCCTAGAGATCACAGTTATACATTGTTTTATGCTCATTTGTTGTTATTTTGTTAAATAAAATAAAAGCTATGTGTTACTTTACAAATACTTTATGGTTCTTTCACACATAAGGGCCTGATGGGAGTGATGGGGAAAGGGGAGTGATGTCAATATTTTAATAGGTCTGGTGCTGTTACTTGGCAGCATCACAGTGGTCCGCTATGTGCTTACGTGTGGCGGCCACATAGATGGTAAGGTCTGTCTGTGGCTCAACGGGTGGGTCTGTCGTTACCTGTGCAGGGCTCATCGAGCTGTCAGGGGGAGGTGTCTTCTGTTGTCTTGCAGACCTGTACGTAGGTCATCTGTCTGTCCGGTGGGGGGGTGTATGCTTGTGTGTGTGTATGCAGGCATCGTACGATACGATAATGCCTGCTACCCTGACAGTGATACTTATGATATTAAGACAGCGCACTGTTGTGAGTTCATTTTCCCCTTTGTTACTGAGGTCTGGTGAACTCCCTATTCTGGTAAAGGAAGGTAATGAGCCTGATTATCAGGCACCTGAGTCTAATGAGGATGACTGGCTGAGTGGAGTCACTGACTGGATATAAGGCTGCCGACGCCCTTCTGCCCTGCGGGTGATTTCTCTGTGGACTTCTAGGACACCAGTCTGATTCCTGCTTCCCTAAAGCTAAGTTTTCTGCTTTGCCTGTTTGCATTTATGTTTTGTTTTTGTTTTACTTGCTTTTCTGGATTCTGCGATTCCCTGCTGGGATGAGCTGAATCTCCTTTTGCCGGTTGCTCTGTCTTCAGAATATTCCTGAGTACTGACATAGCTTTTTTGAAGCCTAGCGTCTTCAGGGCCTTTTTCACTGTCAGTCTGTTGGCTCTTATTTTCATAGGGTTTTTCATGGATTGCAGACAGCAGCCTTCCTGTCCTTTCCTATCTAGGTAGTTTGGGCCCCGTCTTTGCTCAGTCTGTCTTTCTGTCTGTGTTAGTGTTTTCATCTTGCTTCACCGTCATTATATGTTGGGGGCTGCCTAGTGCTTTGGGGTCTGCTCTGGGGCAGTTTAGATTTCCCCTTTCTTTCTTTAGGCCTATTTAATTCTCCAGCTGTGATCGAGGGGTCTAGGGCATCGTAGGAACCCCCCACGGCTACTGTTAGTTGTTGTGATAGGATCAGGGGTCTGCAATCTGATAGCTGCCAACCTCTCTGGTTTTCTGGACTTAGCTAGCAGTTCTGTTTTTGCCTTCTACGGTGACTCAATCATAACAGCGCACCTCTGCGTGCCCCCATGGTGCTGCACGCCTGGACGCCATGTTTTCTCTGCAATGTGCACCACGCCGCATTAACGACGCCCACCAGTATGTCGTGACGTCATGACGCTCGGTCGGCGCCGTTGGAGACGCAGTTTATAGGATGCATTAGCGTCCCCAAAGGCGCCAACCAAGCGTCATGACATCACAACGCAATGGTGGGCATCGTTAATGCGGTGTGGAGCACATTGCAGATAAAACATGGCGTCCAGACATGCAGCACCATGGGGGGATGCAGAGGTGCGCTATCTCATTCGTGAGATGGATGCCCGTGACTATGCATGCCCACAACACAGTGCCCATCCTATGCGCCACAAAAAGATGGTGCTGCGCAAAATAAGAATGGGCCTATCCCGCCGATTTGGGATTGACAGGTCCACAACCCAAATCAGGAAGAAGATAAGCGGACCTGCGATACAGGTCCAATGAACGAATTGCCAGCATCCAAGAACAAAATGAACGGCGTCGTGGTGAGTGTTGTTGAGCCGATCTGTTTTGTTGGTTCGTGCTTTTTTTTTTTGGGGGACATTCATTTGTTCTGATAGCACATTTTTTATTTGTATTTATTTATTTTTTTTAAATTTGAGTATACAGACTGTGCACGGGCTGCCTTTGAACAGTCTCAGCGTGTAAACACGCAGCATGGTCTCACCAGCTTTCAGCATAGATACAATGCATTTCAATGCTTGACCATTGTTATGTATTAAACCGAAAATGAAAGCGAAAATAGAATAATTTTTTCAAAAATATTATGTAAAATGTAAAAAAACATTAAGAAAACAATTCCAGGAAAAATTACTCTTCAAAAACATATGTTAATGTAATTAAAAAATAAACGTTTGTTATCACCGCATCCATTTAAATCACATCTATAAAAGCGTCACCCAAGTTAACCCCTTTTTATAACGCCATTACAAAAATATACTCCTAAAATAAGCACATTATACCTTTTCCAAGTGGTATCATCATTTAAAAAAGTTATAGCTCGCAGAATAAACTGATGGGAAAATAATTATTTGGTGTATAAATGTTGTTAATGTGTAAAACAACGGAATAGAAAGCGATCAAATAACATTAAATGTGCCTGAAAATGGTAACAATTAAAATGTCAGCTCGTCCTGCAAAAATGAAGCCCACACATGACTCTGTTGGACGGAATAGGGAAAAATTATAACTCTCAAAATGCATCGGCGATGCAAACATTTATTCCAAAAAGTTATGCACAAAAAAACATTGTTTTATAGTGTGTCAAAAGCTATACATGTAAAATGGATATAAATCCTGTAGCGCTGTAATCGTGCCAACCCGAGGAATGATGTTGGATAATCACAAATACAGAAATTGGAATGGCATAAAAAATAGTATATTTTAGTATAGTCTAAAAAATAAAATAGTATAAAAAGTCTGCATTACAAAACGACGCTCCTTCTCTTCAGATCTCTGCCATGCGCTCAAACAGTGGTTCGACCCCACATATGGGGTATCAGCGTACTCTTTGCCAGATTGTATCGTTGTTGGGATCGTTGATGCGTCGCTATGTGTAATGGTACCCTTATCGTAACGCTGGTTGTTTTGTGTAAACAGACCTTTACACTATTTAACCACATTCTTCAGTGACATTGCTCTGTAGGAGGGCTCTGAAGGAGGAAAGCATTTACGATTATGTGCACACACACTTTTTTAGGAGTCTTTAACCCCTTTACCCCCAAGGGTGGTTTGCACGTTAATGAACGGGCCAAGTTTTACAATTCTGACCACTGTTCTTTATGAGGTAATACTGTAACTCTGGAATGCTTCCATGGATCCCGGTGAGTCTGACATTGTTTTCTCATGACATATTGTACTTCATGTAAAAGAAAAAGACGTGCACTCTTGCTATTTAGATAGGTGCTGACTGAGTGTGGAAAATCCACAAGCAATAGTCACTAGATAGGTAGTCGCACTCAAAAATGACTTGGTCTTATTGAAGAATCTTTGTGATTTTTATTTTTTATTTTTCAATTCAACAGATAGTGTAACACCGCAATAAATCCCAGAAGTGTATTCTATATGGTTACGTTTCGACCTAACCATAGGTCTTTTTCAAACCATACTGCAAGATAAAATATGGGCAATAATTACCAAAATGAACAGAGTAAACATAATGTCAGAGAAAACGAACATATTTGGTATAACTATGTACAGATAAAAGCAAAAGAATTGAAGGGCCCTTGTAAATATAGCACACATTCACATACATAAAAATTGACAACATCGGGATCAGTGAAAAAACAAGGAGGGTACAATGCTGCTACTTGAGTAGACAGAGAGGACGTTTCAGGCTGTTGGCCAAAAGGATCATAATAAATTACATTTGCTGAGTGATGCATTAAGACAAAGGGGGTGGTGGAGGTAAGTGGCAAGCATGGGGAAGCAAAGCTGACATAGTAAGTACTGACCTCAAATAGAAGTTTCAGAGTGGGAGATAGGAAAATTATTTTCAGAGTGCCAGTTAGGGGCTGTAGGAGAAAAAGACATAAAAAAATAAAAATTACAAAAATCACAAAGATTCTTCAATAAGACCAAGTCATTTTTGAGTGCGACTGTCTATCTAGTGAATATTGTACTTCATGATAGGGGTAAAATTTCTTTGATATGACTTGCGTTTATTTGTGAAAAAAACGGAAATTTGGTGAAAATTTAGCAATTTTAAAAATTTTAATTTTTATGCCCTTAAATCAGAGAGATATGTCACAAAAAATAGTTAATAAATAACATTTCCCACATGTCTACTTTACATAAGCACAATTTTGGAACCCCAATTTTTTTTTGTTAGGAAGTTATAAGGATTAAAAGTTAAACAGCGATTTCTCATTTTTATAACACCATTATATTTAGGGACCACATCACATTTGAAGTCACTTTGAGGGGTCTATATGATAGAAAATGCCTAAAAGTGACACCATTCTAAAAACTGCACCCCTCAGGGTGCTCAAAACCACATTCAAGAAGTTTATTAACCCTTCAGGTGCTTCACAGGAATTTTTGGAATGCTTAAAAAAAGAACTTTTTTTCACCAAAAAATTATTTCAGGTCCAATTCTTTTTATTTTCCCAAGGGTAACGGGAGAAATTAGACCCCAAAAGTAATTGTGCAATTTGTCCTGAGTACACTGATACCCCATATATGGGGGTAAACCACTGTTTGGGTGTATGGCAGAGCTTGGAAGGAGCGCCATTTGACTTTTTCATCGTAAAATTGGCTGGGATTGAGATAAGATGCCATGTCAAGTTTGGAGAGCCCCTGATGTGCCTAAACAGTGGAAACCCCACCAACAAGTGACCCCATTTTTCAAACTAGACCCCTCATGGAACTCATCTAGATGTGTGGTGAGAACTTTGAATCCCCAAGTGCTTCTCAGAAGTTTATAGCGTAAATCCATAAAAATAAAAAATTATATTTTTTCCACAAAAATGATATTTTTGCCCCCAATTTTTTATTTTCCCATGGGTAACAGAAGAAATTGGACCCCAAGAGTTATTGTGCAATTTGTCCTGAGTATGCTGATACCTCATATGTGGGGGTAAACCACTGTTTTGGCGCTTGGCAGAGTTCGGAAGGTAAGGACCGCTTGACTTTTTCAAAGCATAATTGGCAGGAATTGAGATCGGACGCCATGTCGCGTTTGGAGAGCCCCTGATGTGCCAAAACAGTGGAAACCCCCCTATTCTAACTACAACCCTAACCCTAACACCCCTAACCCTAGTCCCAACCCTAACCATAACCCTAACCGAAAACCTAACCCTAACACACCCCTAATCCCAACCCTAACCCTACCCTAGCCCTAAACCTAATGGAAAAAGGAAATAAAAACATTTCTTTTCTTTTATTATTTTTCCCTAACTACGGGGATCATAAAGGGGGATTTAATTTACTATTTATAGCATGTTTTTATAGTGGATTTTTATGTTTGGTAGCTGTCACATGCTAAAAGACGCATTTTATTGCAAGAAATAGATTTTGCATCACCACATTTTGAGAGCTATAATTTTTCCATAATTTGGCCGACAGAGTCATGTGAGGTCTTATTTTTTGCAGGACGAGTTGAAGATTTTATTGGTACCATTTCGTACACATTACATTTTTTTATCACTTTTTATTACGATTTTTGGGATGCAGAATGAACAAAAAACAGCAATTTATGAATTTCTCTTGGGGGGCGTTTATAGCGATCCGCGTGTGGAAAAATTGATAAAGCAGTTTGATTACAGTGATACCTCATTTATATCTTTTTTTTATGTTTTGGCGCTTTTATACAATAAAAACAATTTCATATAAAAAATAATTATTTTTGCATCGCTTTATTCTGCGAGCAATAACGTTTATTTTTTTACTGATGATACTGTATGGCAGCTCATTTTTTGTGGGACAAGATGACGTTTTCAGCGGTACCATGTTTATTTATATCCGTCTTTTTGATTGCGTGTTATTCCAATTTTTGTTCAGTGGTATGATGATAAAGCATTGTTTTTTTTTGCCTTTTTTGCATTTTTTAAGGGGTTCACTAAAGGGGTTATCAAGTGGGACAGTTTTATAGGGTGGGTCATTATGGACGCGATGATACTAAATATGTGTACTTTTATTGTTGTTTTTTTACATAAATAAATGTATTTATTGGGGAATATTTTTTTCTTTACTTAGGAATTTTTTAAAAATTTTTTTTACACATGTATTTTTTTTCACTTTTTTACACTGTCCCAGGGTGAGACCTCACTATATAGTGTCAGATTGCTGATCTGACACTTTGCACTGCACTGTGTCAGATCAGCTATCTGACAGGCAGTGTAGGAGGCTTGCCGGCGCCTGCTCTCAGCAGGCACTGAGAAGCCACCTCCCTTGCAGGACCTGCAAGGACCCCGTGGCCATCTTGGATCCGGGGTTCTGCAGGAAGGAGGCTCTCAGAACAACGCAAGCACATCGTGTTGTTCTGAAGATCTCAGGAAAGCACACATGGAGTCCCCTCCCTGCCCGATGCTTCCCTATGGCACTGGAACACTGCAATCATGTTTGAATCAGGAGCATAGATAGGTCCTCTAGTAGGTGTGAAAATTGTGTAAAAAGGTATAAAAAATATTTGAAACAGATTATATATATATTTACATATATATAATATATATATATATATAATTATATATATATATATGCTGTATATATACATATATACTGCTCAAAAAAATAAAGGAAACACTTAAACAACAAAATGTAATGAAATCAACACTGATTGTGGTTCAATTTCTCCTACAACAGGTAGAAATGATAGGAAGGTCACTAACATCCATGTGTCTGCTCAGTAAGAGTGCCTAGTGTTCCCTTTATTTTTTTGAACTAAAAGGATTGGTGTTGTGAATTCGCTTTGTGGCCTACCTCTGGTTTCTAGTGAAAGTAGTGGAGCTGGTTATATTGACAGAGGGGTCGTGAGTTCTCTTTCCGGGCTCCCTCTGGTGGTTACTGGAGGTAATGGAGCTGATCTAATTAACAGAGGCCTGCCTCCTGATAATGAGGAAAATGACTGGAGATCTGGAGTTTCTGACTGGATTTAAGGCAGCCAACTCCCTCTCTCCCTGCTGCTGATTTTTCCTGCCTCCTGAGGTGTTAGTTTCCTGCTCAGTCCCTGCATGCTCAGCTAAGTGTTCTTTTGCTATTGTCCACATTTGATCTTGTTTTGTCTATTTCAGTTTTGTGTGGTCAGCCAGCTCCCGCTGGGGCTGTGCTGAATTTCCATCCTTATGTTACTGCTTGTGCCAGTTTGTTTTTGTCCCTTATTAGATTGTCCTCTTTTTGCTTTGCTTTCAGAATATACCGTTGTGTTGATATAGTGGGTGAAGTCTAGTGACTTCAGTGTTTTTCTATCAGACGTGTTGGGCAGTTTTTGCAGGTTTTTTTTGTGTGATTGCAGAGTCTTTCCTTTCCTGTCCTGTCTAGTTAGTGTGGGCCCCATCGTTTGTTCAGTCTATTTTGCTACCTGCGTTTGTGTTTTCATCTTTTCTCACCGACAATATATGTTTGGGGGCTATCAATTCCTTTGGGGTCTGCTCTGGGGCAGTTTAGATTCCCCTTTCTTGCTTTAGGCTTATTTAGTTCTCCGGCTGTGTCGAGGCGTCTAGGATCATCGTAGGTACGCTCCACGGCTACTGCTAGTTGTGTGGATAGGATCAGGGGTCTGCAATCCGCTTCGTAACCAACCTCTCTGGTTTTCTGTGGCTTAGCTTGGTCTTGCTTTCCTCCTTGGTGACCCAATCATAACAGATTGGACCATAGAGGACTGGAGTAAGGTAATCTTCTCTGATGAGTCTAATTTTCAGCTTTGCCCAACAAAAGGTAAAGTGTCTTGCACCAGCTGTGAAATTTGGTGGAGGATTGGTGATGATCTGGGGATGCTTCAGCAAGGCTGGAATTGGGCAGGTTAATCTTTGCGAAGGACGTATGAATCAAGCCGCATACAAGGTTATCCTGGAAAAACAGTTCATTCCTTTTGCTCAGGCAATGTTCCCCAACTCTGAGGACTGTTTTTTCCAACAGGACAATGTGTCAGCTAGGTCAATCAATGTTTGGATGAAGGACCACCACATCTAATCCCTGTCATGGCCAGCCCAATCTCCAGACCTGAACCCTATTGAAAACCTCTAGAATGTAATCAAGAGGAAGATGGATAGTCACAAGCCATCAAAAAAAGAACTGCCTAAATGTTTGTACCAGGAGTGGCATAAGGTCACCCAAAAGCAGTGTGAAAGACTGGTGGAAAGCATGCCAAGATGCATGAAAGCTGTGATTAAAAATCATGGTTATTATACAAAATATTGATTTCTGAATGGGTCGCCCTCACACCCAGGGCAGCGGGGTACCCGGTACCGGGCCGGTGTCAGGGGGATGTGTCACAGCAGCACTGACCCGGTCCGTGTCCCTGGGCACCCAATATCAATGGCGGTGATGTTAATAGTGTTATAGTTTATTTGAATAGTTCATGACGCCACCTGTGGTGTTTGGCAAGGGAGATGTTAAGCCAACGCTGCATGCAGATCCGCTGGGACTGATGGTGTGTTGCAGCAAAGATGGTGTAGCTCCCCGCAGGTGGAGTTGTAGTCCCAGGGCAGTGTAGGTGCAATGGACGAGGAGAGGCGCAGAATGGTATAGATGCTGTTACCCAGATGTAGCGGTGCTGGAGGTGTTAGCGACGAATGAATGGAGGACATCAGGGCTTGTAGTTTCAAAGCTTTACACACAGTTCTTGGTAACCACTGGTGCCCGTCTCCGTGCCGTGTCCTCCGGGGTAGAGACTCAATCAACCTCCCGGGCAAGTCAGGGTTCTCCTCTCCAACACTCCGCCAACATGTGCCTTTCCTGAACGACTCCTCCATTGCGCCTTTTAGAGTGAAGAACTCCAGTACCGTGGTTCTCTGAAGTTCCTCCTGACAGATGTTCCTAGAACCTTACTTGTATGACAGACAGCTGTAGCCTGATCAGGGACCTCCTGGATCCCGGCTCTCTATCCGTGTTGCTGTTGTGTCCCAAGTCTTAGATGGGAGTAGTGCATTTACAGCCAACTACTCCACCGGTGTCTGCTGCAGAACCATAAGTGTCCATACCACCTCGGGAACCGGGCCCCGGCCTTGCGCTGAGAACCTATAGGCAGGGTTCCTCTTCCAACCCACAACTCCTCTCTGTTCTCCTACTCCTTCGTTCCGCGCTGTTCCTTCTCTCTCTTATGGAAGCTTAGTTTGCAGTTCTATGTCTTTCTCCTTCTCTTCTCTTTCCCATGCCAGCTGGCTCAGATCACTGAGGCAGCTGCAGCACTCTTTCTATACTGAACTCAAACTGAACTCAAAACTAACTTCAGAACTGAACTCCTCTCGCCTGACCTCCCGTCAGACTGACCTGCAATTCTAAACCTTCCCACTCTTTTATATGGATCTCCACTCCACCCACCTCCCAGCACATCTCATGTTACGAAGCAAGGAATCACCAGAGGAGCTCTGCTACCCTCTAAGCATGAGCCGCAATGTGATCAGTGCTGAACTATCCTGTGTGTGGAATGCAGGTGTTGGAGTGTGGAAAGGAGTTCCCAACTTACCTAGTTGGTGGGGCACTACACCTTAGGAGAAGGTGCATTACCTCTGTGGCGACTGAGCCTCAGGGGCGCCACATGAACTCTTCCTGAGTTAAAATGTTAGTATTGTTGTTTCTAAATGATTATGAACTTGTTTTCTTAGCATTATTTGAGGTCTGCAAGCACTGCATTTTTTAAATTCTTTTGGCCATTACTCATTTTCTATAAATAAATACAACATTTACTGCTTAGAAATTAGAAGAAATGTTGTCAGTAGTTCATAGAATAAAAGAGCAATTTACATTTTACTCAAAAACATATCTATAAAGAGAAAAATCAAAGTGAAAATTTTGCAGTGGTCTCATAATTTTTGCCAGAGCTGTATATGTATATATATGTATATATATGCACTGCTCAAAAAAATAAAGGGAACACTTAAACTACACAATGTAACTCCAAGTCAATCACAGTTCTGTGAAATTACCCTGTCCAGTTATGAAGCAACACTGATTGTGAATCAATCTACCCTGTTCTTGTGCAAATGGAACAGACAACATGTTGAAATGATAGGCAATTAGCAAGACAGCCTTAATAAAGGAGTGGTTATGCAGGTAATGACCATAGACTTTTTCTCTGTTCTCATCCTTTTTGGCTGTTGTTTTGGTCACTTTTGCATTTAGTCATTGCTCTCACCCCTAGAGGTACAGAAACATTAGGCAGAAGTTGCTCAGGTAGTGCAGCTCATCCAGGATGTCACATCAATGTCATCTGTGGCAAGCAGGGTAGCTGTGTCTGTCAACACAGTGTTCAGAGCATGGAGCAGATACCAGGAGACAGGCCAGTACACGAGAAGATGTGGAGGGTGCCGTAGGAGGGCAAAAACCCAGCACAGGTCTTTTACCTCCTCCCTTGTGCAAGGAGGAACTGGAAGAGCAGTGCCAGAGCCCTGCAAAATATCCTCCATCAGGCCATTAACATTTATGTGTCTGCTCAAACAGACTCCATGAGTGTGGCATGAAGACCCGACATCCACAAGTGGGTGTTGTGCTTACAGTGCAAAACCATTCAGGATGATTGGCATTTGCCAGTGAACACCAAGATTGTCAAATTCAATACTGGCATCCTGAGCGCTTCACGGATGAGAGCAGGTTCACACTAAGCACATGTGACAGACATGACAGTCTGGAGATGCTGTGGAAAATGTTCTGCTGCCTGCAACAGCCTCCAGCTTGACCATTTTGATAGTGGGTCCATAGTAATGTGGGGAGGCATTTCTTTGGTGGGCCGTATAACCCTCTTATGTGCACGCTATTAGGCACCGGGATGAGACTGTCAGACCCATTGTGAGACCATATGCAGGTGCACTGGACCCTGGGTTACTTCTAATGCATGAAAATGTAAAACAGTGACAGGGTTGTAGTCATGTCAGCACAATCCTTACTCACTGAGCTGTCAGCTGCTTCTTCCCTGCAGTGTTCCCCGTTCTTCCTTCCACTCAAAAGATAGGAGGCAGAGTCCAAAGCAACTTTAAAAATAACAGATTTATTCTCTTCAGGACTCAGCACATCCATAACACTTCCAGCACACTTGTCACAGTACCAGCAATGCATTATTCTTCGTCTTTCCCTAACTTCTGCTTCACAGGAATAGGCCACAAAGATATAATGGGACGAGGAGCCCAGTGAAAACGCGAATTGTATTTATCTCCCTGGAACTGACCTCAGCCCAGACACAGAAATATTATCTACTGGGTCTTCCACCCCCTTACGGTTATCCTGCCCGCGCACTTTCACGGTGGCCCGCTCTACTTTTTCTGTACCCAAACTTTTTCTGTAACTTCGGCACTACTCTGCTGCATATACTGTGATCTTTACACTTCTCTTTTTCCTTAATACTCCTACTCATTCCTTGGATGGCTGGGCTTCTACTTCAGAACGCTGCATGGTAGCTAAGCAGCTCAGGCCAGAGGCCACCTGAGGACACACAGGGGTCTGCCCCTGACTGACTATATACAGGAAATCTGTCTAACTTATTCCCCAGCTACCCCTCCTAGAATTAACCTCTAAGTGTCCTACAAGTAAACCTTCCTCTGCAGTGTACTGAGTGCCCCCATCTAGTGGCCCTTTTCCCTAACTGCACTGTCCCTAGCTTACATATTAGTATAAATCAGCAATAAACATATGAAAACACGTCACAATGAAATATATAGCAATTATGTACAGATCAATATAAATAGCAGCATGAACATTTAAAGGGGCTAAGCCCTGACCCCCATACAAAAATGCTAAGCCTCATGTGGCTGAAGTGTGTCATCAGTTCCTGCATGATGAAGACATTGATACCATGGACTGGCCTGCCTATTGCTCAGACCTGAAACCAATCAAGCACATCTGGGACATCATGTTTTGTTCCATCCACAATACCACATTTTAGCGCAGACTGTCTAGGAGATAACTGATGCTTTAACCCCTTAACGACCAACCCATTTTGTAGGTTAAAGACCAGGCCTTAATTTTGAAATCGGACCACTGTCACTTTATGTGGTTATAACTCTGGAACTCTTCAACGTATCCCGCTGATTCTGAGAATGTTTTTTCGTGACATGTTGTACTTCATGTTAGTGGTAAAATTTATTCGATATGACTTGTGTTTATTTATGAAAAAAATGGAAATATGGCGAAAATTTGTAAAATTTTGCAATTTTCAAACTTTTAATTTTTATGCCCTTAAATCAGAGAGATATGTCACAAAAAATAGTTAATAAATAACTTTTTACACATGTCTACTTTACATCAGCACAATTTTGGAACCAAAATTTTTTTTTCTTAGGAAGTTATAAGGGTTAGAAGTTGACCAGCGATTTCAAATTTTTCCAACAAAATTTACAAAACCATTTTTTTAGGGACCACCTCACATTTGAAGTGAGTTTGGGGGGTCAATATAACAGAAAATACCCAAAAGTGACACCATTCTAAAAACGGCACCCCTCAAGGTGTTCAAAACCACATTCAAGAAGTTTATTAACCGTTTAGGTACTTCAAAAGAATTGAAGCAATGTGGAAGGAAAAAATGAACATTTAACTTTTTTTCCCCAAAATTTTTATTTGGACACAATTTTTTTTTTTATTTTGTCAAGGGTATCAGGCGAAAATGAACCACAATATTTGTTGTGCAATTTCTCCTGAGTACACCGATACCCCATGTGTGGAGGAAGACTAATCTTTAGGCGCACGGCAGTGCTCAGAAGGGAAGGAGCATCATTTGAGATTTTGAATGTCAAATTGGCTGGAATCGAGAGCGGACGCCATGCCACATTTGGAGAGCCCCTGTGTGCCTAAACAGTGGAAACCCCCCACAAGTGACCCCATTTTGGAAACTAGACCCTCCAAGGAACTTATCTAAATGTGTGTTGAGCACTTTGAACCCCCAAGGGCTTCACAAAAGGTTATAACATAGAGCCGTAAAATTAAAAAATCATATTTTTTCCACAAAAATGATCTTCAATGAGCCATACTTTTTCCATATTTCGGCCGACAGAGTCATGTGTGGGCTTGATTTTAGCGGGAAGAGCTGACGTTTTTATTGGTACCATTTTCAGACACATAAGGTTTTTTGATCGCTTTCTATTCTGATTTTTCTGTTCATTTTTTGAATGAACAAAAACCAGCAATTTAGGAATGCTTTTTTTTCCCCCTCTGTTCCGCATGTGGTAAAATTAGTATGGCAGCTTTATTCTTTGGGTCACTACGATCACAGCGATACCTCATTTATATTTTTTTTATGTTTTGGTGTTTTTTACACAATAAAAACTTTTATAGAAAAAATATTTTTGCATCACTTTATTCTGCGAGCTATAACTTTTTAAATTTTTTTGCTGATGATGCTGTATGGTGGTTCGTTTTTTGCGGGACAAGATGACATTTTCAGCGGTACCATGTTTATTTATATTCGTCTTTTTGATCGCGTGTTATTGCACTTTTTCCAAGCGGTATGATGATACGGCTTGGAAAAAGTATAATTTGCTACTTTTTTGTGTTTTTTTTTACGGCGTTCACTGAACAGGTTAACTAGGGTGACACTTTTATAGGTGGGACTTTTACGGACGTGGCGATACCAAACATGCGTATTTTTTTGTTTATTTTTTACACAAAAATGTGTAATTTTTAGGGGATTTTTTAGGGAATTTTTTAATAATTTTTTTACATTTTTTTACTTTGTCACTTTATGTGACTTTCACTTTCGCTTTCACTTTAGGTATAATACATTACAATGCTCCAGCATTGTAATGCATTATACCAATGCTGAAAGCTGGTGACACCTTGCTGTGAGCATGATTTCACCAGCTCTCCGTAGGTAAATGACCCGGAGGTTGTCATGACACCTCCGGGTCATCATGGCACAGGTCGGGCCCCGTGATTACATCGCAGGGACGCCGACCTGAGGCAGAGGTAGCCCCCTACCCTCTGCCTCCCCCTCTGAACGCTGCGATCACACTCGATCGCAGCAGTGAGGGGGTTAACAGCCAGGGGAGGTGGGAGCTCCACTCCTAGCTGTCAGTGCAGGACGCTCAGCCACTGCAGCGCTGGGCTCCTACACTGATTGTGGGTCGCCCTGTGGGGTACTCGGTACCGGGCCGGTGTCAGTGGGATGTGTCACAGCAGCAGTGACCCGGTCCATGGCCCTGTGCGCCCAAATCAATGGTGGTTTGTAATATAGTTTATGTGATAGTTCGTAACGCCACCTGTTGTGTTTGGCAAGCAAGATGTTAAGCCAACGCTGCGTGCAGATCCTCTGGGGCTGATGGTGTGTTGCAGCATAGATGGTGTAGCTCCCCACAGGTGAAGCTGTAACCCCAGGGCAGTGTATAGGCGCAGTTGTTGTGAGGAATGTTGCAACCCAGATGTAGCAGTGCTGGCGGCGTTGGCGCGCAATTGAATGGAAGACACTAGGGCTTGTAGTTCCAAAGCTTTACTCACAGTTCATGGTACACACTGGTGCCTGCCTCCGTGCCGTGTCCTCCGGGGTAGAGACTCAATCAACTTCCCGGGCAAGTCAGGCTTCTCCTCTCCAACACTCCGCCAACATGTACCTTTCCTGAACGACTCCTCTATTGCACCTTTTAGTGTGAAGAGCTCCAGTACCGTGGTACTCTGAAGTTCCTCCTGTCAGATGTTCTTAACAACTCTATTTGTATGACAGACAATTTCAAATCTGCCCTCACCTCTGCTAAATAAGCCTACTTCACAACCCTCGTATCTTCCCTATCTTACAACCCAAAACAGTTATTCAAAACTTTTAACTCCCTCCTCCGCCCACCACTGCCTCCTCCAACCTCCCTCATCTCTGCCGAGGACTTTGCCACACACTTCAAAAACAAGATTGACCAAACAAGGCAAGTCTTCATCACTCAACCACCACAACCCCTTTGTATACCAGACCAATGCCCAAACCCCATAACCTCACTCTCCAACATCACTGAAGGGGAGCTTAATCGCCTCTTCTCCAAATCGCACCTCACAACCTGTGCACTTGACCCCATCCCATTCCACCTCCTCCCCAACCTCACCACCACACTTATCCCATCCCTAACCCACCTCTTCATCCTATCACTAATGTCCAGTACCTTCCCTTCTGCTTTCAAGCATGCCACAATCACGCCTATCCTTAAAAAGCCAACCCTCAACCCAGCCGCCATGTCCAGCTATCGCCCAATATCATTACTTCCATTCGCTTCCAAACTCCTGGAACAGCATGTCCACGCTGAACTTTCCTCCCTCCTATCATCTAACTTGCTCTTTGACAATCTACAATCTGGTTTCCGCCCCCATCACTCCACTGAGACAGCCCTGACCAAAATTACTAATGACCTACTTACAGCCAAAATAAATGGACATTACTCTATACTCCTGCTTCTAGACCTGTCCACTGCATTTGACACAGTTGACCACTGCCTCCTACTACAGATCCTCTCCTCCTTCGGCATCAAAGGCCTTGCCCTATCCTGAATCTCCTCATACCTTTCCAACCGCACATTCAGCGTCTCCCACTCCCACACCTCCTCCTCCTCCCACCCTCTCTCTGTTGGAGTCCCTCAAGACTGTTTTTGGACCCCTACTCTTCTCAATCTATACACTTGGTCTGGGGCAACTCATAAAGTCCCACGGATTTCACTACCACCTTTATGCTGAAGACACTCAGATCTACCTCTCTGGCCCAGACGTCACCTCTCTGCTGTCCAGAATCCCAGAGTGTCTATCAGCCATATCCTCCTTCTTCTCCTCTCGCTTCCTCAAACTCAATGTAGACAAATCTGAACTCATCATCTTTCCTCCATCTCACAGATCTTCTTTACCCAACCTAGCTACAACAATTAATGACATCACACTTTCCCCAGTACCAGAAGTCCGCTGCCTCGGAGTAACCTTTGACTCTGCCCTGTCCTTCAAACCGCACATCCAAGCTCTTTCAACCTCCTGTCGCCTCCAGCTCAAAAATATTTCGAGAATCCGTCCTTTCCTCAACCCTCAATCTACTAAAATGCTTGTGCATGCCCTCATCTCCCGCCTCGACTAATGCAACATCCTTTTCTGTGGTCTCCCTAACACCCTCGCACCTCTCCAGTCCATCCTTAACTCGGCCGCCCGACTAATTCATCTCTCTCCTCGCTACTCCTCCGCTTCTCCCCTCTGCAAATCTCTTCACTGGCTCCCATTCCCTCAGCGTATCCAGTTCAAATTACTAATTCTGACCAACAAGGCCATCTATATCCTGTTTCCCCCATATGTCTCTGAACTAATCTCCCGATACCTTCCCTCACGTAATCTCCGGTCCTCCCAAGACCTCCTTCTCTCCTCCACACTTATTCGCTCCTCACCCAACCACCTTCAAGACTTCTCCCGAATAGCCCCTATTTTCTGGAATTCTTTGCCCCAACAAGTCCGACTATCAACCACATTTGGATCCTTCAGACGGAACCTGAAAACCCACCTCTTCAAGAAAGCCTACAGCCTGCAATGACCTGCTACCTCCTTCTCTCTCACCACTACCGGTGATATCACCTCAACCAACACCGGAACTGCTGCAACCCACCAATCTACTGTCTCCTTCCCCACCATCCTGTAGCAAGTAAGCCCGAAAGGGCAGGGTCCTCTCTCCACTCTGTATCAGTCTGTCATTGTTAGTTTGTTTACTGTAAGTGATATCTGTAATTTGTATGTAACCCCCTTCTCATGTACAGCTCCATGGAATCAATGGTGCTATGTAAATAAATAATAATAATAATAATAATAATAATAACTGAAACTGCATGTTTACACGCAGTGTCAGTTCAAAGGCAGGACGTGCAGAGTCGTCATGGTGCTGAAAGTTACCTCCTGCCATGATGGACTGTGCACGTCCATAGACATTAAGGGGTTAATCCAGGTTTGGTTGGCTATCGCTCAGGAGAACATCCACCACCTCATCAGAACCATTGAGCATAATTTCCTTGTCTTGAGGCATTTCTACTGAAGTTGTGATCAGCCTGTAATTTGATTTTCCATTTTGATTTTGAGTATCATTCCAAATTCAGACCTCCATGGGATATTAATTTTGATTTACATCTTAATATATACTTACCTTGTAATGTCTTCACATCCTGTTCCATCCAGATGTGTCTTGATCCCAGAATTCCAAGCAGCAGAAATTCACCGACGACCATATTGGGACACCCAAGTGATGCATGTCTCAATATCGAAACTGCAGGTGGTACCAGCTTTTGCGCGCTACCACCAGCGGAACACTGTCGCACCACACACACATGTAAGGGGCTGAAGCACAAGAAGGACAAGAAAGGGTTTACCTCCTCTGCTCCATGCCTGTAACCATATAGCTTCTCAGTAGGTTTGCCGGGGGGGTGACCCTTAGACCTGGACCGACTGCATCATGGGCCTGTTAGTAGCAGCGGGGAGGAGGAAGTTGTGCTGCACAGGAAGGAAGCAGGGGAGAGAGTGAGAAGACAGGGCATGCTGAGCAGAGAGCAGCTTGTGCAGCGGTCAGGAGAGGACACAGCCGCGCTCCGGGGAGGAGACAGAACTCCTGTTCAGAAGGCAAATACCGGGGGACTGTACAGAGAGACTGCATCCTGTGAGTATGTGGAACCGGAGTCTGCAGTGACTGGAGAGGTACTCCCTGACTTCCGTGCAGAGACAGCGGTCCATGCAGAGACAGCGGCCCGTACAGAGACAGTAGCCCGTGCACAGACCGCGACCCCTGCGCGTAGCCCCGGTACCCGCAGTGCTAGTGCAGAGCCCCTGATTCCTGCTGAGAGACCTAACAAGAGACAGAGTGTTGTTTCCCCTGGGAGAGACTGTTGTGTTTAAGCAAAAGACTCAGAGCAGAGGGGACCACGTTTGCCCAGTACCCCCTCTGCCTCTTGCAGTAACCCCTGAGACCCCGGCTGTGGGTTACTAGAGACTTCGGAGCTCACAGAGACTAGAGACGACAAGTGCCGCTGGTGATCGGCGCCTACGCGGGAGAAGATGACTCTGCAAGCAAGTCTCCATCAGACTGTTAAGTTTTCAAGAAAATCAGGTTAATACTGTTTACACTGTTTGCCTGTTCGAGAATCTGTTTCACTCTGCACATATTCGCACTGTTGTATTGCCAGTGTTAATCCCTGTAAATAAACCCCCCTTTAACTGTCTGTCTGTTCCGTGGTGACATACCCAACACCTGCTCTTTATTACACACACACATACACACACACACCAGATAAGCCGTACGCACCACACACACACACAAACACACACTGTATATGCCTAACGCACCAGAGGCACCACACACACACACACACACTGTATACACCGTACGCACCACACACACTCTGTGTCTGTGGTGCATAAGGCATATACACACATACACACACACTGTATACGCTGTATGCAGCCTCTTGTACGGTACCACCACCGGAACCCCGTCACGAACAGGCCGCTGACGGGATCAGCTGAATGATTCACTGACCGCCACCATCATTGTACAGGAGAAGCACATGCAAAGTTTTAATGTGACCGCCGCGATCTGTCTGCACAAAGATGGTGGCGGTCTGATTTACTGCGCCTGCTGGAATTCCACGCAGGCACAGTGAATCATTCAGGTGATCCCGGCGGCAGAAGCGCGAAGTGTCGGCAGGCAGAGGAAGCCGGTCACATTAAAGGGGTTTTCTCACGAATGAAAGTTCATTTTAAAAATTGTCTGTGTCTGACCGTGTATGGAGCATACCACATCTCCTGGGCAGGAAAGGAAACAAAATACAATACTGACATTACAGCAGGGGATCACACAGGGTTCATTTTGGGAGGTAAACTATTTCACTGACTGTTTTTAACCCCTTCCTGACATGAGACGTACTATCCCGTCCATGGGACCCGGGCCCCTATGCCCATGGACGGGATAGTACGTCTACCGCGATCAGCGGCGCCCACGTGGTGAGCGCCGCTGATCGCGGCCGGGTGTCAGCTGATTATCACAGCTGACACCCGGCACAATGTGTCAGGGGCGGTCACGGACCGCCCCCGACACGTTAACCTCTTGCACACCGCACACCGCGATCAAACATGATCGCGGTGTACCGGGGGTTATAGGGAAGCATCGGCAGGGAGGGGGCTCCCTCCGTGCTTCCCTGAGCCCCCCACGGCAGCGCAATGTGCAGCGCTGCTGCCGGGGGCTCCTTTCCTGCAGGCCACCGAATCCAAGATGGCGACGGGGGCCTGCAGGAAGTTGGCTTCCTCAGTGCCTGCAAAGCGCAGGCATGAGGAAGCCTTCTGCAGTGCCTGTGACAGATCGCTGATCTGTCACAGTGATCTGTGATGTGACAGATCAGCGGTCTGTCACAGGACAGTGATGTCCCACCTGGGACTATTTAATAAAGTAAAAAAAAAAAAAAAAAAAGTGTTAAAATAAATTAAAAAAAATCGCCAAATAAATTAGAAAAAAAAAATATATTCCCCCAAATAAATCCATTTTTTAGAAATAAAAAAAATAAAAGTACACATATTAGGTATCGCCGCGTCCGTAACGACCCGCCCTATAAAACTGTCCCATTAGTTAACCCCTTTAGCGAACCCCTTAAAAAATAAAAATAAAAAACGAAGCAAAAAATAATGATTTATTATCATACCGCCAAACAAAAAGTGTAATAAGGCGCGATCAAAAAGACGCATATAAATATCCATGGTAGCGCTGAAAACGTCATCTTGTCCCGCAAAAAAATAAAAAAGTTATAGCTCGCAGAATAAAGCGATGCAAAAATAATTATTTTTTATATAAAATAGTTTTCATTGCATAAAAGCGCCAAAACATAAAAAAAGACCTAAATGAGGTTTCGCTGTAACCGTACTGACCCGAAGAATAAAACCGCTTTATCAATTTGATCGCACGTGGAACGGTGTAACCACACCCCCCAAAAGAAATTTATGAAACGCTGGTGTTTGTTCATTCTGCGTCCCAAAAATCGGAATAAAAAGCGATCAAAAAATGTCACGTGCCCGAAAATGGTACCAATAAAAACGTCAACTCGTCCCGCAAAAAATAAGACCTCACATGACTCGGTGGGTCAAAATACGGAAAAATTAGAGCTCTCAATATGTGGTGGTGCAAAAACTATTTTTACAATAAAAAGCGTCTTTTAGCGTGTGACAGCCGCCAAACATAAAAACCGCCATAAATAGTAAATCAAACCCCCCCCGTTATCACCCCCTTAGTTAGGGAAAAATAATAAAATAAAAAAAATGTATTTATTTCCATTTTTCCATTAGGGTTAGGGTTAGGGCTAGGGTTAGGGTTAGGGTTAGGGCTGAGATTAGGGTTAGGGGTGTGTTGGGGTTCGGGTTGAAGTTAGAATTGGGGGTTTCCACTGTTTGGGCACATCAGGGGCTCTCCAAATGCAACATGGCGTCTGATCTCAATTCCAGCCAATTCTGAGTTGAAAAAGTCAAATGGTGCTCCTTCCCTTCCAAGCTCTGCCATGCGCCCAAACAGTGTTTTACCCCCACATGTAGGGTATCAGCCTACTCAGGTCAAATTGCAAAGCAATTTTTGGGGTCCAATTTCTCCTGTTACCCTTAGGAAAATAAAAAATTTGGGGCAAAAATATCATTTTTGTGGAAAAAAATGATTTTTTTATTTTCACGCCCGAGCGTTATAAACTTCTGTGAAGCACTTGGGGGTTCAAAGTGCTCACCACACATCTAGATAAGTTCCGTGGGGGGCCTAGTGTCGAAAACGGGGTCACTTGTGGGGAGTTTCAATAGTTTAGGTACATCAGGGGCTCTCCAAACGCACATGACACCCGCAGACCATTCCATCAAAGTCTGCATTCCAAAATGTCACTGCTTCCCTTTCGAGCCCCGACGTGTGTCCATATAGTAGTTTTCTCCCACATATTGGGTGTCAGCGTACTCATGACAAATTGGACAACAACTTTTGGGGTCCAATTTCTCCTGTTACCCTTGGGAAAATAAAAAAAATGGGGACTAATTGATCATGTTTGTGAAAAAAATACGATTTTTTTATTTTCATGCCCGGGCATTATAAACTTCTGTGAAGCCCTTGGGGGTTCAAAGTGCTCACCACACATCTAGATAAGTTCCTTAGGGGGTCTCATTTCCAAAATGGGGTCATTTGTGGGGGGTTTCCACTGTTTAGGTACATTAGGGGCTCTCCAAAGGCAACATGACACCCGCAGAACATTCCCTCAAAGTCTGCATTCCAAAACGTCACTACTTCCCTTCCGAGCCCCGACGTGTGTCCATACAGTAGTTTTCTCCCACATATGGGGCATCAGCGTACTCAGGACAAATTGGACAACAACTTTTGGGGTTCAATTTCTCCTGTTACCCTTGGGAAAATAAAAAAATTGGCGACTAATTGATCATGTTTGTGGAAAAAATACGATTTTTTTATTTTCATGCCCTGGCATTATAAACTTCTGTGAAGCCTTTGTGGGTTCAAAGTGCTCACCTCACATCTAGATAAGTTCCTTAGGGGGGTCTAGTTTTCAAAATGGGGTCATTTGTGGGGGGTTTCCACTGTTTAGGTACATTAGGGGCTCTCCAAAGGCAACATGACACCCGCAGACCATTCCATCAAAGTCTGCATTCCAAAACATCACTACTTCCCTTCCGAGCCCCGACGTGTGCCCATACAGTAGTTTTCTCCCACATATGGGGTGTCAGCATACTCAGGACAAATTGGACAACAACTTTTGGGGTCCAATTTCTCCTGGTACCCTTGGGAAAATAAAAAAATGGTGACTAAAAGATCATGTTTGTGGAAAAAATACGAATTTTTTATTTTCACGCCCGGGTGTTATAAACTTCTGTGAAGCACTGGGGGGTTCAAAGTGCTCACCACACATCTAGATAAGTTCCTTGGGGGGTCTAGTTTTCAAAATGGTGTCACTTGTGGGGGATTTCCACTGTTTAGGTACATCAGGGGTTTTCCAATCGCGACATGGTGTCCGATCTCAATTCCAGCCAAAAACGTCAAATGGCGCTGCTTCCCTTCCGAGCTCTGCCATGCGCCCAAATAGTGGTTTACCCCAACATGTGGGGTATCAGCGTACTCAGGACAAATTGCACAATAACTTTTAGGGTCCTGTTACCCTTGGAAAAATAAGAATTGAGGGTGAAAAGATAATTTTCGTGGAAAAAATATGATTTCTTAATTGTACAGCTTTATGTTATAAACTTCTGTGAAGCCCTTGGGGGTTCAAAGTTCTCACCACACATCTAGATAAGTTCCTTAGGGGGTCTAGTTTTCAAAATGGTGTCATTTGTGGGGGGTTTCCACTGTTTTGGTACATCAGGGGTTTTCCAATCGCGACATGATGTCGGATCTCAATTCCAGCCAAAAACGTCAAATGGCGCTGCTTCCCTTCCGAACTCTGCCATGCGCCCAAATAGTGGTTTACCCCCACATGTGGGGTATCAGCGTACTCAGGACAAATTGCACAATAACTTTTAGGGTCCTGTTACCCTTGGGAAAATAAAAATTGGGGTGAAAAGATCATTTTTGTGGAAAAAATGATTTTTTAATTGTACCGCTGTATGTTATAAACTTCTGTAAAGCCCTTGTGGGTTCAAAGTTCTCACCACGTATCTAGATAAGTTCCTTGGGGGGTCTAGTTTCCAAAATGGGGTCACTTGTAAGGGGTTTCTACTGTTTATGTACATCAGGGACTCTCCAAACGTGACATGGCGTCCGATCTGAATTCCAGCCAATTTTGCATTGAAAAAGTCAAACGGCGCTCCTTCCATTCTGAGCTCTGCCATGCGCCGAAACAGTCGTTCCCCCCCACATATCAGGTATCAGCGTACTCAGGACAAATTGCACAATAACTTTTGCAGTCCAATTTCTCCTGTTACCCTTGGTAAAATAAAAAAAATTGAACCTGAAGTATTTTTTTTGTGAAAAAAGTTAGATGTTCATTTTTTTTTAAATATTCAAAAAAATTCCTGTGACGCACCTAAAGGGTTAATAAACTTCTTGAATGTGGTTTTGAGCACCTTAAGGGGTGCATGGAAGCGTTCCAGAGTTATGACCTCATAAATGTACAGTGGTCAGAATTGTAAAAATTGGCCCGGTCATGAACGTGCAAACCACCCTTGGGGGTGAAGGGGTTAAACAATATTTTACCTCACATGAGGGGAGAACACAGAACAGAAAGGAAAGAGACAGCAGACAAGGGGGATAGCACATGGGGTGGACAGGTCAAAGAACAGAGCACAGACGGGAGAAGTCAGCACATGGGGAACATGGGGAAAGAGAGAGTCGATAGGTGGGTGAGCACATGGGGGGGAGAGATTCTCAACGTTGCAAAGACTGCCAACATCGTGACATTACCGCCCTCGCATCGGGCCTCCTTCTAGTTGATATATAAAAGAAATAAAGCCAAAACACTTTTCCTCAGTTACAATTACTAAGTGGTAATGAAAATGAAAGCTATGGCTCATTTGCATAAAAGACAAGCTTCCAACTTAATTTATAGAAAAATAAACATTTATAGCTCATAAAATATGGCAATCCAAACCAATTATTATTTTTTGCATACTAATACAGTATTAACATATAAAACAATTATAAAAGCTGCTGAGTCCTAAGAGATAGCTGTTAGCGGAGCACATTTGACTGACTGCTATCACCAATAGAAGGTGTTGACTGTGACACTTAGTGCCTGGGGCAGCATGAGCTAAATTATAGCCCTGACAACTGTATAACTAGGAAATGCTCTACTGAAATGATTACCACAGGGAATGCCACCACTGGTTACGATGTCCCAGTTGACAATAGATTCATAGTACTGTTTTAATTTCCTATACTAGGATTTGGCCTTATCTTTCCTAAGGAAAGCTGCATGTGGTAACGTCAAGACTAAAGAATAAAGTGTTTGTCTCTCAATGAGCACCATTATGACATCATCAGTCTAAGCCTCACCTCATTATTCTTGCCAATTGAAAACTTCTTTCTTGTATTTTTTCTGATCTTGTTAAACTTCTCTCCTGGTGGTTAAACGTGCTAGGCCTTTGACCCAGTCATCTCACAAATCACCTAAAGCTTATTTAAAAGCCCCCAAAAGCACCTTGTCATGTAGTTTGGCTTAATGAGCAAAATATATGAGGTGGATGACCAGAAATACAAATTGACATCTATATATGAATTTATGCTAATGCTTTAAATCCAATAAAAGCAGGTGATGTTGGCATTCTGGTAAATGCTAGTGTTTATGAATTGCTAATTAAGAAGACACCATAAAACCTCTCTACAATGATGCCATGACACTATTATAAAATAAAATGAGCAAGGTATGTTTAAAATAGTACATAAGCATGTAGGTATTTTCTCTACGTCCTATGCAAATAGTACACTCCCCGTGCAGTAATTGTAATTGCTGGAGTGGAATATAGTTCTGTGTTTTAGAACCATAGGCCCCCTGTCTGACATCGTATGTAGCCTCCACGTGACATTGTGTACCTCCCAATCACCCTCAAATCTAGCTAGACAATCCCAAATTTGGGAAGCTATCCCACTGTCCCAGAATGTCAGGAGTTTTTCAAAACTTTAACTGCATCTGTGTCTTTATGACAGTGTGCACAGGGGAAAAGGGTAAAGAGGGGGCACATTATAGTGAGGGGCAATTGTGAGGGAAGCATAAGGGAGGATGCTGTGGAGGTCATGGTTCACAAAGGCGACAGTGTGGTGGTAATAGTTTATAAGGAAGTAAAGTGTGGCATTTATAGATTATAAGGGAGGACAGTGTGGCATTAGTTCATAAGGATAAACAGTGGAATGGTTATATTTCATAAGTGGGTAGAGTGTGGCTGTTATAAACTATAACTGCCATACTGTACACAGTTATAAACTATAGTGGTACCATGTGGCAGTTATACTTCATAAGGCTGGATAGTGTGGCAGTTGTAGTTCATAAGGTTGATGGTGTGGCAGTTGTAGTTCATAAGAACTGACGATGTGGAGACAATATTTTATAGTAGAATACAGTTATAGTTCATAAGGGGGTACAGTGAGGCAGTTACAGTTCATAAGGACAGGCAGTGTAATACTCATATTTCATAAGGATTTAATGTGATGGTTATAGTTCATAAGATGGAACAGTATGGCATCATAGTTTATGAGAGATTACAGTGTGGTATCTATATTTATAAGAGAAGACAGTGTTGAAGTTATGGTTTGTAAGAGGGTACAGTGAGGTACAATGAAGCAATTATAGTTCATAAGAGTGAACAGTGTGACGGTTATACTGTAGTTCATAAGGTGGGAAGTAGCTGTTGTAGTATGAAAGAGGGATGGTGTAGAGGAAATAATTTATAGGAGGGAACAGTGTGGCAATTATTTCTCATAACAGCAGACAGTATGGCAATTATTGCTCTTAAAAGGAAGACAGTGTGGCATCATAGCTAATAAAGGAGGACCATGTCGTATCTATAGTTTATTATAGAGGACGGTGTGGTGGTTATAGTCCATAAAGGGGAATAGTGTGGCAGTTATAGTTCATGAGGTGGGCAGTAGGGTAGTTATAGTTCACAAGGGGAATAGTGTCCTTTATAATTTAAAATTGGGGATGATGTGGAGGCAGTGTTTAATAGCAGTAGACATTATAACGGGTACAGTTCATAAAAATGGACTGTTTGGTGGTTATAGTTTACAAGGGGGATAACGTGGCAGTTATAAGTCATATTCATAAGGGCTGTTCACGTGCTGCATTCCTGTGCTAATGATGGCTCTAGTGGTGTATTTCTGTACTAACTGTGGTTCTGGTGATGCATTCAGTACTGATGCTGGAGCTGGATTATTGTACTGTTGTTTTGATTCATTACTAATGCAGCAATCCATAACTTGAGACATGCAGATGATATGCAGAGTATCAAAATACTGCATGCTGTTGTAAAGATTAACTACTCACATGTTGCTGCCATCACAGGGAAAAGGTTCACATTCTTTATTACATATGCCAAAAGCAGTAACAGAAAATAACAGCTAGTAGAGTTAAGAGAAATGGGTTGGTCAAATTCATAAGTCACTGACTTTCGCTGAAGTCAGGTTTCATGAAACGAAACCCGACCCATAGCGTGAGGTCGGCCACGAGGTCGGCGACCAGAGCGCCAAAGTCGCATTTCAAATGATGCTTCCAGCGCCCTTTTTCAGCCAATGATGGAGGACGCACACTGTGGGCAACGCGATGACATGGACATCGGTCACCACCATCTTTGAGAAGGGCATGCAAGTGATTGGCTTGCTTTGTGTGGCGTCACAGGGGCTGTAAAAGGGCGTGCACGCCGACCACCATCTTACTTCTGCAGATCTTAGCATAGGGAGAGGTTGCAGCTGCTGATTCTAAAAAAGGGAGAGCGTTAGGCAGGGAAGAAGAACAAAAAAACTGCTTCTGCTGTTAGCGATTTCCACTGTACAACACAACAGTTTGTGTGCAGTGACAGGGGAGGCTATATTTTTTGTGCATCAGCTCTGTTGGTTATAAGGCTGCCTTATAAGGCTCCCTGATAGCTGCATTGCTGTTTGCACACTGCTATGCAAACTGCTTTTTTAAAAGCAAAAATACTTTTCTTCCTCTTTTCTGCACAGTTACCAAGCGTTAATTGTTCCACACTTTTGTGTGCAGCGGTCCTGCTTATTAGGCTGCCTGCTGCCATACTTGGACAGAGAGCATCATTGTCAGCCTCCTAAAATCTATCTCTAGGGAGATTCAAATTCTCCCTAATACTATATACACCTTGTACTTTGTCATACACCAGCCAATTTCAGCCTGTTAAATTGAGGTGTAATCTATATTGGGCCTGAGATAATAGTTCAGCCTCCTAAAATTTCAAGGGAGCTTCCAATTCTCCCCAATACTATATACACACCTTGTGCCTGGTCATACACCTGCCTATTTCAGCCTGTTAAATTGAAGTGTAATCTATAGTGGGCCTGAGATAATAGCTCAGCCTCCTAAAATCTCTAGGGAGATTCCAATTCTCCCCAATACTATATACACACCTTGTACTTTGTCATACACCAGCCAATTTCAGCCTGTTAAATTGAGGTGTAATCTATAGTGGACCTGAGATAATAGTTCAGCCTCCTAAAATCTCTAGGGAGCTTCCAATTCTCCCCAATACTGTATACACACCTTGTGCCTGGTCATACACCTGCCTATTTCAGCCAGTTAAATTCAGGTGTAATCTATAGTGGGCCTGAGATAATAGTTCAGCCTCCTAAAATCTCTAGGGAGCTTCCAATTCTCCCCAATACTATATACACCTTGTACCTTGTTTTACAGTACCATATAGCTGGTGGTATTTTGGGTACATTTTTCCAAAAATGAGGAAGTATGGTGGATGTGGGCGGGGGTTGCCAGCTGGTACTGATTGTGGTGGGGGTGGTGGTGCATCTGCTGGTAGTGCAAAAAGCACAATAGCACCTAAGGCAGTAGGTGTTGAGCCTGCGTCATCATCTGGCTCCACAAGGCATCGAAGGTTCCCTTTTCTGGGAGTAGGTAAACTGCTTTTAAAGCCGGAGCTTCAGGAACAAGTTTTGGCTTACATTGCTGACATAGCCTCCAGCTCTATCGCCTCCTCTTCTGAAGTTTCAAAAAATAAAAGCACTGAGTCATCAGTGGAGGCTCCTGGTCAGGAACAACACCTTTCCTTGTGTCCTTCACCCCTACCAAAAGTGAAGGATGCGGCAGGCCACACTACAGATTACTCCATGGAGCTCTTTTCACATACCATGCCTGGGTTATCAAGTCAAATCGTGAATTCCACAGTCCAAGATGAATTTGACATGGAGTGTGGGTGGCCAGCCAGGGCAGTGTGGTTAATCTGTACTGGGCCAGTGTCTCAGAGGGATGTGTCACGGTGGTGGTGACCCGGTCCGTGGGCCTGGGCGTCCATGCAAAGGGGTGAATAACGTTTATAGGTGAATGATACGTGACGCCACCTGTGGTTTCTGATCAGATTGACCAGCGCTGCAGTATCGCTTCTCTGGGACAGATGTTGTGGTGCAGGTAAGATGTAGAAGCCTTGCACAGGTAGGGCCATAGTCGCAGGGCAGATGAAAGAGTTGGTAGATGGTGTGCAGTGCAGGATGTAGCAGAGCCTTGTGCCAGGCGCAGGAGAAAGATGACAGACACAGCCGTGGAGTTCCTTTACCTGTACTTGGTAAGTGCAGTCCAGGACCCAGAGTACAGATGGAGAAGGAGTTGGTCAACCTGGAAGCAAATTAGGAATCTCTCTCTACAGATAGGTAGTGTGGCCTCAGTACTGCGAGTACCTCAGATAAGCGCTTGAACGGAGTTCACTGAAGTTCACCCTGTTGACTCTCTTTTGAAACTTTCTTGTATGGCAGGCAGCCGTAGCTTTTTCCTTCTGGCTCACACAAGTCGCTGCTGGGGCCTCCAAGCCTTAGTTGGGAACAGAGCATTTACAGCTGCTACTTCCTCCGGTTTCTGCTGCAGGACCGTCAGTGTCCGTACAAACTCGGAGACCGGAATCCGGACCATGTGCGCTAGCTAGGAGTGAGCCTTAACTCTGCTCATCCTCCAGCTCCCCTTCTCACATCCACACACTTCCCCTTCCCTTCACAGACTGCCCTAACTTCCCTCCTCTCGACCACAGAGAGCAGCTCCTCAGCAGTCATGTTCAGAGGTCTCCCTGCTGGCCTGGAGTGGGAACTGTGTTGTGTGTTGGTTTAACTGCTAGAGAGATCCTTCATTGCTCCCAAGCATGACATCACACTCCCTAGGAGGAAGGTAATGCCACTGTGGCGACCGTACTCCTGGGGGCGCCACAAGTGCACTGATGCCCAGCCACTGCTAGATGATTCTGCTGGTACATTGACCCAGACCACTACATTCCCCTCGCACTCTACACAGCCAGAATCTGACCCTGATGAAACTCAGGTTCCCCTTCCCGCATACTATACCACCTTACATGGTGACAAAGAGGAAGGTGCAGATGAAAGTGCAGGTTCCTTGATCAGGTGGCGGGGCATACTCATGGGCGAGGGCACTGGCACAGGGCCCCTCATAGTACGTAAACTTGTCTCTGTTGGTGGGAGGGCCCACCCGCCGTCAGACACACTGCCGTACTATGAGGGGCCCTGTACCAGTGCTGTCGCCAATGAGTGGGCCCCCCCTGCTTGCTCAGGATCACAGCACTTGCAAAGTTGAAATACTTACCTCTCCCTGCTCCACCGCCGTGACGTCTTCCGCGTTTCCAGACAGTGACATTCTGGTTAGAGAGCGTGATGACATAACGTCTGTACGCCCTCTGCCTAAACAGTCCAAGTGCAGAGAAATGGAAGATGGGGACGACGAGGAGTCCAGACTAGTACAGGGATTCCCTAGCGAGGAGACTTGTTTAATTGTTTTAAAGGTTGGGAGCAATTTTTGAGGAGCACTATACTCTGGAGAATGATATATGGGGCCCACCGTACACTGGAGCATTCCAAGGGTGGACATCAGACACTGGAGCAGCATTTACAGGGCCCATTGTACACTAGAGCATTAGAAATGGGGCCCATTATATATGGAGCATTATTTGGGCCCATAAAACAGTGGAGCTTCATCCATGGGGACCGACATATACTGTAGCATTATGTGGAGCTCATCATATACTGTATCGAACATTATATGGGACCAATGATTCTGTATGGAGAACTATATTGGCCTCATTACTCTGTATATCGCACTATGCGGTGGCCATAATACTGTATGGAGTAATATACTGTCTGTTTTTGGAGCTATTGGAGAATTTAAAATGGATATCAGTCATGTGATGTAAGAAGTAAAGTATTTTTCATTGTACTATACCGCTATTTCTCTGCAGTTACAGAGGATCATGAATTGTGGCATGTGTTAAAGGAGCCCATTGACACTCTTTGGCCCTGGGCCCATGAATATCTGGAACCAGCCTTACCCCCTCCCACAACTTTAGCCAAATAACCCCCAGTTTTCAATGCCTAACTATTATTATAAAGTAAATTAAGGTTGACAAGCTTAAGAAATATGAATTGTGTTTTTGGCATTAAAATGAGCACTGTAGGTGTGTTTCCTGTCCTCCACTCACTGCCGACTTTTCTTCCCCATTAACTTGCATTGGGTTTCGTGTTTCAGTCGGCCTTCGACTTTTCATGATAATCGGCCGATTTCGTTCGACCCGACTTTTGCGAAAGTCGGGTTTCATGAAACCCGACTCGACCCGAAAAAAGGCAAAGTCGCTCATCTCTAACAGCTGGTATCCAAATTCTGACATGATACAGGTCTCACGTGATGCAAACAATTTTTGTATGAGCATTGTGATAAGCAAAGTCCACAGTCTATTAAAGGCCCCATCTCACATAACGAGATCGTTAGTGAGATCGCTGAAACATCACCGATTTTGTGACGCAACAGCGACCTCGCCAGCGATCTCGCTATGTGTGACACATAGTGGCGACCGGCCCCCCTGCTGGATATCGCTGATTGTGCTCGAATGTCCTGGGCCATTTTTTGATAGTTGGCATCCTGCTGGCCAGCATGCATCACTGTGATTGACGCCATAATAACAATGACGAGCGACCGCGTTGGCGACTCAGAACTCAGCGACGCAGGCATGATTTTGCTTTTTCCTTTCAACGCCCCCTCAGCTCTGATTGGTGGTCACTACTGCGACCTCGTCATAAAAGAAGACAACGTAGTAGCACTTCCATGCTTTGTTCCTGAGCGCTGTGGATCGTATTATACGGTATTTCTCCAGCATTCCCGTGTGAGTCGCTAGTGCGCTATTATTCGTGGATTTCACTACGCGGTTTGCTTCAGTGTCCCTGTTTGAGTCGCTAGTGCGCTATTATTCGTGGATCTTACTACACCTTCTGGTTGCTGCTTCTGCAAGGTAGGCATTGTTTGCGCGTCTCAAATTAGGATCTTTGTTGCGTTTCCTTTTTTAGGTCAGCTATCTATTATATTTAATCATAACTGTATTCTACATTGTGGTCTTGATTTTACACTTGCAAGCAAATGGAGGGCTGCTTGGCTTCTGTCTGTGTACATACACTTTGGCATGGACAGCCATTTTAGTTTTCCTGCCTCGCCTGCCCCCGCCATTGTAGGATCTTTGTAGCATTTCCATTACTTATACGTCAGCTATCAATTATATGCAATCATAACATTTAACATGTACAGTTATAATTATGGCGTTTTTGTTTTGTTGAAACTTCTCTCATCTTTACCTTTTATTTTGCAGTTTGCACATCATGAACGACATGGAGCGTGCTGTTGTGGTTGCTGCATTGCTGATTGAGGGAGCTTGGCAACAAGGTGAGGCATGGATGCTAGAGAGGCGTTCCAAATGGAAGCGTCGCATGTGTACCAGAGAATGGCTGGAGCAGAGGTCCAAATTCTCCCACATGCACCTTGTAAGAGAGCTTCAGGAGATGAATCCTCATGATTTCTGCAACTATCTGCGGATGTCAGAGGAATCCTTCAAGCTGTTACTGGAAAGTGTTATGCCACTTACTCAATGGAAGGATACAGCAATGCATGCTGCTGTCCTGGCAGACGAAAGATTGGCAGTCACGCTGCAATTCCTGGCTACCGGATGCTCACTGCAAGACTTACAATTTTCTTCAGCTGTTTCAAGGTCCCTGCTCAGCGTTTTCATTCCGGAGACATGTAATGTGATTATCTGCAGTCTGCGGAGCTACAGTCAGTTTCCCAAAATGGAGGGGAATGGAAAAAAATTGCCTCCGATTTTGAGCAGCTTTGGCAGTTCCTCAACTATGGTGGGGCGTTGGACGGGAAACATGTGCAGATCACTCAACCACCGAACAGCGGATCATATTTCTACAATTATAAGGGCTATTTCAGCGTCATCCTGATGGCCCTCGTTAATGCCAATTACAAATTTATAAATGTTGATGTTCGCATGAGCGGCATGGTTTCGGATGGTGGTGTTTTGGAGCACACACTTTTTGGAGAGCGATTGAACAACTGTGACCTGCACTTGCCTCCCAATTCGGAGACAACAGGCAACCTTAATTTTGTTTTCGTCGGTGATGAAGCCTTCCCACTTCATGTCAATCTACTAAAACCGTACCCCCAAAAAAAGTCTTACGGAGGAAAGACGAATTTTCTATTACCTGTTGTCAAGGGCACGACGGGTTGTAGAAAATTCCTTTGGCATTATGGTGAACCGCTTCAGAGTTTTCCACACGCCTATTAACCTGAAGCTTGAATCTATAGACTCTGTAGTTCTTTGGCCTGTTGCGTGCTGCACAACTTCCTTCGGCGGTACAATGCAATTGCGTACAGTCCGCCTGGCTTCGTGGACTCTGACAACCAAACAAATGGTGAAGTGGTGCTCGGTAACTGGTGTGCAAATGATCCCGCAATTGCAGAACTTTAACCAGTCGTACACGGCAGAACCAAGGATGATGTGAAGGTCTGCCGAAACAACTACTGCCAATATTTTAACGGTCCTGGTGCTGTTACTTGGCAGCATCAGATCTGGTGGTCTACTGATCACATTTATACATTTATTTTTCATTATCTGTAATGATTTTTGTAATAAACTTTACTTTTTACTTTAGAAAAGCTTTGTCATTCTTTCACTAATAAGGGCCCGTGCACGCAGCGGTCGCATACATGTGGCAGCCACATTGATTTTAATAGGGCCGTACACATGTGCAGCTCTTTGTGCACTTTCTCTCTCTCCTCTCTCTCTCTCTTTATATATATCTAATTATATATTTTATCAGCTGCTAAAATTCGATATACACTCCAATGCGTGATGACTTTTTTACACTGACTGTCATTTGCACCAACGGTTTAGGAAAATCAGAGAAAAAGAACAATTGCATAATAATTAGGAACATGGTGTACATACAAATATATTCCTATTTTAATGTCTATACACCTATGTTAACAATTAGATGTATTGATATCCATACTAAACAGCAACGGTGCACACACCAGCGTTCCCGTCTGACCATAGACGCTGTATCGAGGAAGCGACACTTTGCAAACGCAGTTGCGTCTCCGATCAGGCGGATACGCTGAATTTAAGGTTGCTTCCCTTTGAGGATGCATTAGCGTCCCAAGGGGGGGTCGACCGTTCATTGTGACGTCATGACGGTCTGGTGGGCGTCGTTGATGCGGTGTGGTGCCCATAGCTGTGAAAAGATGGCGGCCAGGCGTTCTCTTCCATGGGAGGATGCTGAGGTGGATTTCTTGTGAGGGAGGTTGATGCATGTGACTATGAATACGCATTCCATTATCGTCCCATGATCCACAAATGTGTAGTGCTGCGGAGGATACGGAGAGGCCTAGCCCGCCGCTTCGGTGTGAAGCGATCCACAACCCAGATCAGGAAGAATTTTGTATACAAAAACACTTGGAGTAAAAACATCCACCAGAAAGAATAATTAAATTAGTTTTATTCTCAAAAATTCATGATATAGACAAAATGCCCCCCGACGAAGCCCACGCGAAACGCGCATAGGGGCTACACGTGTGGCATACTAATCAGCTATGGGTAAGCGTTTTTGAATAGGTTTTCAATATGTGGCCTCCAAACTAAGATTTTGAGCTACTATGCTGTGACAGTTTATTATTGTGAGGGGGTCACTTTGTGGGATTTTTTGGATATTTGAAAGAAAGACTTGAAGCATTGGCACTTTATTTATCTCTGTATATCCATTATACACACTTTTTACTCCATTGCTCTTAGTATTGCTGCGTGTGTGTTTTTTCTGCACCTGAATTCTTCATCATATGGAGCTCTTTAATCATGTGACCCGTCTTTATGTATTTTTTGTCTATATCATGAATCTTTGAGAATAAAACTATTTTAATTATTCTTCCTGGTGGATGTTTTTACTCCAAGTGTTTTTGTATACAAAGTATTGGGAGTTATTCCACAGCTAGTGCATGTTATGGGGTGGTCACCATGGGTCAGGGCCACCTGTAATCATATGTTCACTGCCCTTGAAATCTTGTTTCCCAGATCAGGAAGAAGCTGGCGGACCTGCGCTTCCGGTCCAGTGAGCGCATCGCCAGCATCCATGCACAAAATCGAAGGGATCGAGGTGAGTGTTGTTGAGCGGATCTGGAGAGGTTCTGTTTTGTTATCACCGCCCCAGGGTGCCTGTCCCGCCTCCTGCTCTGACATCCTGTACTCTCCCTGCCATGCTCCATAGCATAACGCATAACAGTAGCGAATGCTTAATTTAAAGTAGCCAAAGCGCCGCCCCAAAAGCCCAAATCAAGTTGGAGTATTCCGCTCAATAATTTTTTTTTCCTATTCCTAGGACCACCATCTCTAGCAGCACCACCGTCTCCACCAGCTCAGCCATCTCCTGCTACGCCACCGTCCCCACCAGCACAGCCATCTCTAGCTGCTACCCCTTCCCAAGCTGCAACCTCGTCTCCTGCTGCTACCCCGCCTTCACATCTGGGTCATCTTCATCCAGAGATGCTTTCTCTCCGCGTCACTCCGTGACATTGGTACAGGTGCGGCTTCCGGTGATTGAAGCACATAATATAGTTACATAGTAATATAGTTATTAAGGTTGAAGGAAGACTTTAAGTCCATCTAGTTCAACCCATATCCTATCCTAACTTTCCCTAACATGTTGATCAAGAGGAAGGCAAAAAAAACCCATGTGGCAAAGAGTAAGCTTCACATTGGGGAAAAAAATTCCTTCCCGACTCCACATACGGCAATCTGACTAGCTCCCTGGATCAACGCAATATTAAGGAAACTAGTGTATATACCCTGTAATATTATACTTTTCAAGAAAGGCATCCAGTTCCTTCTTAAATTTTATTAGGGAATCACTCATTGCAACATCATATGGCAGAGAGTTCCATAGTCTCACTGCTCTTACAGTAAAGAATCCGCATCTGTGAGTATGCTTAAACCTTCTTTCCTCCAGATGTAGAGGATGCCCCTTTGTCCCCGTCACAGGTCTAAGAGTAAAAAGATCATTAGAAAGGTCTTTGTATTGTCCCCGCATATATTTATACATTGTAATAAGATCACCCCTAAGCCTTCGATTCTCCAAACTAAATAACCCCAAGTGTAATAACCTGTCTTGGTATTGCAGACCCCCTAGTTCCCTAATAACTTTGGTCGCTCTTCTCTGCACCCGCTCCAGTTCAGCTATGTCTTTCTTATACACCGGAGACCAGAACTGTACAAAGTATTCTAAGTGTGGTCGCACTAGTGACTTACATAGAGGTTAAATTATGTTCTCCTCATGAGCATCTATGCCTCTTTTAATGCATCCCATTATTTTATTTGCCTTTGCAGCAGCTGCCTGACACTGGCCACTAAATGTGAGTTTGTCGTCCACCCATACACCCAAGTCTTTTTCAGTGACAGTTTTGCCCAGTGTTTTACAATTAAGCACATAATTATACATCTTGTTCGTTCTACCCAAGTGCATGACCTTACATTTATCCCTATTAAAGCTCATTTGCCATTTATCAGCCCAAGTTTCTAGTTTACATAAATCCTCTTGTAATATAAAATTGTCCTCCTCTGTATTGATTACCCTGCAGAGTTTAGTGTCATCTGCAAATATTGAAATTCTACTCTCTATGCCCTCTACAAGGTCATTAATAAATATGATAAAAAGAAGCGGGCCCAAAACAAGTTGGAAAGGATACTTGGGTGTTAGAAGGATGGAAGACTGTCGTGTAATATAAAGTTTTGTGTGTTTCCCTAGCCGGTGGTGCCACAGGATCAGGTTCAAATCCCACCAAAGACAACATCTGCAAGGAGTTTGTATCTTCTCCCCGTGTTTGCATGGGTTTCCTCCGGGCACTCCGGTTTCCTCCTACATCCCAAAGACATACTGACAGGGAATTTAAATTGTGAGCCCCATTGGGGACAGCGATGATAATGTGTGCAAACTGTAAAGCGCTGCGGAATATGTTAGCGCTATATAAAAATAAAGATTATTATTATTATCAGGTTGGGCTATCAGCTCCTCATCTGAGGAACAGGGGTGCCCCAAAACCGTAAGTGTTAAACCACAAACATGTACCTTTAGTTAGATGTTGCAACAGAATTAGCCTGGTTAACTTTTACCATTCCCTCAACAGAAATCCCAACCTTTCAGGACCTGCTGGCATCACACAGGCGGATGATGGCAGCTATGCATCAACATGGAGTGATGCTGGAGAGGTATGTGGTGACCCAACAACAGGGTGGCAGGCAATAATAGCCACATTGCTATTTTTTATTTGTTAAATTTAAAAATCATTACATTTAAAAATAAAAAAATATTATATTTTATATATATATACATATATATATATATAAATTATATATTTATAGTTTATATCCTCTGCAGTGTCAACTTACTCCAAAACATTAACATACACCCTTAAAGAGAACCAAAAACATTCAAATATACATTTAAATAAAAATTAAAAAATAAACTAAAAAAAGAAAGTAAAAAAAAATAATAAAAACACACCCATTATATCTGTGCATCTTTAACGGGAGTACTGCCCTGATGGCGGCCCTGACCTCCACCCAGCCCATTACCCCGCCTTAGTAGGCCAGCTAATAACTGTATGCAGAATTTAGTAACGCGGGCCACAAGTTTGAAGCAAAATAATATTTAAATTACAGTCAGAAATATGTAAACAATAAAATAAAACAACATGTCATAAGTAATCAGTAAATAAAAGAAAATATCACTGAAACTACAATTGGTGATAATACAAGTCTAAATCGTTAACACATTGCCTGGGCAGAGTAAAAAATTGGGAAGCCTGAGGTAACATGGGATACTGGGTCACGTGTGAAGGCCATTAAGTCGTAGTACCATAACTTGGGCACATAGACTTCTTCTGTACCAGCACCAGACTTTGTGGACTTCTTGACCTTATTTAGTTCTTTTTTGTAGACTGTGCGTAGGCCCTGAATTTTTTTTTTCACCGCAGTCTCATCCACCATGTCGCTGGGATTGTGCTGCTTGAAGAGGGCAACTAGTTTTTCATAAGCCTCCTTTTTGTATATTTATTGCTGTAGTCAGCAGATTTTATCTTCTGAAGGCTGGACAGGGACCGATACATTTCGATCAATTCCCGAATAAATTCCTGTCTATCGGAGGACATCTGAAAAAAAAAAGCAAACAGTGAGAACAGTACAATACATGTGACGTTTTTGAAAAATCAAAATCCACTTTTGAAATGCACTAGTGATTGTTGGGCGGGGCAGGAAAACTTAAATGGCTGCCTATGCCAAAGCATATGTACACAGATTGAAGCCAAGCAGCCCCCCATTAGCTTTCAAGTGTAAAAGCATGACCACAATGTAGAATAGAGTTATGATTGCATATAATTGATAGCTGACCTATAAAAGGAAATGCTACAAAGATCCTACAATGGCGGGGGCGGGTGAGGCAGGCAAACTAAAATGGCTGTCCATGCCAAAGCGTATGTACACAGATAGAAGCCAAGCAGCCCTGCATTGGCTTGCAAGTGTAAAATCATGACCACAATGTAGAATACAGTTATGATTAAATATAAGAGATAGCTGACCTAAAAAAGGAAACGCAACAAAGATCTTAATTTGAGACCCCAAACAATGCCTACCTTGCAAGACGGAGCAACCAGAAGGTGTAGTAAGATCCACGAATAATAGCACAGTAGCGACTCAGACAGGGACGCTGAAGCAAACCGCGTAGTGAAATCCACGAATAATAACGCACTAGCGACTCACACGGGAATGCTGCAGGAATACCGTATAATACGATCCACAGCGCTCAGGAAGAATGAATGGGAGCGCTACTACATTGTCTTTTATGACGAGGTCGCCCAATCAGAGAATGATAGCACAATAGTGGCCACTAATCTGAGCAGAGGGGCATGGAAAAGGCAACGCTGAAGCACGCCTATCGAAGTCTGAGTCGTCCCAATAGATGCTGTGTGACAAGGTCCCAACGACTGCCGAGGTCGTTATATGAATAGTGGTATCGTTGCTGCGTCGTTGAGTAGATCTGCCTGCTTGACAGCTTACTAGCGACCATGTAGCAATGTACCAGCGATCCTTACCAGGTCGCATTGTTGTCGGGATCGCTGGAGCATTGCTATGTGTAACGGGACCCTAACAGTTCAAAACCTTGTGAAGTCAAATAGATGCACATCCAGCTTCAAGGTATCGGCTTTGATTACTATATCTACAAATGCATGGTATCATAGGCAAAATTCAGCAGGCTGTTTATAGATTGACTACTTGCATATACTCACATATTATCGCAGTCTTCACTGTGGACTTTACTTTAAATTTTGCCAATTTGAAGTGTTCTCTTGCTTTTCAAGGATGTTCAAGTTGCATGAAGTCTGTGTCTATAAAGCTAGTCACAAAGGGCTTTATTCATTAAATGATTTTCACCAGAATTCTGGCATAAAACACCTTAAAAAGTGGCAACATTTTTGCTCACTGAAATTTTGGACAAAAATGTTGAGACTTTTGGTGTATCCACTCTAGTTCCAGCCAGTTTAGTAAAAATTAGGCATAACGGGAGCCAGACGGGGCATGGCTAAGTCCGCACATCTAATGCATGAACATTTATGCCACTTTGATGGTGCAATTTTGAGAGAAATGTATTCCAGTCCCTAACTGCAGTACATTTCTAGTGGAGGTGCGCTTTACTTATAAGATGCACCCAATTCATTAAGTGGCGTGTGCCTTTTACTCAGGAATATTTTGCTCCACAACGCCCCTCCATTAAGATTGGTGTGTACAACACTAATCTTAATGAATTGGGCCCAAAATCCTAATTAAAGTGATATCTGACTACTAGGAAAGATATAAAAAGGTGTTGAAAGTTCTAATTGTCACTGAAATATGTTAGAAGATGTTAAGCTATGTGAGCCCCTCTGCTTGTGTATTCATGGTATTATTGGAATATAAATATTTTTCCTTGAAGATGTGACTTTATCTTAATGCATTAATATTACTTGCTACTTTCATGGTATGATGCTCTTACTTCTAGGCTTTATAGTGTGTTTTTTTAGAGATGTATAGAACCTCATTGCAAAACTGCTGAAAGAATAAACATTATTTATTTTTAATAATTTTGTTCAGCATGGAAAGTTATTACATTTTGCAAATCACTTTTTTAGGGCATTTATTTTTAAATCCTGTAAAAAAATGCTTTAAGTGGCTTCTAAACCCTTGCTTTTGAGCCCAGTCTATTTGCTTGCCTTCAGCTGCATTGATATCAGAACATAGTCATTTGGAGGACTGATGATGACAGTGAAAGGGTAAACCCCAGTCTTATCCTCTGAGTGCTGTTCGTATCTGAGCAATCTCTTGCAGCAGGTTTTTCCCCAGATTTAGTGAGACACAAGTGCTAACCCTTCACTGCCATCAGCTGTACTCCAAAATGTGTATACTCTGATATCAATGCAGCTAAAGGCAGGAAAACAGATATGGGAAAAGCGGCGATTCACGGGTCACATAAGTGTCAATCTTTACAGGAATCGACACAAACCCCCTAATAAAGTGATTTTCAATGTTTTGTAACTTTTATTGCTCTATACGTTTAGTTACTATTAAATCAAAGTTTGTCCCAGATGTTACTAGATTGGCGCATGCCATTCAGATTTTTACACTCTTCTTGTTTTGTAAGGGGAAACAGATTTAGGGCACAGTGAAGTGGCCGTATAACACGGACGACGATCGCATTGCAGTGCACGGACGGGCCTGTACTTCTTCTGACCTGAGCATGACCGCTGCATAGAAATACAGGCTATCAGGCTTGGGTCAGGATAGCCGCCTGTCAGTCCGAACATTGCAATGCCATCGTTGTCTGTGTGAAATGACCATGTGGTTGCCCCCTTAAAGATTTACTTGCCCCCTTCTCTACACCCACATTCCCATCATCCCACCCTTGGATGAATGTGATAGGACATATGTCTTTATTCAACCACATTTCTGTAGGTTTATTATTTATATAACTTTACTATGGCATCATATTTGCAGTGTTATGTTCTTTAACATTAGCCGTAATATTGAAACACATTTTTTTATAATGTAGATTCTGTATGTAAGGCAGGACTTAGGCTCCTGACTTAGAAATCCTGCATCTGTTTACTTTGGCTCTGCTTTTATTATACATTAATAATCAGGAAAAGAAAAGAGACTTATGTGGTGTAACTCTGCTTATATTGGAGGGTTCATTCAGTGACAGCAGTGACAGTCTGGTAAGTCTTGAGAAAACAGCCTGTGTTTACCCTTCCTGATTGAGTGGTTAAGGATGGTGCTTGGGATTTTTACTTCTGGCAGAGACATAATAAAAATAGCGCGCACAAAAATTTTACAAATGCTTTATGTCATGAGGGCTTATTTAAGAAAGCTTTTGTGGTGTGCTTAATCTTTTGCCCTTATTAGTCATTTTGAAGAATACTTGGTAGAGGACCACGTCTAAGTACAGCACTGTTAAATCAGTAAAATCCTTAATAAGAAAATAATAAAATCTTATAAATGCAGAATTGTTCTTTTACATTTATTCTGTTATTTTTTAGATACAATAAAAGGCACCCAATATAAATAACATAATAAAATTAAAACTACCTTATTAAACACCTTAAAGACATTTTTGGCCCTGAGGGTTACACGAAATTTCAATTTTTTCTCTATTTTACTTTACCCTATTTTTATTACAAATTGCTGGTATACTGAATTATGTAATTATGTAAAGTACATTGTGTCTCAGCATAGAAATATTGCTTATTATTTAACTGTCTAATAGTCAAATTGTATTTTGTTAACCATGGCAGCCAATTACAATTCAGCTTTCATTTTTCCATAGAAGTTTGCTAAATAAAAGTTAGAGGGGTATTCCCATCTCCAAAATCCTGTCCCAATATGTAGTAGGTGTAATAATAATAATATTAGCAAATACCTCCAATTAGAAAAGTAGTAAAGCTTTTCTGACTCACTATGTCTCTTTCCTCATGTGCAGGGCATTGCAGGACCTTAGGTATCCATGGTTACAACCACAGTTGTAGTGACAGATGGTTAGCTAGTTGCTAGTGGTCATAACCATGGATACCTAAGGTCCTACAATGCATGCACATGAGGAAAGAGAGCTAGCTCTATAGAGCTATACTACTTTTCTAATTGGAAGTGACTAATGTTATTTTTATTACTTGCCTGTGGAATCAGCTGCAGGAAGCTGTGCATTTGTACCCCTTTGTTCTGGGAAAATTCTCCTCCCACTCATCCACACGACGTACCAGTGACCGAGGTGTGTAAGTTCTTATTTTAATCCCTTTTATTTCAACTGTCTGTATATACTGTATTTTTTCTCTTTTGTAACATCTTTTGTATTTTTGTAAACACTGCCTATATTTTCTGGAGGAAATCTATAAAATGTACTAGTTTCTTTTCCTTGCTCTAAGAATGAACCGCCACGATCTCCGTGTTAAATTACGCTACCCTGTGGGTGGGCTCTTGACACGATATTGGTTTTATTGTCAAATGGGGAGTTAGTGGCAGCAAAGTGTTCTGGGGATTTTGGAGACCCTGGCAGTGACAGAACAGAGGTTTATGTGTTTATTTCCAGCCTGAGACTGGAAATATACATACCGCCCTCACTGCAGAGTGCCCAATAGCCAGTACACAGCAAGGCAGTCTTTCTGGCGACTACGTATCCTAGGTGCAGTCCCCTGATTGACCTGAGGGTAAAGGGTTGCCAGAGAGCTGCAAGTTCCTAACTGGAACTGGAAAGTGGGATAGACAAGTAAAATCCCTGACATATTGGAGTGCATGCATGTGGGGTAGATGCACATGTCCTGCAGCAAAGTATAACTGCAGCTAAGTATTGTTAGGCATTGGGTTCCTGCTTCTGCACAGGAGGAATCCAGAGCCTTGCCATCTGCAGTCTCCCATTCCTCTCCGGCCGCAGATGAGCCTGCTGAGCAAAGGCATGATTCCTGGCGTCTTGCTCAGTCTACTACTGTTGGCTTGGTTACTGCTGCTAATGAGAGTTCAGCTATAGTAACATGCAATAGCTAGCAGCGAGCATTTCCTGGGACTAAGTCCTTCTTTGGGTCCACTGAGCATGCCTGTGGGAAGTCCTCTCATTGGAGGTCTGAAGTCACATGCTCAGGTCCTATTGCTGCTCCCATTGGACCACTAGGTAGGTCCCAGAAGGATGCTGCTCTAAAAGAGTCGCATGGCCACACGGCTATGCGCTAGTATAGACTTTTATGCTTATTTGTGTGTATGCTGAAGGATGCATGTATCTGGTGACTGACTCAGTAAAACTCCCTCCCCTTCCTTGGATACGCATGTTGGTTAAGGATTCAGAGTTAGTCAGCGCCAATAGGTGGCTATGCTCACGCCACTGTGCTCCTAGTACTCTGCACACACTAGCGTCCGATGGTGTTGCCCTCTGCAGGGCACTATCGTACCACGGCAGGTGGCAGCTACCGCCTGTGCAGTGCCTTGCGCAACCTGTGCCCTTATCTGGCCCAACCCTGGGTGATTAGAGGCGTCTGCCTGAGCGGCTCTGTGCACACCTGCACGCTTATCTGGGATTATTATCCTGTGCTAGCACTGCTGCAGCGGCGCCAAGCGCTAGTGGACTAGATGGACTCTAATCCCGTGTCCTTGGGACAGAGCTCTGTGTCCGTACTCTAGCGCTCATCTGGCCGAGTCCTGTGAGCTTAACAGGATTCGGCATTTACTCTGTGTGGCACCGCGGTTCTGTGAAGTAACAGAACTCTCATCTGTACACACCGGGTGACGCTAACTCACGTGTTTATTGTCTGCTGTATAACCTCCGCCATTACCAAGCAGCAGTTTACCATCTCTGCACGGTGGACCCTGGGCTGCCAACGCACCTTATTCCATCTTTATTATTTGGTGCGTTCCGCAAGCCCGTAACAAGTATACAGAAGCTGCAGTTATTTCAATGGATCACCCTTCAATATATTTTAACGGGACAACTCTATACCTCTGCTTGCTGTCTCATCTGTTGGCCTATCATCCTGCAATATATTTTAATGGTACATCTCTACACCTCTGCTTGCTGTTTCATCTGTTGCCTATCTCCCTTCAATATATTTTAACGGGACAACTCTACACCTCTGCTTGCTGTCTCATCTGTTGCCTATCACCCTGCAATATATTTTAATGGTACAACTCTACACCTCTGCTTGCTGTCTCATCTGCTGCCTGCCACCCTACAATATATTTTAATGGTCTAACTCTACACCTCTGCTTGCTGTCTCATCTGCTGCCTATCATCCTGCAATATACAGCATATGCAGTATATATACAGTATATATATCTTTTTTATGTGCCTGCTAAATCTTTGGTATAATTCATTTGTTGCATTTTACTTAATTACTTAATACTCACTGCTGTATATCCATGCTGGGGTCACTCTAGATGTTATCTGGTGAAAGGTGTTACAGCATATAAATGTAGCCAGGCTGAGCATCTTTGATCATCTATCCACTCCTGCTGTGCTAGCCAACTGCTAATTTATCCCAAACCAGCTCCCACAATCCCTTTCACCTGATCCTCTACTCACTCCTATAAATTTAGTAGCATTCTAAGGGGTGCACGCATGAGGGGTGGATGCACACATCCTGCAGCAAAGTATAACTACAGCTAAGTATACAGAAGCTGCAGTTATTTCAATGGCAGTTAGTCACGGCAGAAGTCAGGACCCCACACTATGTATCTGTCTCTTTTGGGTATGTCTGCCGAGTAAGCACTTCTTATTACTTGGACATAGCTTTTCTTTTAAACCATCTTACTCCTTCACTAAGTTTACATATGCCCTTACAGTGTTTGCTCCACTAACCTTCACTCTCCTTCGCTATCCCCAAACCCCGGCACCCTCTAACCAAATAATCCTCCATCTCACAGATCTTCCTTACCTGACCTTTCTATAACAATTAACAACATCACCCTTTCCCCTGTACCAGAAGTCCACTGCCTAGGAGTAACTCTTGACTCTGCCCTGTCCTTCAAACCGCACATCAAAGCTTTTTCCACTTCCTGTCGACTCCACCTCAAAAATATTTCCAGGATCCGTCCTTTCCTCAACCCTCAATCTACTAAAATGCTTGTGCACGCCTTCATCATCTCCTGCCTCAACTACTGCAACATCCTTTTCTATGGCTCCCTGATAACACCATCGCACCTCTCCAGTCCATCCTTAACTCTGTTGCCTGACTAATTCCTCTCTCTCTCCTCGCTACTCCTCCGCTTTTCCCCTCTGCAAATCTCTTCACTGGCTTCCATTACTTCACCGTATCAGGTTCAAATTACTAATACTGATCTACAAAGCCATCTATAACCTGTCTCCTCCATATATCTCTGAACTAATCTCCCGGTATCTTCCCTCATGTAATCTCCAGTCCTCCCAAGACCTCCTTCTCTCCTCCACACTTATTCGCTCCTCACCCAACCACCTCCAAGACTTCTCCCGAACATCCTCCATCCTCTGGAATTCTTTGCCCCAACACGTCCGACTATCAACCACATTCGAATCCTTCAGACGGAACCTGAAAACCCACCTCTTCAGGAAAGCTTACAGCCTGCAATGACCCCGCTGCCTCCTCACCATTACCGGAGCTACTGCCTCACCAACACTGGAGCTGCTGCAACCCCCAATCTACTGTTTCCTTCCCCACCATCCTGTAGAATGTAAGCCTGCAAGGGCAGGGTCACCTCCCCTCTGTTTCAGTCTGTGATTGTGTGGCGCCCCTGAGGCTTCAGTCGCCACAGAGGTACTGCACCTTCTCCTAAGGTGTAGTGCCCCACCATCCAGGTAGGCTGGGAACTCCTTTCCGCATTCCAACACCTGCACCCCACACACAGGATAGTTCAGCAGGGAACCATCCATGCTTTATGCTGGAAAGGTCATAGGGTGCCTTTTGTGGTCCCTGGCTTCGTAACACGAGAGGTGCTGGGGAGGCGGGTGAAGTTAGATATAAAAGAGTGGGAAGAGTGAGAGTTAGTGGTTAATTGGGTAGAGGAGAGAGAAGAGAGAAGATGGGTGTCTGAGGGACGTGCTGCAGCAGGTCCCAGTGATCTGGGCTGCTGGCACGAGAAAGACCAGAGAAAGAGACTGATAAAATTGATAACCTAACCTTCCATAAGAGAGAGAGAACAGATCAGAACGAAAGAGAATAGAAGGACGGTGGGAAGCTGGTTGAAGAAAGATAGAGAACCCTACCAGTCCAGAGAGCGCAAAGGCCGGGGCCCGGTCCCCGAGGTTGATTGGATCTTTAGGTCCCGCAACAGACACCGGAGGAGTAGTGAGCCGCTAACGTCTTGCTCCCATCATAGACTTGGGACACAACAGCAACTGAATAGAGAGCCGGGACGCAGTGAGGAGTCCCCAAAGCAGGCTACAGCTGTCTGTCATACAAGTAAAGACTAGGAACACCTAGAGAGAGGCATTCCAGGGTAACTAGGTACTGGAGTGCATAGCACCTAAAGGCGCATTGGAGGAGTCGTTCAGTAAGGTACATGTTGGCGGAGTGTGGAGGGGAGAATCCTATGCTGCCTGGAGGTTGGCTGGAGCCCTGACCTGGAGAACACAGTACGGAGGCAGGCAGTTGTGTGAACTGCAAACAGTGAGTAAAGCTTTGGAACCGCATACTCGGGTGTCCTCCAGTTATTCCCTCACCACTACACCTGGGTACCAGCCTCCATACCATTCTGTGCCTCTCATCACCCATTGCACCTACACTGCCCTGGGACTACAGCTCCACCTGTGGGGAGCTACACCATCTCTGCTGCACCACACCATCAGTCCCAGTGGATCTGTATGCAGCGTTGGCTTACCATCTTACTTGCCAAACACTACAGGTGGCGTCACGAACTATTCTAACAAACTTTAACACCATTAACATCACCGCCATTGATATTGGGTGCCCAGGGCCATGGACCGGGTCACCGCTGCTGTGACACATTCCCATTTTGACACCGGCCTGGTACCGAGTACCCCCCGCTGCCCTGGGTGTGCGAGGGTGACCCAATTTTGGTGACACGAACAGGATGACGAGACCCGATGCCATCGGGTTCTGTGTGCCTTGGATTTACAACTTTTGAAAATGTGCAGAAGACCAAATTTAATAGACTGTAAAATGGACATTAGAAATTGTCACTGGCGCGGAGAAGAAGGGCGTGAAGAGATGGGAGGTCCTAAGAAAAGACCGCGAAGAGTCTTGGGCCATCCCTGCCTGAATTACTATGTGACTGATGCATAGCCCACCCCCCCCGAGGGGTTCGTATACTGGCTTGGTATGGAGGCGCTGGAAGAAGACGCCGCCCCCGGAAGGCGGGGCAGAGAAAGCCAGTGGCGAGCAGAAGGGCGGAGCAAGAAGAAGAACGCCAGAACGCCATCTTGGAGAGCAAGGGAAGGAGGCCTGCGGAGCGCGGGGAAGTGCAAACCCCCGGCACCATGGCTGATGGCTCCAACCCAAACTCCGGAATGAACCACCTCAATTAGAAGATGAAATCGCTGAACTGACTACTCTTCTGCAGCTACGAAGAGAAGCGCTGGAGAAGCTGAGACGGCAGCATGCCCCAGTGGGGCCTACACCAGCGGTACCACCCTCTCCATCGGTACCCGCTGCTACCGCACTGGACTGTCCCCAGGCGGCGCTGACCTACACATCTACTTTGACCATGCGGTTGAGCACCACCGGCCCGGAGAAGTTACCGGAGGACCCGGGAGTGGAAGCAGAGCTCCCGCCTGGACCTGGCGCGGCTGTGCCGGTCCCCACAGAGACCCCTGTGGATCCAGAACCCGCAACTTCTCCTTTATCATCTGCACCGGTGCCAAGGCCGCTCCGCCAGGAGACCTCAGGTATGTCCGGCGCCCCTTCACTCGAGAAGACCCGGGGTTGCCCCACCGTTGCAGCGGCCGGCCAGGTAGTACTAGACCTGGTCTGGGACCGGGAAGCCAGTCCCCGAAGCGAGACACCGGAACCCCCAACGGTGGTGTCGCAGGCCCCAGTAGGCAAAAGCAGGTCCCGGGAGGAGGAGGAGCAGAATGAGGCCTATTGCCGAGCCACCATTAAAAAGCTGGCAGATGAGTGCCGGGAGAGGGAGCAGAGGAGATTGGCTGTACTGGGCCCAGATCTGAAGAGAAAAGAGGACCCGTGCTGGGCATTACGGTTCCCAGGATGCCGCAGGATGGGGGCAGGTCCTTAACGTCAATCGAGAACGGGGGTTCAGATTTATTGCAGACCCCAAAAGGATAAGTGACTTATTCTTTAATCGGAGGGACGTTGAACCCCACTTGCCCAAAGAACACCCTAAAAGAGACCTGCAGCCTGGGGAATATGTGACCTTCACCCGGCATGAGGGACTCAGGGGATGGTACGCCCTGAATGTATGACGTATCCCTGCAGAGTTCATCGAGAGGTACCTGCCATCAAGATCAGTCAATGCTCCATCTACTGGTACCCCACAGACTGCTCAGGTCCTGTTTCCAAGAACCAGGCTGCTATTCCATTATCTCCAGTTCGGCAGCCCAAACCAAGGATCCCTGGCTTGACACCGTGGGAAGAGGAGTACCTGCAGATTGCTGATGACTACTTTGAATCTGGTAGCCACTAAGAAATAGAATTACAAAATTTCTCGTTACCCAGGAGGGTTTGTTTGCACCAGTTGTGCCTTTGCCTTTTTTGTTTATCATGTTGCCCAGTTTTTGCTTGGCAGTGTTGTTTTTGAAATGGAACTGTGGAGATCATAGACGCTGATTGATCCAAAAACTTTTATTGTAAATAGTTGCATCTCTTTAGGTGCCCTTTCTCACCTCTGCTGTGACACATTCCCACCTTGACACCGGCCAGGTACCGAGTACCCCTGCTGCCCTGGGTGTGCGAGGGCGACCCAATTGTTAGTTTGTTTACTGTAAGTGATATCTGTAATTTGTATGTAACCCCTTCTCATGTACAGCACCATGGAATCAATGGTGCTATATAAATAAATAATAATAATAATACACTACTAAATTTTCAGATAGGATCTTGGAGATGGGTATACCTCTTTAAGCTCTAATTGGTTACTATGGACAGCAAAGAATTTTGTATTTGAGGTCAGCTGTATTCAAAGCATTTGTGAAGGTACAATACTGGTAAGTTCTAACAGTCATTATGTATGGGAAGTCCAGGGCGGAAGTCATGGCCGAGCACTCCGGTGTATCTGTGCCCTGGCCTCCTCTCACATGAAAACAGCATTCTTTCACCAGCATACCTGTGACGTCTCTCATTGCGCCACAGGGATACCACTGTGTTGCTGAAGCCTTTCTACAACTGGTTTCACAAGAACTGAGACACAGTCCGGTTCAAATGAAACAAGTGAAAATTTACCTGAACAACTTGGCAGCACATTCTTGTCAGTTACAACATCAACAGCAAGTTCCATTCAATTCTCATTCTGTTCTCTCCCTGTACTCAGTTCCACATCCTCCAGTACATTATGGGGTAATAGCGCCTTAGGCGGTACCGCAGCGTTATCCCTGTTCAGACTTCCTGTGCTTGGGGATTCTCTGGCCCATTTTGCCCCAGTCCTGAGAGCATCGACCAATGCAACTATCTGCCACATGTTGAACAATCTGCACCCTTTACTTTCCCGGACGACTTCCTTTCTTCAGCTATGAACTGCTGCAATCCTGTTGCTTGATGCAATACTTATGTCCTATAGACTCCGAATGGATAAGCTTCTCTTATTCTAAAACATTGCGTGACTGCTGTGGTGTCCTGGGTCTAGAGCCCATGTGGACAATTCAGGCACCCAGGCCCTTCTGCCTACCTAAGGGAACATTCCTAGTTTACCACACAGCAGCCCCTCCTATAATTAACCTTTTCCTATAGTATTCAATAGCTGAAAGCTCTGTACACTATAATGCCCCATCTATTGGTCAATCCAATAACTACACTTACCCTATACACTATACATACAGTGCCTTGCGAAAGTATTCGTCCCCCTGCAGCTTTCCAATCTTTTCCCACATATCATGCTTCAAACATAAAGATACTTCTAGATTCTTCCTTGGCAAACAGCTTGACCTCAGTGAGATTTGATGGAGATCGTTTGTGAACAGCAGTTTTCAGCTCTTTCCACAGATTCTCGATTGAATTCAGGTCTGGACTTTGACTTGGCCATTCTAACACCTGGATACGTTTATTTGTGAACCATTCCATTGTAGATTTTGCTTTATGTTTGGGATCATTGTGTTGTTGGAAGACTTCATCCCAGTCTCAGGACTTTTGCAGACTCCAACAGGTTTTCTTCAAGAATGGTCCTGTATTTGGTTCCATCCATCTTCCCATCAATTTTAGCCATCTTCCCTGTCCCTGCTGAAGAAAAGCAGGCCCAAACCATGATGCTGCCACCACCATGTTTGACAGTGGGGATGGTGTGTTCAGGGTGATGAGTTGTGTTGCCATTATGCCAAACATATCGTTTGGCATTGTTGCCAAAAAGTTCGATTTTGGTTTCATCTGACCAGAGCACCTTCTTCCACATGTTTGGTGTGTCTCCCAGGTGGCTTGTTGCAAACTTTAAACAACACTTTTTATGGATATCTTTAAGAAATGGCTTTCTTCTTGCCACTCTTCCATAAAGGTCAGATTTGTGCAGTGTACAACCGATTGATGTCCTATGGACAGACTGTCCCACCTCAGCTGTAGATTTCTGCAGTTCATCCAGAGTGATCATGGGCCTCTTGGCTGCATCTCTGATCAGTCTTCTCCTTGTTTGAGATGAAAGTTTATAGGGACGACCGGGTCTTGGTAGATTTGCAGTGGTATGATACTCCTTCCATTTCAATGTGATCACTTGCACAGTGCTCCTTGGGATGTTTAAAGTTTTGGAAATCATTTTGTATCCAAATCTGGCTTTAAACGTCTCCACAAGAGTATCACGGACCTTCCTGTTGTGTTCTTTGGTCTTCATGATGCTCTCTGTGCTTCAAACAGAACCCTGAGACTATCACAGAGCAGGTGCATTTATACAGAGATTTGATTACACACAGGTGGATTATATTTATCATCATTAGTCATTTAGGACAACATTGGATCATTCAGAGATCCACAATGAACTTTTGGAGTGAGTTTGCTGCACTGAAAGTAAAGGGGCCGAATAATATTGCACGCCCCACTTTTCAGTTTTTGAATTTCCACAAAAATTTAAAATAACCAATAAATTTCGTTCAACTTCACAATTGTGTTCCACTTGTTGATTCTTCACCAAAAATTTACATTTGTAAATGACTTCAAACAGATTTTCAGACCTTATACAGTGGTTGTCAGTACCTGGGACATCACAGATCAGCAGTTTCCAGTGGAGAACAGTTTATACGGCAGAGTCGTTTTATATCTCCAGAGTCACTGGGTAAGGCCAGGGTCACACTAGAGAGAAATACGGATGAGTGAGAGGCGTAAAAACCACGCATTGCACACGGAAAAATGATTCTCTGTGGGGTAGCTCCCATCAGCCGTAAATTTCTCGCACGTATTTTAAGGTCCGTGCCAATCGCAGCATGTTGTGCATGTCAGCGTATTCCGGCCACAATACGTCAATGCAAGTCTATGGGTGCGCAAAAACAACGCATTACACACGGACCACACGTGTGACTTGCGAGAAATATGCACGACTTTGGCAGGTGACAGGAAATGGTCCAAGCAATTATCAGGAAGCTTAGACATGCTAATTAGCTCAAAAACCGCTCCAGACATCCAGGAAGTACGCCTCCACGGAGTACAGCATCATGGCACCCTACCTGAATCTGAATGTGGAGATGCTAATTGTTCTTGTGCAGGATCGCCCGGAATTATGGGACCAACGGGGTGCACATTATGCAGACCGGGCCAGAAAGGAGGCTGCATGGAGGCACATATGTCGACAAATGTTCCATGATTTTGGTGATCGGTCACGTGAGGAGCAGCAGAACATGGGTAACTGCCCATAAATTATGTATGCCAAATTACTTGCTATCAAAAAATTATTTTACAAGTAGGCTCCCCCACATCCTGTGCTTGTGATTTTGGGCTCTTGGGGCCTGTATATTATTTTTGAACCCACTGTTTGACCCTGAGAGAATTTTACTCTGTCCCCAAGCGCCTCATAATGCCTAGCAAAACCAGTTTAAATAGTTGCTACATGCTCCCTGAGCTACTGTGACCCCATGCATCTGGCCGGGTTGCACCAATGCTATATGTCACCCTGGGTAGAACTCACTCCCTAGTAGGCCACATGACTTTGATACTAGTTCAAAAACTTGTTTTAGCCAAATTTAAATTTTTAATTCTTTTATGTCACATTGCAGTCGAAGATGTAATGAGACGCTGGTGCAGCATCCGTAACCAGAATGAGGCTATGTGTGCGATGATCCATTCAGTTCCCAATTGATGCAAGCACACACCCCCAATACCCCTTATGAGGTGTTTGAGTTTCTGGAGAGGTGGCAGCGTTCACCCAGGAATCTCATGCGTCTTAACCCCCAACCCCAAGTGCTTGCTCAATCATGGTCTGAGGATCATCCTACACATGGGCCTAAACCTCGCCCCCTTCCCCCCTACTCAACATTGGCAACATCATTCCCAAATGTCAGGGACCCAGCACACCAATATGGCCACTTGTTCCCAGCCAGTGTTGGAGGTTGGTCCCAACCTGGTTGGGGACGACATGGCCATTTTGGTGGTTTAGACTCACGGCCCTACCAGCCCCAACAGAAGAGTCGTCTCCAATATCCTAGTGCCCAGTATCCACCTCAATCCCATGAGCTGGCCCACTACCTCCATCATGGGCAAGAGAATGCCCCCTCACAGGCCGAGGGACAAGTTGGCCAAACTAGCCAGCAGGCAACACAGGCTGGGCTGCTGCCTTCTCCCCCGCTACATACCACAATTTATAAGTTTGTGTGTTTTTTTGGTGGTTAATGCTGTAATGTAACAGTTTACCATTTTTTGTGCTCAAAGGCCTATTATGGCCATTTTGCAAAATATCATATGGCTAGAATATGGTTTCACAAGGCCTTAAAAAAAGATACATGAAAAGTTTAAACTTTCAATAGTTGTTGTCTTTATCAATGATGCACTTACATCACGACATGCTGCCATATGCTTACACAGTGATTTAGAAACAGAAAAGACATAACGGGTTGTAATATATATATTTTCACAACGGCAAAAAAGAAAAATTTACAACATAGACACAGCATGCACTTGCCATGAAGTTTCACCCTCATGTGACATAAAATAATTTGTGTAAATATCACGCACTTTGATACCAGAGAGTGGACAACGGGTAGGGTTGACATGTGGTCTCGCCCTGCGCACATTGTCCATCACACGCACCACACCATCAGAGGCAGAGCAATCATGAATCCTGGTGAAATTATGTACGACCACACATGCTTTGATTACCTCATTGACATTTTGTTCACTCAGCTGAATGTCTGACTGGAGAACACGCCATTTTCCCAAAGAATGCCAAAGGCACACCACCAGTTGCCGGGCATGTGATAGACACAAGTTAAATATCCTGCTCCGGTGGTCCAGGTTGCGCCGGGGATATGGTCCCATTACATGCCGCGTTAATTGAAAGGCCTCATCTGCCACAAGGACATAAGGGACAGATTGTTGATTTGAGCCAGGTAGCTGCCGTGGTGGGCGTAGATCCAACTTGTTGGTGCATAGCTGCTGACCCATAATGGAAGTATTGAAGACCCTAGAGTCTCCCATCCTTCCATAGGCCCCAATGTCTACAATAATAAACTTGTATTCATTGTCGGCCAGAGCCAACAAAACAACAGAAAAGTATTGCTTATAATTGTAGAATTGTGAGCCCGAGTTTGTCGACTTACGCACCCGAATATGTTTCCCAACCAGGGCCCCAATACAATTTGGAAACTGGCATTGCTCCTCAAAGTCCATTGAGATCCTCAACCAGTCTTCCATCCTGGGCTCGGGCATGATGACTTGATAGAGTCTTGACCATATTTCACTACATGTAGACCTCACTATGCCTGAAATGGTTGATCTTCCAATGAGAAACTCATGATGGAGTGCGGCATATGACAGGCCAATGGACAGGAAGCTGGATAACCACAAAAGGTGAACAAAATCAATAAAAAAAAATGATAAATGAGAGCTATATCAATAGAACACAGTATTACTTTAAATCTGTTAAAACACACACCTTTTTTGAATAATAAGGCCTATTTGCTAGACATTTAATACTACACATATTAATCGGGTATGAAATGTACAAGATATCTGGCCAAAGATGAGGGCAACAAATGTAAAACAAAGAAGAGAAGAAACATACTTTAAGCTATACATCATGACCATAGAGAATGTGGTTGAGGAATACATACCGTAATGTAAGTAGAAGTCGTTCCTCAGCAGATATAGCTTTGCGCATCCTGGTGTCCTGAAAGGTGATCCCAGGGCGCACTGTCTCCAACAATAGACCAAAGGTGTCCAGGCTCATGTGACAATATTGGAAGAATTTTTCTGGATGAGTCCGCAGAGAAGAATAGAGCTGGTGGAAATGACCTTTCGTGAGGCATTGCCTCAAAAGCAGATGGACCCACATTCGTCTCCTCCTCCTCGGATCCACAATCACAGGGTATGGATGCCCAAAGCGGCGTGACAAAAGCCAGTTGAAGAGAACCTGCTCAGTAGGGTTGAAACTAAGTGTGTCTGTCATGTTGGCCACACAACCACAACACACCAAGACAAGGTAAGGTCAAAAATGGCCAGATTGGAGGCAGGCACATGTTACTGAGCCAATAAATAGGGTGTAGGCTGATGATTTAAATAATTTGCAGGCCTTAAAACCATTAAATGTCCATTTTGCAAGGTGCTGAGAAAATCTCACCATACGGATCCAATACGGATTACATACGGATTGCATACGGATGCTTACATGCGCAAAATGCGCGACCACACCTTGATTATGGATGACATACGGATCACTATTTAGGGGACATTTCTCTGTATTACGCATGTAAAATACGGACCTCATTTATCATCGGTTAGTGTGACCCCAGCCTAAGTCTCCTTCTTCTGTAGAGAGTAAGCTCTTATGGTCAGTGGGGTCCTCTCTCTTGCTTGTAAAGTCTAAGCTTGGGTTCTCTCTTTTTCTCACCTGTAACGTATAAGCTCTTATGATCAGCGAGGTTTTTTCTTTCTTTTTCCTCTCCACCACTTGCATTTTACCTGCAATTACAAGCTTCCCAGCATTGAAATGTGCACAAATATATTTGCTGCAAATCACATTTTTGGGGAAAATTTGGCAAAGTTGGTGAATTCAAATTACGAAAGATTTGCTCATCCCTTAGAGTGACTTTGTGGTAAGGTTTTGGTTTATTTGGAATGGCCTAAAATAAGACATACGCCAAATTACAGCAAAAATTGACCAAAAGGTGTAATAAAGATAGACAATAGTGTTTAACCCCCTAAAACAAAATGACATTCATGCATATCAGCCCTGTGATGCCCATGTGTGGAGTCAGTAAATGTATAGTATATCAAAATATATCATGAATTACCTGAGACTATATGCTATAAAAAGAAAAAAAATAATTATTTTTTAATCAAGCATTTTTTGTTACCCATGTCTCCCTAAAAAAATGCAATAAACATGATGAAAAGGTATGTGTCCCAAATTGGTATTAATAAAACCAGTCACTCACATTTCAAAAATCAATCCCTCACACAGCTTAATTGGCTGAAAATACAAACATTATGGGTACTGGAAAAGTGTGACACAAACCCTAATATTTCTTTTACAAACTTTTGCTTTTTTTCCTCATTTAAATAAGGAAATAAAATCCATGGTAATGTTGTATTCCTAATGACTGGGAGAAATAGGCTGCCATGTCATTCTTACCATACAATGAATTACGTAAAAAGAATCAATGGCAGAATATTGCATTTTTGTCACTATTTCATTACAATTTTTCCCCTTTCTTCAGTACATTGTATGAAGAAATGGATGCTGCCAATCAAAACTACAACAAACTTAAGAGATAATTGTTTTGTTTGCTAGTGTAGGGAGATGGACCGGGCTGGGACAGCTTCTTGTGTGTCTGGGCTGGAACCATCAGGGCTGTCACCATTGTTGCGGGGAAAGCATTTCCTGACCAGAGCAGTCCTGGGCACCTGACTGCAGGAGGTGGGGTAGACATAAAAAGAGGGGAGTGCTCGAAGTTGGGGCTTTTGGTGGGAGCAGAGCTTACCCTGTGGGAGAAGGTTTACTCCATCTCCGCTCTGCCAGGCAAAGTATCCAGCTAGGTTGACTGCCTGTCCTCTCCCGCTCACGTTGACTGTGCAGCTCCTGACCGCCGTTCCACTCAGACTGTAGTCCGTAGATGCCATCTCAGACCGGCGTCCCTGACTAGGTCCAGCACTTCACTCACCACTGAGTCCCTTTACTGCTCTGAAAGCGAAGTCGTGGCTGTGGCCTTTGCTCCAGGACTTTGCACTACGCACGCGGTGTCAGAGAGCTCCACTCATTCCCCATCGTGTACCAGGACTGAGAGACTCCGCCGGGAAAAGCCTAGAAGCAACGCTTCAGCACAGAGACTGTGCTATAATTACATCCGGGACCGTTTCAACGCCGTCTCGCACCACCTACGGCGCCATCGAGGACTTTTCCAACCTCCCTCATCCAGGAACTACAAACTGATAAGTTAAGACATTTTATTATCAATCTTGACTCTGCAAAGTGTTCATTGTACATTGTCTGTGTACCGTTTTACATCTGTTCAATGCTCATGCTCCCTGCGCGGAGCATATACTGCTATTTTTATTCTTGCATAAAAACACCTGTTAACTCTTGCTCTGCCTCCTGCTCGTCACTGCATCCCATGTTCCTGCTAGTACCTTACACTAGTATGCAGTCTATGGTCAATTTTCTACATAAGAAGGAAATAAGATCCAGCTTCCGGCATAATGCAGATAAAACAAGATGTCCTCTATTTCATACAAATAAAATCCGGTAAGTGTTCAGATGATATACATGTGAAATTCACATAAGAGCCGGGGGAACATGTGGAGGAACGTGAGATCACCAGACGCGTTTAGAACAGAGAATGTTCTTAATCTCGGTGTCAATTTCCCACATAACATAAAACTGCATTTTTACCCTGAATTATTTTTTTGTGCATAAAATCTGCTGCATTTATCTGTCCATAGAAAACAAAAAGCAAAAAACACAAATATCCTGAACTAAAAAGTAAAAAATGTATACTGCAAATAATGCATAAAGGTAATAATAATAAGGGTATTTAGTAAACATAATTTTGATCAAAATAATGTACAAGCCATCCCGCCACGTCACGGCAACCCTTGTGGGACAGTTTTCCCTACTCTAGTATTTAAAACCTTCTCACTTGCCAAGTGGCGTGAATGTGAACAAGGGTCGAGCGGCTGAACCACTAGTGACAGTGTAGGCCAGACTGGATGGCTTTCCCAGCTCAGAAAGAGGGCGGTCACACCCATATATGCACTGAATGCACAATGAAATGAATAAAAAACAAATCTGAACTGAGAAAAGTAAGTTAATGTGTATGCACAATGTAAGTGCATATCAACACATGACCATTAACCAGAGAAAACAAAAAGCAAAAAACACAAATATCCTGAACTAAAAAGTAAAAAATGTATACTGCAAATAATGCATAAAGGTAATAATAATAAGGGTATTTAGTAAACATAATTTTGATCAAAATAATGTACAAGCCATCCCGCCACATCACGGCAACCCTTGTGGGACAGAATTTTTTGTTTTTTATTGTTTTTTATTGTTTTTTATTTTTTTATTTATCTGTCCATGCAAAGTGAATGTGACTTCATGAAAACTCATGCCTGTAGTGTGCTGAAATACATTGTTAACTGTGTGACTTTTGTTCTTTTTTTCCCCCATAGGGAAGCCTGGAAAAATCTCATGTACACACATGAACAATATTGTTTGTACTCTTCTATTAAAGAAAGAAAGACCCACAAAGGCCACTGAAATAAATTGAAACTAATGAAATTCAGACATTGCTTTTGAATTGCGGTTCAACAATTTAAAAGCAAAAAAAAATAATCAAAATGACTTGGACAAAAATGATGGTACTTTTTTATATAGCGCTAACATATTCTGCAGCTCTTTACAGTTTGCACACACATTATCATTACTGTCCCTGATGGAGCTCACAATCTAAATTCCCTATCAGTATGTCTTTGGAATGTGGGAGGAAACCCACGCAAACACAGGGAGAACATACAAACTCCTTGCAGATGTTGTCCTTGGTGGGATTTGAACCCAGGACTCCAGTGCTGCAAGGCTGCAGTGCTAACCACTGAGCCACCATGCTGCCCAAATGATACTCTTATCTTTATATTTTATTGCACAACCTTTTGAGATTTCTGCACCTATCCACAGCTCTCTCAGGTGTGATGGCATCTTCTCTAGACTACATGTATGAAACCTCGCTCACATATGAGTAAAAAAAAAATCACTGTGTTGGTGATCCTGAAAAGTAATGCTACGTGAGTGTCATGTGAGTGCAATGTGTGTTACTTTTTCACCTAGCATCTGTATGAAATCAGACTGTATGACATGCGTATGCGATGCATTTTTAACGTAATCTTTTACAATTCTCTACGTAACTTAAGCTAATTTACTAACGAATATAGCAATATTATATACAGATATAGATAGATGATAGATAGATGGATAGATAAATAAATAGAATAGATGTCTTGTAGATATATATCACAAGCCCATTACAATAAACTTGCATGTCTTTAATGTCTTTCATGTGGCACTGAAGGATGTTTAGCCTTACTTAACCTATTAAATAAATAAATAATTTTAAAAAATGACATGTGGTCCCTCCTATTTTTGGTAACCAGCAAAGGTAAAGCAGAGAGCTGTGGGCTTATATTATCAGGCTGGGAAGGTCCCTGGTTATTGGACCCTTCCTAGCCTAAAAATACAAGCCAGAAGCCACCTCAGAATTGGTGCATCATATTAGATGCGCCAATTCTGGCCTCTTTGCCCTACTTTTTCTGATTTCCCTGTTGCGGTGTCAATCAAGGCCATGGTAGCTGAGGCTGATGACAGCTGTGATTTTTCAAAAATCACAACTGCCATCAAGCCCGGGGGTTAGCAATGTAGTAATGGAGAGGAGTCTATCAAACACCCACATAACTAACCCAGTAATAAAAACTAAAAACACACACAGAAAACAATATTTAAACACCCCACCACACTATCACTCGTTCAACAATTTATTGGCAGTGGTTACCTGTGGCGGTGGAGAGGGGTCACAGGAGGCAGAGACAACCCGAGATCTCAATCTGCACATGCACCACTTCTGGCAACCATTTTCATAAAGCCCACCGCTGGGAGATCAGTGTGCACAGTAGGAACTACAATCCTGCGGTGCACTGACAACATTTTCCTTAAGCTCGCCACTGAGAGATGAATAACTCCTGGATCACCCTCTCTTCCCAGCCCAGGGCCCACTGCATCGCCCCACACCTGCCACCGCCGGCTTCCTGCAGCGGCGACCCTGCCTCCTGTGACCCCACCCCCTGGTAAGCTAAATTTGGACTGTAAGACAGACCCTCATTTTCACATAAAATTATTTTTCCTGTTTACCTCCTCTAAATTTGGGATGCGTCTTGTAGTCCGAAAAATACAGTATCTATCTAGTAGAAAAATTTAGAGGCAGTACACCAACTTGTAAAGGTGAAAAAAGTGTTATTTAATAGCCCATAAAGGCTATGTTTCAGTTCAAACCAAGAACCTTTCTCAAACGCTTCTTGTTTTGAACTGAAACATCGCCAGTATGGTCTATTAAATGGCACTTTTTCACCTTTACAAGTTGGTGTGTTACCTCTAATTTTTTCTACTTATTGAAGATTTGGTATTTTCCTGGGAAACACAGCACCCCGATCCATTTCTGGTGCTGCTTTTGTTTTCCTTTTGTATCTACAGTGAATGAAATATTTATTTGATCCCTTGCTGATTTTGTAAGTTTGCCCACTGATACAGACATGAACAGTCTATAATTTTAAGAGTAAGTTAATTTTAACATTGAGAGAAAGAATATCAAAAATAAAACCCAGAAAATCACATTGTATAAATTATATAAATTTATTTGCATTTTGCAGTGAGAAATAAGTATTTGATCACCTACCAACCATTAAGAGTTCTAGCTCCTACAGACCAGTTAGACACTCCTAATCAACTTGTTACTTGCATTAAAGACAGCTGTCTTACATAGTCACCTTTATAAAAGACTCCTGTCCACAGACTCAATCAGTCAGACTCTAACATCTACAACATTTGCAAGACCAAAGAGCTTTCTAAAGTTGTCAGGGACAAAGATCATAGACCTGCACCAAGCTAGAAAGGGCTACAAAACTATACGTAAGGCGCTGGGTGAGAAGGAGACAACTGTTGGTGCAATAGTAAGAAAATGGAAGAAATACAAAATGACTGTCAATCGACATCGATCTGGGGCACCATGCAAAATCTCACCTCGTGGGGTATCCTTGATCAAGAGGAAGGTGAGAGATCAGCCTAAAACTACACGGAGAGAACTTGTTAATGATCTCAAGGCAGCTGGGACCACAGTCACCAAGACAACCATTGGTAACACATTACGCAAAATGCTGTAAAGGTTTAAAATCCTGCTGTGCCCGCAAGATCCCCCTGCTCAAGAAGGCACATGTGCAGGCCCATCTAAAGTTTGCCAATGAACACCTCGATGATTTTGTGTATGATTGGGAGAAGGTGCTATGGTCAGATGAGATAAAAATTGAGCTCTTTGGCATTAACTCAATTTGCCATATTTGGAGGAAGAGAAATGCTGTCTATGACCCAAAGAACACTGTCACTACTGTCAAGCATGGAGGTGGAAACATTATGTTTTTGGGGTGTTTCTCTGCTAAGGACACAGGACTACTTCACCGCATCAATGGGAGAATGGATGGAGCCATGTATCGTAAAATCCTGAGTGACAACCTCCTTACCTTTGCAAAGACATTAAAAATGGGTCGTGGCTGGGTTTTCCAGCAAGACAATTACCCAAAACATACAGCCAAGGCAACAAAGGAGTGGCTCAAAAAGAAGCACATTAAGGTCACGGAGTGGCCTAGCCAGTCTCCGACCTTAATCTCATAGAAAACTTATGGCCAAGCAACAGCCTCAAAATCTTAATGATTTAGAGATGATCTGCAAAGAGGAGTGGACCAAAATTCCTCCTGAGTTCTGACATGTGTGCAAATCTCATCATCAACTACAAAAAACGTCTGACTGCTGTGCTTGCCAACAAGGGTTTGCCACCAAGTATTAAGTCTTGTTTGCCAGAGGGATCAAATACTAATAATTATTTATCACTACAAAATGAAAATAAATTTATATAATTTATACAATGTGATTATATGTAAGTGGAAGCGAGGACTAAGTTTCTTTCACAGATGTTCAATAGAATTTAGACCAGAGCTCATGGAACCCATTAGAGAATACGCCAATGGTCTGCTCGTAGCTATTCTTTGATGTTTTATTTGCTCTTAGCTATTCTTTGATGTTTTAAGCTGTGAGTTCTATGGATTTGTGAATGTTTAAAGCTGCGTGGATCATTATCCTGTTATGGGACAAATGTCCTGTGACTCAGACCAATAGTTCTGACACTGGGCAGCACATTTTACTCCAGAAAGCCTTGATAGTCTTGAGATTTCATTGTACGTATCACAGATTCAGAACACCCTTTGCAGATGCTGCAAATCTGCCCCAAAACATTACTGAGCTTCCTCCATGTTTCACAGTAGGTACAATGTTATTTTCTTTGCTTGCTTAATTTTTCTGTCTGAACATAGAGCTGATGTGAGTTGCCAAAAATCACAAGTTTTATCTCACCTGTCCAAAGGATATTCTTCCAGAAGCTTTGAGGTTTTTCAATATGCATTTTGCAAATTCCAGTGTCGCTTTTTTATGATTTGCTTTCAACAATAATTTCCTCCTTGTCCATCTTCTATGAAGTCCACTTTGAGAAAAGAGGGAGACATAAAAGAGCAAATAGGGTCTTATCAAACGTTACACAGAGTTTCCCACCAAGAGAACTACTCACCTGGAGAGAGAAGGAAAGACAGATCCACAGGTTAGTGCAGGACCTGGTTGATGCATACACTTAGGTAGGAAGGAAGGATCATCCCAGCACTGCTGTAAGAAGAATTCCAAAAATTGTAGTAGTTTCAATGTGGTTTATTCTCCACATTTCAGGGTTCAGGTGACCCCTTCATCAGGACATACCACAAATATTGTACAAGAGTCATAGGCATACAGGGTTTAAGTACACATCAGCATTTGAAAATGACGCCCAATGGATCAGATGACACCCAGTGTCAAAGTTCAGGCTCATCAGAAAGTTCTAATTAGCAAAAAAGGTGTTCAAATCTCACAGGGCACTTCAGCAATAATTATATAACACAAATCTCCCATATACAATGGAAACAAGGGAGGAACGAAGAGATCCCAGAAAATATATTAAACAGTAAATTTTATTCAAGTAGTATTTAAAATACAAAACTGAAAAAGTTAAAAGGCATAATGCTGTCCAAGGGACACTGAGCAAAAAGGGTACATAACAAATAATACACTGTTGTACTATGGTATACAATGTCAGTTAAACATTATATGTCTCTGAGTTAGTGCAATATAGCATGCAGTAATGTCTGAAGCAACAATTCACAGGCACTTCCAGCATTCATGTGACACAGGCAAAAATAGCCATATAGAGGAAATAAGTTTACTGACGCGCGTCGGGGTGAGGGGACGCTGAGCCACACGTATCTGTAAAGAGGTAACATGTCTTTCTCTTTATTTTATATCTTAATTACTAGCTAATTCTTTCACTTGGTGGTGCTAATATAGCGGTCATACTTGTGTCCGTTTCATGATTCTTTAGGCATGTCAGTATACTTATTTCCTCTATATGGCTATTTTTGCCTGTATCACATGAATGCTGGAAGCGCCTGTGAATTGTTGTTTCAAACATTACTGCATGCTGTATTGCACTAACTGGGAGAAATATAATGTTTAATTGACATAGTATATCACAGTACAACAGTGTATATTTGTTATATATTCTTTTTGCTCAGTGTCCCTTGGACAGCATCATGCCTTTTAACATTTTCAGTTTTGTATTTTAAATACTACTTGAATAAAATTTACTGTTTTAATATATTTTCTGGGATCTCTTCATTCCTCCCTTGTTTCCATTGTATATGGGAGATTATTATTATTATTATTTATTGTTATAGCGCTATTTATTCCATGGCGCTTTACATGTAAGGAGGGGTATACATAATAAAAACAAGTACAATAATGTTAAACAATACAAGTCATAACTGGTACAGGAGGAGAGAGGACCCTGCCTGCGAAGGCTCACAATCTACAAGGGATGGGTGAGAATACAGTAGGCGAGGGTAGAGCTGGTCATGCAGCGGTTTGGTCGATCGGTGGTTACTGCAGGTTATAGGCTTGTCGGAAGAGGTGGGTCTTCAGGCTCTTTTTGAAGGTTTCGATGGTAGGTGAATGTTATGATTGAGTCACCGTAGGACGCAGACACAAAAATAGAAGCTACGTCCAGAAAACCAGAGAAGTTGGCAACTATCAGATTGCAGACCCCTGAACCTATCAACACAACTAGCAGTAGCCGTGGGGGGTTCCTACGGTGCCCTAGACCCCTCGATCACAGCCGGAGAGCTAAATAGCCTAAAGACAGAAAAGGAAATCTAAACTGCCCCAGAGCAGACCCCAAAGTAAAAGGCAGTCCCCAACATATAATGACGGTGAAGCAAGTTGAAAAAACACTCACACAGATAGAAAGATAGGCTGAGCAAACGATGGGGCCCAAGCTAACTAAACAGAACAGGAAAGGAAGGTTGCTGTCTGCAATCTGCCAAAACCCTATCAAAGACATAAGCCAACAAGCTGATATGGAAAAAGACCCTGAAGCAGCTAGGCTTCAAAAACTAAATCAGCACTCAGGTATTTTCAGAAGACAGAGCTAAAGGAATTCAGCTCACCCCAGCAGGGAATGGCAGAAATCCAGAAAAACAAAGCAAAACAAAGTCAAAGCACAAATGAAAAAAAGCCGAGCAGAAAAATTAGCTTTAGAAGAGCAGGAATTCAGACTGGTCTCCAAGGATCCCACAGAGAAATCACCCGCAGGGCAGAAGGGCATTGGCAGCCTTATATCCAGTCAGTAACTCCACTCAGCCAGTCATCATCATGAGGCTCAGGTGTTTGATAATCAGGCTCACTACCTTTCTTTACCAGAAGAGGGAGTTCCTCGGGCCTCAGTAGTGAAGGGGAAAATGAACTCACAACAGGTGAAAGTCTGATATGTTGTGGTAGAGAGTTCCAGAGTAGGGGTGATGCGCGAGAGAAATCTTGTATGCGATTGTGGGAAGAGGAGATAAGAGGGGAGTAGAGAAGGAGATCTTGTGAGGATCGGAGGTTGCGTGCAGGAAAGTACCAGGAGATGAGGTCACAGATGTATGGAGGAGACAGGTTGTGGATGGCTTTGTTTGTCATGGTTAGGGTTTTGTACTGGAGTCTCTGGGCAATGGGGAGCCAGTGAAGGGTTTGACAGAGGGGAGAAGCTGGGGAATAGCGGGGGGGACAGGTGGATTAGTTGGGCAGCAGAGTTTAGGATAGATTGGAGGGGTGCAAGAGTGTTCGAGGGGAGGCCACAGAGCAGGAGGTTGCAGTAGTCAAGGCGAGAGATTATGAGGGCATGGACTAGGGTTTTTGCAGATTTTTGGTTGAGGAATGAACGGATTCGTGAAATATTTTTGAGTTGAAGTCGGCAGGAAGTGGAAAGGGCTTGGATATGTGGTTTGAAGGAGAGATCAGCGTCAAGGATTACACCGAGGCAGCAAGCTTGTGGGACTGGGGAGAGTGGGCAGCCATTTACTGTAATGGATAGGTTCGTTGGGGGGTCACATGAGATGGGGGAAAGATGATGAATTCTGTTTTGTCCAAGTTAAGTTTCAGAAATCTAGCAGAGAAGAAGGATGAAATAGTGGACAGACATTGAGGGATTCTGGTTAGTAGGGAGGTGATATTTGGTGCAGAGATGTAGATCTGTGTGTCATCAGCATAGAGATGATACTGAAAGCCATGAGATTCTATGAGCTGTCCCAGGCCAAAGGTGTAAATGGAGAAGAGCAGGGGTCCTAGGACTGAACCTTGTGGGACTCCGACAGATAGGGGGCGAGATGAGGAGGTGGTGTGTGAGTGGGAGACGCTGAATGTCCGGTCTGTTAGGTATGATGAGATCCAGGATAGGGCCAAGTCTGTGATGCCAAGGGATGAGAGGGTCTGTAATAATAGGGAAAGGTCCACTGTGTCAAAGGCAGCCGACAGGTCCAGGAGGAGCAGGACAGAGTAGTGTCGCTTGCTCTTGGCGGTTAAGAGGTCATTGGTGACCTTAGTAAGGGCAGTTTCAGTGGAGTGGTGTGACCGGAAGCCAGATTGTAAGCGGTCGAAGAGGGAGCAAGAAGAGAGATGGGAGGACAGTTCAAGGTAGACGTGTTGTTCCAGTAGCTTGGAGGCATAGGGGAGAAGTGATATAGGGCGATAGCTAGATACAGAGGATGGGTCAAGAGAGGGCTTTTTGAGGATAGGTGTGATGGAGGCATGTTTAAAGCTTGAGGGGAAAACACCAGTTGTTAGTGATAGGTTGAAGATTTGGGTTAGGGTTGGGATGAAGACTGTGGTGAGGTTTGGGATGAAGTGGGAACGGATCGGGTCAAGTGCACAGGTGGTGAGATGTGATCTTGAGAGTAGAGTGGAGAGTCGATCTTCTGTAATGGTGGAGAAGTTGGTTTTGGAGGTGGAGGGCTGGAAAGTGGGGAGGAGGGGCTCTGGGGGTTGTTGACAAAAACTGTCTCTGGTGTTATCAATCTTCTACTTGAAAAATGAGGCAAAGCCTTCAGCTGAGATGAGTGGGGAGGGAGGAGGTGCTGGGGGATGGAGGAGAGAATTGAAGGTGTTGAATAACTGTTTAGGGTTGTGAGACAGGGAGGATATGAGAGATGAGAAGTAGGTTTGTTTAGCTGTGGCGAGTGTGGTCTTGAAAGTAGTGAGGGACTGTTTGAATGTGATGACGTGCTCGTCGGTTCATGTTATATCATCAGAAAGTTCACATGACAAGATTAAAAGTCATCAGAGAAATACAAATTAATATCGTACACATTTAACCTTATTTTTGTTTGTAGGATAACGAAATTGAAAAAGAGAGATATCATGGAAAGAGAAAAAAAATGGCAAGAAACACAGTCATACTGAGAAAAAAGGTGGAATTGAACTCACATAGGAGCAATGGAAAAAATTCAGAGGTGAAGGTATTTACTTTGAGCTACTGAGCTGGAGGGATGGACTCTTGAAGGACACAGATTGCCACCATTGAACCATATTTCAATCCCCACAATTTTAAGCATGCCCTGAAAACGCATTTATTCAGACTGGCCTATCACCTCAACACATTAACCTAATCTAGCCCTGTGTGGCACAGCCAAAAGTTTTACCATAACCAGGTTCCCCACATCATGTTCCCACATGCATTATACATCCATTGGCCCTTTGTGTCTGTACTGTTACACACTTAACATTATGGCTGGTCCATACAATCAGGGCAACTGTTACCACCCACCTTTCGTGTCTACCTCTTTCCTCATAGACTGTAAGCTTGCGAGCAGGGCCCTCATTCCTCTTGGTATTTGTTATAATCTATGTGAATATTATTATGCTTTAATATCTGTTGTCTGTACAAATGAAATGTAAAGTGCTGCGGAACATGTCGGCGCTATAGAAATAAAATTTATTATTATTATAGTTAAAATACTTTTTTATTAATAAATATTAAAAGATTTTTTATATTAAAAGTGGAAATGTGTTTGTCAAGTTATTTGGGAGTATGTTATACCACAAAAATAAATTTTCTTAAATGAAAAGGGGAGAGAATATAATTGAAACAAACTAAAGCCCCCGCTACACACTGCGATATCGCTAGCAATATCGCTGTAAAGTCACCGATTTTGTGACGTTGCAGCGATATTGCTAGCGATATCGCTATGTGTGATACTTACCTCCGACCGGCTCCCCCGCTGGTTATCGCTGATCGCGCGAGAAGCTCCTGGACCATTCCTCGTCGGGCACTTCTTGCTGGGCTTCCTGTGGCGCCGACGAGCGACGCGTGGAACAGGGCGGGAGGATGCAGGATCGCCGCGTCTGACAGGTAAGTAGCGATCCCCGTCCCCAGCGATGTCGCTGGTGAGATCTGCCTGTGTGGCAGCTCACTAGCGACTACCTAGCAATGCACCAGCGATCCTGACTGCGTCATATCGCTAGTCGGGATCGCTGGTGCATCGCTAGGTGTAACGGTACCCTAATAATTAAGAAACGGGGAGTTAAAATGCTGAAGCATACAGCAAATGAGAATCTGGTCCAGAATATAAAAAAACATTATAAAAATGAGTTTATAGGATCCTGAGTTAAACTGACGAAAGAGATGATAAAAAAGAACCTTTTAAAATGTGTTTCTCGCCATTTTTTCTCTTTCCATGATATCTCTCTGTTTCAATTTCGTTGTCCTACAAACAAAAATAAGGTTAAATGTGTAAGATATTAATTTGTATTTCTCTGATTACTTTTAATCTTGTCATGTGAACTCTCTGATGAGTCTGAACTTTGACACTGGGTGTCATCTGATCCATTGGGCGTCGTTTTCAAATGCTGATGTGTACTTAAACCCTGTATGCCTATGACTCTTGTACAATATTTGTGGTATGTCCTGATGAAGGGGTCACCTGAACCCTGAAACGTGTAGAATAAACCACATTGAAACGTCTACAATTCTTGGAATTCTTCTTGCGGCAGCGCGGGGATGATCCTTCCTTCCTACCTAAGTGTATGAAGTCCACTTTGGCTAAGGCAAAGATAGGTGGGGTGACCTGACACTGATTTATCTTGACCTTGAAGTTCACCTTTAATCTCTATGGAATTTGTTCTGGCTCTTTCAATACCATTCGTATTATTCATCTCTTTAATTTGTCATCAGTTTTTCTCTTGTGGCTGTGGTCACTGAGGTTTGCTACAGTCCTATAAACCTTAAACTTCTGAATCATATGTACACCTGGTGGTCTTATAGCCTTTACCTTTAACATGTATTTCTATAATTTTCGTTCTAATCTCCTGAGAAAGCTATCTCCTTAGGTTTCTTTTGTGAATGTCCAGTTTGGTAGGCACCATGATTAGAGATGAGCAAACGTGAGAAATTATTTGCCAATCTGAAATTCAGAACAAGCGTAGCACATTCGGATTCATGTTCGATTTCATGAGCATTTCTACATAAAGGCGGCAAAAGTCGGTCACAGTTTGGTAAATCATCCCATTTCCACTAATGATTTTGTAATTACTTTGGCTAGGATAGTGCTGCTGTATGATGGGTGGAGGGAGCAGGGGGAACATGTTTGATGAGGGGAGAGGATGTGGAGAGGTTAGAGTATAATGTGAAGAGATTACAAAAGCGGCGCACGCTTTTTCCCCCTTAACTGTATAACTTTATATGTGTTGATTCCGGCAACCAATCAGGATGCAGAAACCATCCACAACATCACGACACAAGATCTTCTGTGATTCGCTGCCGAAGTCACATGTACCTGGCCAAATAAAAAGCGGACATCATGATTTTCTGGCGACACTTGCTCAGTGTCACAGTGCAGAGAGGTTGCTTCTGCACTAGTGCTGGTACTGAAAGTGAACTTGACAGTTAAATAGATTGGATCCTGTCCTGTCTCTGGAAGCCCCGTTTGCTACTAATTGTTAGGACTAATATTGGGTTGCAGCCTGGAGGTCCAATTAGCTACTACAAATAGTTTGTGCTAAAACTGTGTTTCAGTGGCAAATCAGAAGGCCAGATTTCTACTTAAAAATTGTTAGGTCAAATATAGTGGTGCAGCCACGATGCCCAGTCAGCCACTCCAAATCATTTGTGCTAACACTGTGTTTCAGTGGCAAATCAGAAGCCCAGATTTCAACTTAAAAATTATTAGGACTTATATTGAGTTGCCATTGCAATTTGGCAATGACAAACACAGAGGTCTGCTGCAGACCTCTGGTTGTCATTCTGCCCCATCGGTGCCCTACGATCATGTGACAGGGTCACCGATGGACTGAGCCACAGATGCGCTTCCTGTAAGCGCAAGTTAAATGCTGCTGTCAGAGATTGACAGTGGCGTTTAACTAGTTATCGGCCATGGGTGGATCGCAATTCCACCCGCTGCTGTTGTGGGCACATGTCAGCTATGTAGATCAGCTGTCTTGTGCTAGGAAAGGTGAGGGCTCAGTGCCGTAACCCGCACCAAACAGTGGGAAACCGACATGTGCGTATTATTATGCCACATGTCGGAAAGGGGTTAAAAGCCCCCTTAGGAGATTTGAAGCTATCCAATTGCTTGTTCTATACATAGCAGTGTTTCTCCTATGAACGCAGGCCATGGGCCCCGGCTGTCATCACAATCTATTAGTGTCCAATGATCACATCACGGGAGCACCGATTGGAATGTAGAATGACACATGTCTCTGTCGTTGCATGTTAAATCCCACTATAAGAGATTGACTGCATGATATAACAGGTTAACAGCCATTGGAGGAGCACTGCTCCACCCTTGGCTGTTAAAGGCAAATGATGTCTGCTTAAGTCAGCCATCATGTGTCGGGAAAGATGCAGGCTCAGCTTGCGAGCTCGCATCAAAATTAGGGATATGACATATGACTTAAATATGCATCATATGTTGTAAAGGGTTTAAAGGTAACTGGAGAGCTTCCGCATATCACACAAATTGGTAACATGTCTTTATCCAACTTTTTATATTGCTTCCAAAAATCTCCTTTCTTTTGTTTTCAGTTTAATCAATTTCTATAAAATAATGTATATGCAAGGGATATGCAAATTAGTGGGTCACTAGTCGAGGGGGCAATTTACTCAACAAGTCTAATCATATCACTAATGTTATCATTAGGGATGGGCGAATCCTAAATTACTCGGAATCGCTAGACTCTAACGAGTCCGAGTGCAGGACTCGCTACTCGTTGCGAGTCTAGCGAGTCCAATGTTAATTAATGGGGAAGCGAGTTTGCAGCGATTCCTCTGCTGCTGGACCCGGATTGACTGTCAAAAATGATCCTACAGTGATAGCGAGTTAGCAAAACTCTGAATGCTCTCGGATTTAAACTCTGAAAGCAAAACTCTGATTTAAACTCTGAAAGCAAAACTCTGATTTAAACTCTGAAAGCAAAACTCGGATTTAAACTCTGAAAGCAAAACTCTGATTTAAACTCTGAAAGCAAAACTCGGATTTAAACTTTGAAAGCAGAAAGCATTGATCTGAGAATCTGAGTAGAATACAAAACGGACCAAAACTAGGATTGCCATTGATTTACTTTGGACTCGTTACTGTGTGAGTAATCGCTTGGAAACTCGCAGAGTACCGAGTCCTGCGAGTCCCCTACTACTCGCAGAGTAACGAGTCCTAACGAGTTGATTCGCCCATCCCTAGTTATCATCAACTGGTGCTTCCCTGGGAATGCGCAGTGGTCATTGTCAAGAAGGCAGTGATTTGCCAAGAGAAAGTGGATACGACTCTTGCAAATCTTGTTACTCACACTCATATAGTTGTGAGAACATGATGTATCGGATGTTTAGTCCAGGAGAGATAAATGCTCCCTCAACTAGTCACCCACTAATTTGCATATCACTGGCTAAATTAAACAAACGATTTTGTTGAAATCAATCTAACAGAAAAAAGGGGCTTGTTTGAATCAGTATAAACTTTAGTATACTGTATAGTGTACAGGTAATTTATACTGATCACCAGTGATGTTATAGGAGCTTTATAAATAATATGTAGTGTACGTATACAGGTAAATACAATGATCACCGGTGACATTTTACACAGGAACTCTGTAGATAGTATGTTATGTATAGTGTAAGTGAACAGGTAAGTCCAGTAGCTTACCAGTGAAATCTTCAGTTGAAGTAATTCTGGTTTGCTTTTCTTCTTTATCCAGCTCAGACCTCCATGACTTCTTCCAGTCATGACTTCTCTCTGCAGAATGAAACATACAGACATCGATAGCTAATCACTTCTAGAGTACCTTCTCCATTATCTCCCCCACTTGTACACTGCACCAGATGAAAAAGAAATGTGCCATATTACCACCCAATTTGCCTGCACAGTTTCATTGTCCCCCAAAATAAAATATATTACCGTACTGATGTCCTTTGGAACCCTCTTACAGTAGAAATGTTTCCCACCCTGTGGCCCCATGTAATATTAGTTTTAATAATAAAATTCCTCTTTATGCCCTAATACAAAGAGTAATTATTTCCACTGTTGTGTTCAAATTCAACAGTAATGCCTCTCTTGCCAGTGATACTCACACAGTAACAGCATCCACTTTTTATGCTTTGATACGGTTGGTACAAATAAAATTGTGAACCCACACATTTAAAATATGCATTGTTAATGTACAAGGTCATAATGGGGGCATTGCTAACATGGGTCACAATGGAGGCATTTTTAATGTATGGGGCCACAAGGTGGGAATTCTTAATGTAAGCAACAATGTTAATGTGGCCCCATACATTAATAATGTCCTCCCATATAGTATAATGTTCCCCACTCTGGCCCCAATATAGTAATAATATCGCCCTCTCTGGCCCCTATACAGTATAATATCATCCTCTGTGGACTCTATACAGTATAATATCCTCCACTACGGTCCTCATACAGAATAATAGAAAAATAATTTAGATCCAGCTCCCGGATAAAATTCAAAATACTTTATTTGAAAAAGCTAGAATATCATGGCACTAGGGTTTGTACAAATGGACAAAAATTTGAGAGAATAAGCAATGTGTCTCAACAGCAATTGTGGTCTTTATTCAAGCTTACATGTTTACTTTACATGTTTCTGCATACAGTATACTGTCCCAGCTTTGTGGTCCCATACAGTATAATACAATATATTGTTCCACACTATAATTTAATAATATGTCCCCCTCCCAGGCTCTCATATAATATAATTTCTCCCTCTCTGGTCCCAATGTAATATAATGTCCCCATTTCCAGCTTTATTTTAGTATAATGTCCCTCTCTCTAGTCCCCATTTAATGTAATGCACCCTACCTAGCGCCATGTAATTTATTGTTACCCATAGTAGCCACATACTGTATAATGACCCCACTCTGGCCTCCATGTAATTTAATGTCCCCCTTTGTGGCAACCTCTTGGGCTTCGCGTAGTATAATGCCCCCTTTTCTTACCCTCACACTGTATAATATACCCCTCTCTGGCCTCTATATTGTATAATGTCACCTTCTCTGGCCCCCATTTAATATAATGTCCCCCTCTCTGTCCCCCAGTCTGAGCCTGGACATTGGTACTCCTTTGAAGCCTAGCCGCAGGCTTTATAATGAACCTTGATTTTTGCTATTTACAGAAAAGAACTGTTTGGCAGTATATAGAACAATCAAATCATCCCAGGTTCAAGTCCACTAGGGTGACTGAAAAATTGTAAAAACAAAAAGCTTTTAAAAATCTTATAAAAGAAACCAAAAAAATAAATAAAATTTTAAATGATCTGTACCTACCATTTCCCCATTAAAGGCATAATAAATACCATACAGTATTTGGTGTGTAAAAGTCTGGTCTTTCAAAATATATTATTCAACCTCTACATTAGGAAAAAAATATTACAGAATGTATGTCTTTCAGTTCCCTTAACTCTTCCAAAAATTCAATGAAAAGTTATCAAAAAATTGTATGTACTCCAAAATTATAATAAAAAAAGTTAGTTTGCTACACAAAAGCAAACTTCTTCACATATAGCAATTTTTTTTCTAGTTTTTGGTCATTCAAATAAAAAAAATATATACATGCTCGGTATAGCTGAAATTGCACTAAAATTTAAAAGCACGATGCCAGGTCATTTTTATCACACAATGAATGAAGTAAAAGCAAGACACAGCAAACAGCAGAATTGTGATTATGATTAGTTATGAGCAAGTATACTCATTGCTTGGGTTTTCCCAAGCATGCTCGGGTGTCCTCAGAGTATTTTAGTTTCTGTCGACGCAGCTGTATGATTTGCGGTTGCTGGACAGCCTGAATACATGTGAGGAATGCCTGTTTGATAGGGAATTCAGGATATCCAGCAGCCAAAAATCATGCAGCTGAGGCGACGAAAACTAAATCTCCGAGCACGCCAAAATACTCGGAGGACACCCGAGCATTCTCGGGAAAACCCGAGCAACGAGTATATTCACTCATCACTAATTATGATATGTTATCATTTGGATAGAGAGATTATTTTGTAAATTGTATCTGGATGTGTAAGCATATAAAAGTTCACTGAAACATATGTGTCCTTCTCACAACTAGGCACTTACAAGACTAGGTTACAACCTTACTTCTCCCAACAACTCCATGGAGCCAGGTTACCGAAGGGTCCCAATCCTGGCTTTCCCAGACTTATCCATGTGACTCAAGTGACCGGTGGGTCCAAATCTGTGGTTTTGTAAAGAATCTCTGGTTCTTTGGATCTTTGGATCTCTTGGATGTTTGGATGTATATTGTTACAGAGGCATATCAAAGATAACAGTACGATAAACTGTAAGAGCTGATATAACAGGAAAATAACAACCATTCATCAATTTACAAATATCAATTTAACCTGCAAAAAGAATCTGCTAGCTTACATCTGGATAATTAAGATAAACTGCTGTGTTGTCATAATAGATAAGCCAAAGTTGGTTAGTCTGGGTGTCGCGATCCCATGCTCACAATTATACATTTCTGCACACAGGCTGCAGAATCTACCTTTTTAGATGCTCCCATGAGTCAAGACATAGCTTTCTCTTCCAAAAACTTCCACACTAGGATGGCACCTCACAATCCACCACTGTTACAGGGTGACACCGTCCAAAACAGAGTAGCCTTAGGACTACCAGTTGCTGTACTCCCATTGTTCCCATCTATACTCCCATTTGGGCCTCTTCCATCTTCACCCTAAGCTATAATCACTGAAAGTATTCTGCCACATTTTTGGATTCCTGTTCTGGTAGAATTACCGTAGTTGTCTGATTGGCGGATGCTCACTGTGCTGTAACTACAGGCATTCTCACTGGTGTACCCGGTCTCTACAGCCCCTTATATTGCTAAAGTTCCTTCCTCAGCATCCCACTAATTGCTAGCCCTTTTTTTCAAAAATCCTTTCAGTTTGCATGAGTTTTCATAATCTAAAAAAGTAAAGAGCACATACACTTTAAATAAAAGCTTGCTTCTTCTTTATTAGAAATCCTTTAAAAGGATATAAAAAGTTTATTCACCATTGGCCACAGACTGACACATTTATGGCATGCACAGCAGTCTGACTTTGGCCCTGTGTACGCCAGAAACGCGTCAGTCTGTGGCCAATGGTGAATATTCTTTTTATTCTCTTTTAATTAAAGTGAATTTGCTGTTTTCTTTTTTTCAATTATACTAAGTGTAGTCGGTTTTCAACAGAAGTAGCACCCACAATTATAAGGGATTGTATACATGGACTATACCTAATGATGTGGTAAGCCTTTTCAAGACTACATGAGTTTTCACAGTACACTTTAATAGGCAATGCTGAAAATCACATACATCAACCCTTTATGACCGATGACATATAGGTACATCATCGGTTGTGTCCCTGCCTTTGATGCAGGTTCCGGCGCTGAGCTTCCATCTTTCCTTGGACATGATATATAAGCATCTAATAGCCGCAGGTGAATTTGTGATCCACCCACAGCTGTAAACAAATTGAATGCCACTGTCAATCTCTGACAGTGGCATGTAACACATGCTGGCCAGAAAACTCGCCTATCTGTGCCCCGTCACATGATCATAGGGCACCGATGGGTTGTCATGACAGCCAAGTGTCTGTAGAAGATCTTGATGCCTGTCATTGTGAACGCCGTTCCGAAATCATGATTTATGCTACACATAGCAGGGCTGAAGCCATGTTTTCAGCTTCAAGTCTCCTAGGGACACTATTGAAGCCAGTAAAAAGTGAAAAAAAACCTTAAAAAAAAAAAATTAATATAATAAAAAAACACAAAAGTTCAAATCACCCCCCTCCTTTTGCCCCAGTCAAAATAAACCAATAAAAAATACACATATTTGGTATAACTGCATTCAGAAATGTCTGATATATCAAAATATAAAGTAAATTAATCCAATCGGTAAACCAAATGAGAAAAGAAAAAAAATGAAATGCCAGAATTTTGTTTCTTTGGCCTCCACAACATTGCAATAAAATGCTATAAAGGACGATCAAAACATTGCATCTACCCCAAAATATCAATAAATGTGTTAGCTTGCACACAAAAAAGGAGTCCTCACTCAACCCCATATCCCTAAAAATGGAGATATTACGGGTCTTGGAATATGGCAACAGTTTTTTTCTCACAAACTTTGAATTTTTTTCTACACTTAAGTAAAAAAAAACCTTCAAATGTATGGTGTCTGCTTACTCGTACTAACCAGGAGAATTATATTGCAGGCCAGTTTAAGCATTTGGTGAACGTGGTAAATAAAAAAAAAATAAAAATTGCGGAATTGCATTTTTTTCGCAATGTCACCGCAATTGGATTTTTTTTCTCATTTTTCAGTATGCTATATGGTAAAATCAATGGTGTCTTTAAAAATACAACTCGTCCAGCAAAAAAAGTCCTCATATGGCCATATTGATGGACAAATAAAAAAAAGTTAAGGCTCTGGGAAGAAGGGGAGGAAAAAATGAAAATGAAAAATAGAAAATTGAGGGTGAAGGGGTCTACTATAACATTTTCAGGGAATGATGATCGTCCTTCCATTATTACAGATATAAAGAAATAGCAAAGTGATTCTGCAGTGATTTCCAACTGAAAAAGTTCTTAAAAATCCTTTTTCTCTATGTGTTGTCGTTAAGGATGGTGATTGAGTAACACCCATAGACTGTATACCATTGTACATGAAAATATTCCTGATACAGAGATATGTTCACTATGATAAATGAGATGCTGTATAATTGGTGAATACTGAAATGCTTCTGATATATTAGAGAAGACCATGTCTGTTTAAATGAACGTAAAATATTGGCCTGTTATATAATTCTATACATATAATTAACCCTGTTTCTACAGCTCTTTGTTATTCATTGGGGCTGATTATATTGAATTTCAATTCTTTTAAACATGTGTTGATGGTCTGGGTTTTGCTTCACTGATATAAAAAAAAGAAAAGATAATGTAAAAAATGATGTTATTTTAAGACATAAAGAGTTTTGATATCTGGACTAATGAGCCACATTATTTTGGCATACGAAATAACTGTTAAAATAACTAAAAAAAAAACATCCTCAATCATGTAGTCAGAAATTAGGAAATTCCCAGTTGCGGGTTCATTTAGTCTCATTAATCAGATTTTCTATCAGCAGAAATATGACATTTCGGAAGCAGACAAGTTGCTTCCTTAAATCAACATGGAAATAGATAAGTGATTCAGTATACATAAACTGATGGTGATAATGCACTATGTATGTGATTAAAACACCTTAGCAAATTTAAATTATACGTATTAGGTAAAAGTAATAAAAAAATGACCAAATGCAACATTAAAAGAGTTGTCCCACATACAAAATACATTTTAATCAATAGATCTTGGAATTATAATAAATTCAATAATTGAAGGTTAACAAAAAATGTTGTTTGCTGAGATAATCTTATAAATATGCCCTGCTATATACTATTTTTTTGTTGTGACTGACCATGCAAAGCACTGCAGTTCACAGTTGACACATACCACAGCTCCTAGCTGGGGGGAGCATAAAACATAAGACAATTGTGATACGTGAGTATACAGATGAAAATTGAGGTGCACTTTAGGCTGTGTGCACACGTCCGGAATTCCCCGGTATTTTTTGCATTTTTGCGGCGAAAACACGGCGTAAACGCTGCAAAAACGCATAAAATAAGCAAGCCATTGTATTCAATGACATTCCGCACATGCTGTGCTAATGCTGCGTATTCTTCCGCTGCAAAATCGCATTGCGGAAAAATACGCATGCTGATAATACTGCTGACCGTGCTGGTCATTCTTTGTGCGGAATTGTGGGAATTTCGCACACATAGGAATGCATTGTTCCGCTTACTATCCGCATGTGGCTAAGCCCACCATGCGCAAAGTAAGCGGAAAATGAGCGGATGGTACCCACAGTCTGGAGGAGAGGAGATTCTCCTCCAGGCCCTGGGTACCATATGCCAGTAAAAAAAAGAATTAAAATAAAAAATGGTGATATTCTCACCTTCTGGCATCCCCTGCAGCGCCCCCAGGCCTCAGCGATGCTCCCGCCAAGTCCCATTCCCAGCGATGCCTTGCGACAATGACCTTTGATGACATAGCGGTCTCGCGAGACCACTACGGTATTGCGAGACCGCTACGTCATCAAAGGTCATTGTCACAAGCCATCGCTGGGAACGGGACTTGCTGGGAGCATCACAAGGATCGGGAACGCTGCATGGGACACCGGAAGGTGAGAAAAACACAATTTTTTATTTTTTTATTATTTTTAATTTTATATCTTTTTACTACTGAGGCTGCATAGGCAGCCTCAATAGTAAAAAGTTGGTCACAGTAGTCAAACACTATGTTTGACAAGTGTGACCAACCTGTCAGTTTTCCAAGTGATGCTACAGATCGCTTGGAAAATGCTAGCATTCTGCAAGCTAATTACGCTTGCAAAACGCTAGTTTATCGTGGGAATTACGCATGCGTAATTCTAGCATATTTCCCGCTGCAGGGAGTTGCAGAATTCCCACAGAAATTTCAGCGGCAATTCCGCAACGTGTGCACATAGCCTAAAGCTTCTGCTTTCTGATGTAACACATTTCCCTGCCTGAAGTATCACAATTCCCTGCCTGAGGTAACACATTTCCCTGCCTAATGTGACACAGAAGTGAGCATTTCTACCACATCTCCAGCCCCCTCAGCTCATCATAAATCAATACAGTGATGCAGATGCTCCAGTTGCTGCTGAGCTTATATGCCACTGTCTTGGTTTATGATGATTTCAGAGAGATGGAAACATGGCAGAAATAATCACTCCTGTGATAAAACAGGTAAGGAAATGTTTTTCCTCAGAAAGTAGCAGGTGTGAGCCCCTGTTGTTTATACTTACTTATCATAAGTGACTTATATTTCTTCATCAGGCCTGGAGCTATGGTATGTGCCAAAAATGAACTGGAGCAGCTCTGCATAGTCATGCACAGCCATTACACAATACATAGCAAGAGCATAGTTATAAGATCATCTCAGTATAGGCACATTGTTTAACACATCCAATTGTAGAACTATTCATACTATGATTCATACTAGGGAAGTAATCATACTATGATTATGCAACGATCTATTAATTAAAATGTAACTTGTTCATGGGACAACCCATTTAATGAATAATTGGCTGCAATTTTGGTGAAACAAATCAATTCGACTGGCTGCATTATCAGTTGAAACAATTCAACAAGGCTGATGCTGTTTAAGATGGTATTTTTTTCCTGCCTACTTGTTTGTCACACCATTTTTGTCTTGTCATGTATGGTGAAATTTTATGGGGGAATATCACAGTTTCTAAATGAGATAATAGATATTTTTCACTGATAAAATGCAACTGGGAAGCATTTTCACAATTCCATGAATTAATTAATTCTGATCACAATTTTGAAACGAGTGAATCTTTTGAAAGTCAAATTCACCAGCTTCACTGAATTTTCCCCAAAATTTTGATTTGCAGTGAATTATTAGTACTGCAAAACCTCCTGGGCCTCCTGGGGCTGTATCCAACCCCTTTAACTCCTTCACCACCAAGGGTGGTTTGCACGTTTACTCCCGGACCAACTTGTACAATTCTGACCACTGTCCCTTTATGAGGTAATAACTCTGAAACGCTTCCATGGATCCCGGTGATTCTGACAATGTTTTCTCGCGACATATTGTACTTCATGTTAGTGGTAAAATTTCAATCAAATAACTTGTGTTTATTTGTGAAAAAAACTGAAATTTGCAGAAATTTTTGAAAATTTCGCAATTTTCCTACTTTTAATTTTTATGCCCTTACATCACACAGATACGGCACACAAAAAACTTAATAAGTAACATTTCCCACATGTTTACTTTACATCAGCACAATTTTGGAACCAAAATTTTTTTTGTTAGGCTGTTATAAGGGTTAAAAGTTGACCAGCGATTTCTCATTTTTGCAACACCATTTTATTTTTATGGACCACATCACATTTGAAGCCACTTTGAGGGGTCTATATGATAGAAAATACGCAAAAGTGACACCATTCTAAAAACTTCACCCCTCAAGGTGCTCAAAACCACATTCAAGAAGTTTATTAACCTTTCAGGTGCTTCACAGGAATTTTTTGAATATTTAAAAAAAATGAACATTTAACTTTTTTTGACCAAAAAAATAATTCAGGTTAATTTTTTTTATTTTACCAAGGGTAACAGGAGAAATTGGACTGCAAAAGTTATTGTGCAATTTGTCCTGAGTACGCTGATACCTGATATTTGGGGGGGAACCACTGTTTCGGTGCATGGCAGGGCTCAGCAGGGAAGGAGCGCCGTTTGACTTTTTCAATGCAAAATTGCCTGGAATTCAGATCGGATGCCATGTCACATTTGAAGAGCCCCTGATGTGCCTAAACAGTAGAAACCCCCCACAAGTGACCCCGTTTTGGAAACTAGACCCCCCCAAGGAACTTATCTAGATATGTGGTGAGAACTTTGAACCCACAAGGGCTTCACAGAAGTTTATAATGTACAGCAGTACCATTAAAATATCATATTTTTTCCACAAAAATGATCTTTTCACCCCCAATTTTTATTTTCCCAAAGGTAACAGGACCCTAAAAGTTATTGTGCAATTTGTCAGAACGCTGATACCCCATATGTGGCTGTAAACGACTATTTGGGTGCATGGCAGAGCTCGGAAGGGAAGCAGCGCCATTTGACTTTTTTGGCTGGAATTGAGATCGGACACCATGTCGCGTTTGGAAAGCCCCGATGTACCAAAATAGTGGAAACTACCCACAAATGACACCATTTTGGAAACTAGACCCCCAAGGAACTTATCTAGATGTGTGGTGAGCACTAATAAACTTCTGTGAAGCACTGGGGGGTTCTAACGACCGGGCGTGAAAATAAAAAAATCGCATTTTTTCCACAAACATGATCTTTTAGTCCCCATTTTTTTTATTTTCCCAAGGGTAACAGGAGAAATTGGACCCCAAAAGTTGTTGACCAGTTTGTCCTGAGTACGCTGACACCCCATATGTGGGAGAAAACTACTGTATGGGCACACGTCAGGGCTCGGAAGGGAAGTAGTGACATTTTGGAATGCAGACTGATGGAATGGTCTGCGGGTGTCATGTTGCCTTTGGAGAGCCCCTAATGTACCTAAACAGTGGAAACCCCCCAAAAATGGCCCCATTTTGGAAACTAGACCCCCTAAAGAACTTATCTAGATGTGTGGTGAGCATTTTTAACCCCCAAGGGCTTCACAGAAGATTATAATGCCCGGGCATGAAAATAAAAAAAATCGTATTTTTTCCACAAACATGATCAATAAGTCCCCAATTTTTTTATTTTCCCAAGGGTAACAGGAGAAATTGGACCCCAAAAGTTGTTGTCCAATTTGTCCTGAGTACGCTGATACCCCATATGTGGGGGTAAAACACTGTTTGGGCGCATGGCAGAGCTTGGAAGGGAAGGACCACCATTTGACTTTTTCAACTCAGAATTGGCTGGAATTGAGATCAGACGCCATGTTGCATTTGGAGAGCACCTGATTTGCCCAAACAGTGGAAACCACCCAATTCTAACTCCAACCCTAACCCCAACACACCCCTAACCCTAATCTCAGCCCTAACCCTAACCCTAGCCCTAACCTTAGCCCTGGCCCTAACCCTAGCCCTAACGGGAAAATGAAAATAAATACATTTTCTTTTAATTTTATTATTTTTCTCTAACTAAGGGGGTGATAACGAGGGGTTTGATTTACTATTTATGGCGGTTTTTATATTTGGCAGCTGTCGCACGCTAAAAGACGCTTTTTAATGTAAAAATAGTTTTTGCATCACCACATATTGAGAGCTATAATTTTTCCGTATTTTGACCGACTGAGTCATGTGAAATCTTATTTTTTGTGGACGAGTTGACGTTTTTATTGGTACCATTTTCGGGCACTTGACTTTTTTGATCACTTTTTATTCCGATTTTTGGGACGCAGAATGAACAAAAACCAGCGTTTCATGAATTTCTTTTGGGGGGGTGCGTTTACACCATTCCGCGTGCGATAAAATTGATAAAGCGGCTTTATTCTTCGGGTCAGTACGGTTACAGTGATACCTCATTTAGGTCTTTTTTTATGTTTTGTCGGTTTTATGCAATGAAAACTATTTTATATAAAAAAATAATTATTTTTGCATCGCTTTATTCAGTGAGCTATAACTTTTTTATTTTTTCGCTGATGATGCTGTATGGAAGCTTGTTTTTTGCGGGACAAGGTGACGTTTTCAGCGGTACCATGGATATTTATATGCGTCTTTTTGATCGCGCGTTATTGCACTTTTTGTTCGGCGGTATGATAATAAATCATTATTTTTTGCTTCGTTTTTTATTTTTATTTTTTAAGGGGTTCACTAAAGGGGTTAACTAATGGGACAGTTTTATAGGGCAGGTCGTTACGCATGCGGCGATACCAAATATGTGTATTGTTTTTTTTTTTATTTCCAAAAAATGAATTTATTGGGGAATATTTTTTTTTTCTAATTTATTTGGCGATTTTTTTAAAATTATTTTAACACTTTTTTTTATTTTTTAACTTTATTACATTGTCCCAGGTGGGACATCACTGTCCTGTGACAGATTGCTGATCTGTCACATCACAGATCACTGTGACAGATCAGCAATCTGTCACAGGCAGTGTGCAGGTTTTCTCCTTGCCTGCGCTTTGCAGGCACTGAGGAAGCCAGCTCCCTGCAGGCCCCCGAAGGTCCCCGTCGCCATCTTGGATTCAGGGGCCTGCAGGGAAGGAGCCCCCCGCAGCAGCGCTGCACATTGCGCTGCCGTGGGGGGGCTCAGGGAAGCACGGAGGGAGCCCCCTCCCTGCCGATGCTTCCCTTTAACCCTGGTACACTGCGATCGTGTTTGATCGCGGTGTGCAAGGGGTTAACGTGTCGGGGCGGTCCGTGACCGCCCCTGACACATTGTGCCGGGTGTCAGCTGTGATAATCAGCTGACACCCGGCCGCGATCAGCAGCGCTCACCACGTGGGCGCCGCTGATCGCTATGACGTACTATCCCGTTCCTGGGATTTAAGTCCCAGGGCACATGGACGGGATAGTACGTCATATGGGATTAAGGGGTTAATGATCTAGTGGATGGTTTACACAGTAAAATATCAGCATTTGCAGATGATACAAAACTATGTAAGGTAGTTAACACAAAGGAGGACAGTTTGCAACTACAGACAGATTTGAGTAAATTGGAGAATTGGGTTGAAAAATGGCAAATGAGGTTTAACACAGATAAGTGTAAGGTTATGCACATGGGAAGGAGAAACAGATGCTACAATTACTTACTAAATGGGAAACTGCTGGGGAAATCAGACATGGAAAAAGACTTAGGCATCTTGGTCAATAAGAAGCTAAATTGGAGTGCCCAGTGTCAGGCAGCTGCCAACAAAGCAAATAGGGTCATGGGATGCATTAGAAGAGGTCTGGGGACACGAGATGAAAACATAATTCTCCCTCTGTACAAATCACTCGTCAGACCACACTTGGAGTATTGTGTGCAATTTTGGACACAGGTGCTCAAGAAAGACATTACTGAACTTGAAAGGGTTCAAAGGCGGGCTACTACAATGATAAATGGAGTTGATTCACTACAATACCCAGAAAGGTTATCAAAATTAGGTCTATTTACTCTAGAAAAGAGAAGACTTAGGGGAGACCTAATATATATGTACAAGTATATCAGAGGGCAATACAGAGATCTCTCCAGTGAACTGTTTGTACCAAGGACTGTGACAAGAACAAGGGGGCATTCTCTTCGTTTGGAGGAAAGACAATTTCTGCACCAGCATAGAAGAGGGTTCTTCACGGTAAGAGCAGTGAGGCTCTGGAATTCTCTTCCTGAGGAAGTGGTGATGGCCAACTCACTGAATGAATTTAAGAAAGGAATGGCTGCTTTTCTTGTGAGTAACAGTACAGAAGGTTACGAATAACATAATATTATAGGTAGATGGTTGACCCAGCATAGGGGAAGGAATTTTTTTCTCTATGGAGAAAATTGGCTTCTACTCTGTGGGTTTTTTGCCTTCCCCAGGATCAACAATGCAGAACAACTGCACTAAAAATAGGCTGAACTAGATGGACATAATGTTAGGAACGGCAGAACGCACTAAATAAAAATAAATAATAAAGTGCGTTCGCCGCTCGGGGTCCATTGTGCAGTAGATGTTACACCGCTGCTAGGTAATGACAGAGGAGCAATATGGTGGTATGATGCGCACGGGTTCAACTTCACCCGGAGTGCGCAGAGCGGGCTCTGTTCACACACAGAGGTGCCGATATGGCGGTATAATGCACATGGGTTCAACTTCACCCGGAGTGTGCAAAGCGGGCTCTATTCACACACAGAGGTGCCGCAACAAAACATACAAAATGCTGAACCTGTTAGTGACACAGGCCTCAGGTAAATGCACACATGGTATCTGGTCACAGGAGCAGGACCCAAGACAGAGGAGCTGCATCCCTCTAGACCTACCGTGTGGGCGTCGTCGCTTCTGTGAGCGCCAAGAAGGGCTGCAACTGCAACGCGGCATAGGACACTGCCGCTCGATGGCAAAGCCAGAAAGCAAGCGCAATGTCGGACGCTAGCATAGCGGTGCGGTGTGCACAGTGGCTTAAGGCTTGCCACTAACTGGCGCTGACTGGTAACCTAATCCCCTATCCACATGCGTAATATCAGAGGGAAGGGGTTTTATAATGAGTCAGTCACCAGAAACATAGATCAATCACCATTCACACATAGCAAGTATAGTCTAAAGTATACTAGCGCATGGCCGAACGGTTTTTATAGCCGTGCGGGACCTTCCAGATCTCCGAGATGGACCAATGAGATCTGGAGCAGGACCTGGGCACATGACTCCCGATCTCCAATGGGAGATTATCTCGTGAGCATGCCCAGTAGTAGCAAAGAGGAACTTAGTCTTTGGAGCGGTCTGCTGCAAAGTAATCTTCTCTGCAGTAGATAGACAGCAGGAGACCGTGGAATGTGAGGCTCTAGATTCCTGCAGAGCAGACGCAGAAAGCTGATGCCTAACATTACCCCCCCTCCTGGCGCCCCCTCCTCTCTGAGCCTTCCATTCCACCACCCTGTGCCCATCAGAGGCATAGGCCTCAGACTCGTCCGGAGCAAGTCTGATGTCCCGGTAGGTGACACGGAAAACCGGGACATGTGGAAGGTATCAGAGGCAGCAAGATCGCCAGGTTTAAGAAGGGACACGTGGGAGACAACGGGAGCGGCAAAACCGCCTGGAGCATCAGTTGAAATGGAACGCCGCGGTGTGACGGCGGACGTCTCCACTCTCTGCTTAAGGAGGCTAACCCGAGCACATTAGGCGCATGTCTGAATATATTTTTTAATGTCCCGAGCCCTGTGTGGTCACCAATACGACCCTGCCAGGAGTTTTGTGGTCTGCATGTAGCCACAGTAACCACCCGCCCTGGATGCATGTGCCTACGTGAGGACCTTCGGCCGAATGTGGGGAGGGACAAAGTTCTTGCCCGGCGGCACAGAGTTTGGCCATTGCGGGACACTGTTGTCCTGAGAAACAGCGCATTGACAATGGCAACCGCAAATGGAGTTTTGCGACGGACGAGCCTCGAGAACGGCGCGAGACACCTCCATGGGCTCTGAGAGTGGAGTCTCTGGCTCGGGTGGTTCTAGAGGTTCAAAAAAGTTGGGAGCGGAGGTAACCTTCTGTTTGAATTGAGCACGCTCCAGACTGCGCTCCGAAAAACGGAGATCAATGCGGGTGGAAATGGCAATCAGCTCTTCCAAACTTGCAGGAACCTCTCTGGTAGAGAGAGCATCTGTCACGGTCACGTGTGTCTGGACGCAGTGAGTACCGCAAGGGGAACCCATATGACACACGTGACCCTGGATACACCACCTCCAGTTGGGCGAATTTAAATAATAAGACGTGCAGCTGGATACACCGCCTCCAACTGGCGAATTTAGGTATTACACGTATTTATACAATAGTCTGGAAACCCCACCTCCAGTAAGGCAAATTTAAATAATAAAGGGGAACCTCGGTAACATTAACAATGGTGGGCCCTGCGATAGGGAATAGGGACGTGGAGACCTCCTGTACTCCCCTGAGCCAGAGTTCCTGCACTCCTAACATTCCCTATGCCGGTTCCGCACCGGGCGACGCACAGGATACCTTTTAACCCTAGCTCGCCCTGACCTAAACCCTCACTAGGGAATTGGTCGGTGCGGAAACTATCCCACCACTGCACTAAACACACACAAGGAAAGATGACAATACAGGGGAGACACCACTTAGCTTTGCTCTGTTGCGTACGCTCCTAGCAACAGAGCCCACCACCTGCGTGCATCTTCTCCTCCACCCGGATCCATCACCTTAACTGGATAATTCATCATAGTGCAGCCTTGGAGCAGAGTCCACCACCAATTGCAGAAGTCCAGTAACAGAGTCCCAAAGTTGAGTTCAGCTCCTGCCCAAAAAGTCAAGCATGCTTGAGTCCAGCTCTCAGCAACCAAGTCCCGCATGCTGAGTGCAACTCTCTCCATAGTCGTCACTCCACCAAGCCATGCAAGCACTTCCTGCCGACACCATAAACTGTGACTCCACCACACCATGCCAACCCTTCTTGCAGACCACATAGCTGCCACTCGTCCCCTCTGGCTGGGCTGTGCAGGACTCGTGTTCAGCTCCTTCCTCACCCAGGCTTGCTTCCCAAATGACGAACACAATATCACCCACTTGAACTCTTTTAAAGAGCCTCACACCTGAATTATAATTAAGTGCACATTAAACCAAAGAAACTAAAGTGCACTACCGCTCACCACCACTGGGGCAACTTAGAATGAACGACACCACGTGTAATAATTCTAATGGCCACCGGGGGCAATCACACCACTTCGGCACCAAGCCAAAGGAAAAAAGTTCACTTATCCATTTAATCTGTCAGATCCATGCTGGATCATGACAGCATCCTTAACATGCTCCGCCAAACCTCTCCAAAACACAGGGATGAGGGCTTTATCAGACCACTCCAGCTCGAAAGCCAGTGTCCGAAAACGAACGGCATACTGACTAACCGAGAGGGATCCCTGAGTCAAAGCGAGTAGCTGAAGAGAGGTGTTGTGCGTGACCCGTGGTCCCAGGAAGACCTGCTTAATAGCTGTTAGAAACTGAGCAGCGGTTCGAACCTCTGGGTCACCACGCTCCCATAGTGGTGTAGCCCACTCCAACACCTTGCCCGACAGAAGGGAAACAACAAACCCCACCTTGGCCCGTTCCATAGGGAATCGCGCAGCCAGTAACTCCAGCTGGATAGATCACTGGCTGACAGAACCCCTACAGGAGGCGCCATTGCCAGAAAATTTATCGGACAATGGGAGGCAGGTAACTGTCGGTGCATGGGAGGACGTGGACATAGGTGAAACCGCCTCTGCGATCGCCTGTACAGCAGCCTCCGAAGACTTCGCCGCTGCGATAACACTCTCAAGAGTAGCCAACCGGCCCTCTAGCTGGCGAATGCACTGAAGGAGTTGCTGCTGATCTGCCATTACTAGCCAGACCCTGGCGCTATTATAATGTTAGGAATGGCGGAACGCACTAAATAAAAATAAATAACAAAGTGCATTCGCCGCTTGGGGTCCACCGTGCAGTAGGTATTACACCGCTGCTAGGTAATGACAGAGGAGCAATATGGCGGTATGATGCACACGGGTTGAACTTCACCTGGAGTGCGCAGAGCGGGCTCTGTTCACACACAGAGGTGCCGATATGGCGGTATAATGCGCACGGGTTCAACTTCACCCGGAGTGCGCAGAGCGGCTCTGTTCACACACAGAGGTGCCGCAACAAAACATACAAAATGCTGAACCTGTTAGTGACACAGGCCTCAGGTAAATGCACACATGGCATCTGGTCACAGGAGTAGGACCCAAGACAGGGGAGCTGCGTCCCTCTAGACTTACCGTGTGTGCGGCATCACTTCTGCGAGCGCCAAGAAGGACTGCAACTGCAGCACGGCATAGGACACTGCCACTCGACGACAAAGCCAGAAAGCAAGCGCAATGTCGGACGCTAGCGGTGCAGTGTGCACAGTGGCTTAAGGCTTGCCACTGACTGGGGCTGACTGCTAAACTAATCCCCTATCCACATGCGTAATATCAGAGGGAAGGGGTTTTATAATGAATCAGTCACCAGAAACATACATCCGTCACCATTCACACATAGCAAGTATAGTCTATACCAGCGCATGGCCGAACGGTCATGTGTGCTTTTTATAGCCATGCGGGACCTTCCAGATCTCCGAGATGGACCAATGAGATCCGGAGCAGGACCTGGGCACATGACTCCTGATCTCCAATGGGAGATCGTCTCGTGAGCAAGCCCAGTAGGAGCACAGAGGGGCTTAGTCTCTGGAGCGGTCTGCTGCCAAGTAATCTTCTCTGCAGTAGATAGACAGCAGAAGAACGCAGAATGTGAGGCTCTAGATTCCTGCAGAGCAGACGCAGAAACCTGACGCCTAACACATAAGGTCTACCTTCAGCCTTCAAAACTATGTTACTATGGTACTATGTTACTTTGGTTTGACCCCATCTTCCACTCTCCAGTGCATACATCTGTTATATGTATGTTTGGTATTTTCCATTACCGTTTCCTCCTTCTCACGTATCTTCCCTACCCGATCTATCTATTATGGTAAACGGCATCACGCTCTCTCCCGCACCTGAAATCCGCTGCCTCGGAGTAACTATCGACTCTGCCCTGTCCTTCAAACCACACGTCCAAACTCTTGCCACCTCCTGTCGCCTCCAACTCAAAAATATTTCCATAATCCGTCCCTTCCTCAGTCCTCAATCTACAAAAACTCTTGTAGATGCCCTCATCATCTCCCGCCTTGACTACTGCAACACTCTCCTCTGTGGTCTCCCTGCTAACTATCTTGCACCACTACAGTCTGTCCTCAATTCTGCTGCCTGACTAATCCACCTCTCTCCTCGCTACTCCTGTCTCTCCCCTCTGCAAATCCCTCCACTGGCTCCCAATTCCTCAACGAATCCAAATCAAACTACTAACACTGACCTACAAAGCCATCCACAACCTTTCCCCTCCTTATATCTCTGAACTAATCTTCCAATATATTCCCTCACGTAATCTTCGATCCTCCCAAGACCTCCTACTCTCCTCCACACTTATTCGTTCCTCGCACAACCGCCTCCAAGATTTCTCCCGAATATCCCCTATCCTCTGGAATACCATGCCTCAACACGTCTGATTATCCACCACCCTCGGATCCTTCAAATGGAACCTGAAAACCCATCTTTTCAGGAAAGCTTACAGCCTGCAATGACCAATCTGCCGCCTCACCACCGCCTGAGCTGCCGCCTCATCACCACCAGAGCTGCTGCACCCCCGACCTTCTGTCTCTTCCCCACTATCCCGTAGAATGTAAGTTCGCAAGGACAGGATCCTCTCCCCTCTGTACCAGTCCGTCATTGTAAATTTGTTTACTGTTAACGATATCTATAACTTTGTATGTATCCCCCCTTCCCATGTACAGCACCATGGAATTAATAGCGCTATATAAATAAATAAATAATAATAATAATTACCGTTGTTCGTATAACTTTGTTAAGTCTGGTTGGTGTATTGCAGTAGACTACTACTCCCCTCTTCCCAGGGTGGGGGAAGGGTACGGACAGAAGGGGGATTCAGGAGTTAAGGCAAGGTATGTGGCCCCGGTGTATTCACTATTCACCATCAGAAGTAATCCAGGGCGAGCTAGGGCGGAGGGAAGGAGCCCCTGGTCCCAGGACATGCGATAACAGAGTCTTGACAGATAGTATATAATGTGTACACATAAATCCAGTGACTTACCAGTGATGTCTCCGTCATCTTCATTTTTCTTCTTTATCTGATACAGACCACTATGACACCTTCCAGCCACAACAAAACACAAACATCTATAAATGATCGCTTTTAGAGCACCTTATGCCCCCCACTTTTACACTACGCCAGATGAAGAAAAGTGCGATGGTGGCATCCTACATGCCTGCATAGTGACTGTGTCCCCAAAAATACAATTTTTAACAGTAAAAGTATCCTCTCTTTATGTGGCCTCCCCATATAGTATTAATGTAGATGTTCCCTTTCGTGGATTCCCGTACAATAGTAACATTACTATTAGTGTCCCATACAATATTAATGTACACCTTTAAGCTCAAATGCAACAGTAATATCTTCCTCTCCATTGTCACCCATACAGTAATAACGTTCACCTATTGTGTCCTGATACAGTTGGAATGTCAAAAATTGTGGCCTCATATATTAATAATCTATAAGGCCACAAGGAGGCGGTGTTAATGTATGGGACCACAATGGGCATATTGATAATGTGTGGGGTCACAATGGGCTTATTGTTAATGTATGGAGCCACAATGGGAGCATTGTTAAAGTATGAAGCCACAAGGTGGGCATTATTAATATACAGGACCACAATGGGAGCATTGTTAAAGTGGCATCCACCATTAATAAAGTCCCTCTATAAGTCTATATAGTATAAGGTCCCCCATTCTGCACCTTTCTTTTTGTGAAATCTTATGTAAAAAAAGGATTTTAATTCTTCTTCAAAGTCATTTACTTCACACCAGTTAAAGAGGACCCATCACCCAAATATTTGTCATTTGCGCAGTGGATGAATCCCCTCAGTATAACAGTAATGCACTCTTTACTGTATTCTATCTGAGTAAGCTCAAATATGTTGAGACTTTCACTTCATAGGAAACAATTCTAAGGTATTCTATGTAGCATCTGAATAGTAAATGGATCATTGTACTCAGTTCTGGTCAGGACTCATGGTGAACAAATCAATTCACATTTCCTCATTCCTCAGGAGAATTAATTTACCTATTTCCTCATTATGTCTCCCAAAGGGAAGTAAAAATGTAATAAATTAACTCCTTCACACCTATGGACATAAATGTACATCATACTCTGGAAGGAACGTGTGTTGAGGTTACTCCACACGCAGCCGGTCAGCAAAATCCAGGAGACAGAGGTTTTGCTGGAGCAGGGGAAAGTGAGTAATGTGAAGGTTATCATTTTAAAAAATGCAAGCAAACAAGCTTTAAAAAATTATTAGTGCACAGCCCTGCTGAAGAATGTTTTTTTTAATAAAAGCTGAGGATGCCGTAAGAAACTTTCATTAAATGTAATATGGAGAAAAAGCTGCGTATCATTGAAAAATCATATTTTCCCATAATAGACCCATAATAAAGACCCATAGGGAGTCAATGCCGACATACAGATGAATTCACATGCTGCTAAAATGCCACTCATTTTTGGGGTACAGATTCGGCACCTGAAATCTGCAACAATTTACAATACAATACGTGTGAATGACGCTTTTTAAATCTAATCCATGACAATAAAATTCATTGGACATTGAGAGCATGCGGATTTATAGCAGATTTTCTTCATTGATTTTGCTCTATGGCAAAATCCTCTGCAAGGTGATGCACAGTGCCAAAAGTCTTTGCTCTAGTGAAGTGCCCATAGGTCGTATTAATGCGCCAGTTATCACCGAGTCAGGGCTGATTATGTGCACCGTACTGGACGGATAATGTGAGTCTGCCTTTAATAACAATTTCTTTGTTTCAAACAATGTTTTATTTATCCATGTCTAGTAATCCTAGGATTAATTGTTAATGATTCCCATGTGCTTACGCTAAACAATACTAAACCTATGTGCTAATGCATTACTTGGGGCTGATTTGTATGCTTGCAGGAGGAATAATTGTTTCTGTGATCTCCACATGTCCTGGTAATTACTTTCTAATATTTGAGATTTTCATAAAGCCCAAGCTCAAGATGTTTTAATCGACCATCCCATGTTCACATGCCTCAGTACCGCCAGCTGCCTTTCTATCCAACAAATTTCTACATGGCTGAAGACTACTTCAATAATATGTAACCATCTAATCATGGCTGGGGCTACAAGACTACCCACCACATGGTAGTAACTAACATCTGCCTGATAGTGATGTGTTGTTGTGGAGCAACACAATACTTCTCTCGATGATAGACATAGACACCAGGGAAGCTTTCCCAACATTTAATCTGATTTTATTTTGATCTTATTATACTTTGGATTATCACTTCCTTTGTGTTTCCATTCGAGGATCCTGTGATGTGCAGTAGCATGTCATAAGTGAAAGTCAAAGGCGAAAAGAAAAGCCCAGTCTGATAATATTAGGTTCCCTCCTAAATACTTTAATGTTTGCCTTCAAAATTAGCTGTAGGCAATAACATGTGTACCTGTGAAGGTGGTCCATTGCTCTTACGTTTAATGATGAGTCTAGTTCTTGATCACTACCACGAAAATAGAACTCTACAAATTTCTCTGAGCTACATTCATTATCTTAATGAGGGCTGGGATTGACAAAGATTTAGTGGCTTAGTGCGAGAATAAGTTCAAACGCAGCGTCCGGGAGACCTAAACCGAACTATTGATTCTATAATTAATTAGTTTCACATTAAAGTAACAATGGATAATGTATGGCAAAAGAAATAACATTAAGTCTTTTAAACTGGATTCTAAGCTTTTACTGTAATTATAAGTCCATACTTGATCTTCGGGTCTGACTATCGTTATTAAAACAAGAAAACTTTATACTAACAAGCTGACAATAAAGCACAGCTCTCAGCAAATCCTCCTTTTATCTGTAGAGAACATACTGAAGGTTTATGTATTCAAACAAATCTTATTTTTCTATGTTTTTATGTTGAAAATCTCATGTTGCATTGCTTGTGTCTTTATCCCTATGTCATCTGAATTAGGACCCGGCAAAAAAGGGCAATAACCATAGAATAGCACAAAAATAAGCCAAAAGTATTGAGTTTTACTAGTGCACTTTTAATTTCCTGGAATTATTGCTCATTCAGTTACCATGATCTGGTGGTGGTGCATCATATGATCCCTAAGAACAAAATACTTTTTTTTATCCCTGGCAGCATCCATCAGGTAATAATAATCTTTATTTTTTAATATAGTGCTAGCATATTCCGCAGCACTTTACAGTTTGCACACATTTTCATCACTGTCCCCGACAGGGCGCACAATCTAAATTCCCCATCAGTATGTCTTTGGAATGTGGGAGGAAACCGGAGTACCCAGAGGAAACCCACGCAAACACGGGGAGGACATACAAACTCCTTGCAGATATTGTCCTTGGTGGGATTCAAATCCAGGACTCCAGCGCTGCAAGGCTGCAGTGCTAACCACTGAGCCACCGTGCCGCCCCAAGAGGTAAGAGTTAGGAGTCGACACCCTTCTACTCATGACTGGTTCCACTGAAATCTGTAAGTTAGGCTGACAGTAATCTAATGTGTGTGGTCACCTCAAGGGGTGCTAGCTTTTGACAGTGAATTATTACAGTACTTATTGATCGCTGAGGTCCGACTGCTGGTACTACATGTGATCCCTAGATTGAGGTTCTGACACCCTGGAACAAGGCTCTGCGGAGCCCTGTCTTGAACGAAGAGCAGTTGCACATTATAGACCTGTATTCACGGCCTATGGGACTGCAAGAAATAGCATTGTGCTCAGCTCAGCTTTCTCCAACAGTCCCATAGATAATGAATGCAGCAGAGGTTGATCATGGACCTCTGTTCCATTCAAGGTTGAATTTTCGAGATCCAGGAATCCAATCTTTGATTCACCAGTTGTCACAATGGTCAAAATCCTCAGAGACAAGTAAGTTATTCCCTATCCTATTGATAGGAAATAACAATATTATGGGAATAACGATTTAGAGGCTAACTGCACTTTCAAGCCACTTTTCATAATAAACTTTCTCGTATGTCCATGAGGACTAGTATTCTATATTATGTATTGCAGCTGACATTTTTATCAGTTTTTCTCTCTGCAGTTTCTATCTGACCTAGTGCGAGAAGACTAGCTGCTAGGGGTTTTCGCATGTACTACACAGCACACGGAGACAGATTCCTGCTCTTCACACCATTTTTAGCACAAAGAAAGAAGTAAAAGCAGTGTAGATGACATTATACACTATGGAGTTGTGTTGTCGTGAATCCAGATCTGGTGTGAGGTCAAAGATTTTTTAAGGTGCCGCACGATCTTTTTGTGCCTTCAGCTGCCTGTTACATTTACAGTGTTTGTAGAATATTAGCGTAAGGCTGGAGTCACACTAGCGAAAAAATCGGACGAATGCAATGCGATAAAAAATCGCATTGCATTCATCCCAGCATTCATCCCAGTGTTACTCTATGGGGCAGCTCTCATCATCCGATTTTTTTTCGGAACATTTCCTCGGACCGAGACAATCGCAGCATGCTGCGATTGTCACCAATTTTCGGATCGGACTCGCCAATGCAAGTCTATGGGTGCGATTAAAAATCGGATTACAAACGGACCACAAGTGTGACTTGCGATAAAATCGCAAGACTTCTCCAGGTCACAGGAAAGAGCATCAGGCATTGGCATTGGAAGTCAATTTGATGCTTAGATGAAAATAAAATCGGTTCATCGCCAGAAATTCGTATGACAGACGGATCCCTGGACAAGAAATCTTTGTGCGATATCGTACCGTAAAAATCGGACCGATTTTTTAATAGTTGTGTGTGACTCCAGCCTAAGGTGTGAGTTGGCACGTAGAAGAGCAGATCACAGCAAATGGTAATTTGACCACAATAGTTGATATCACTTCTTATAACATTGATATAAATAACAAGATGGTGTGGAGGAAGTAGCCAATTTTCATTTTTAGGTTTTCATATTTTACTTCCTTTGTTCAAATATTCATAATTTTTCTATTCTTCTATAAGCACAGCCATATGTAGGTTTGCAATTTTTTTTAGGAAGAGCTGTAGTTTTGAAAGACACTGTTAGGGTTTGCGGATATCACTAAATAAAATAAATAAAATAAATCATAAATAGCGATCACAACCCGGGGTCTTCCATGCAGAGATGTAAAACTGCTACTAGTGTGAGCAATGACGAACTAAAGACAGCAAGCAAACGCCTTAAAGAGAATCTGTCACCCATTTTTAGTGATATCATGTAAAGATATCATTCAATTCTGTGTCACAAAAGGATTATATTAGTACTTTTGATCCCCCCTGACCCCGAACCTTTGATGCTTAAATACCTTTTAAATCTGTCTTCCGATGTATGTAAATCTGGTCAGATGGGAGTGGCTTATTCTCCTTCCCCCACCCCTGTCTTGCTCTACGTATTTTGTTATTGTTAGTCTTGCGTTAACGTAGTTTTTCAGCACCTGCGCATTGAAAAGGCCGCTCTCACTAACGCAGTATGCTTGAGCAGTGCGCATTACCCCGGAACATGAGGAAGAAAATTATCTACTGAACGCACTGCTCAGACCTTTTCTCAGGTATCCGGCGTCCAGGAAGAGCGTCTCTGGCATGTAAAGACTTCCGGGTCATAGACAGCAGGGAAAAATACCCGCGCATGCGCTGTAGTGATTATATGCTTTGCCCACAGTTGGTCAAAGCATACTGCGCAAGAGCGAGCGGCCTTATCAATGAGCAGGCGCAAAAACACAACAGCATCTGTGATATTCACAGATGAAATTACATCCAGCAAGCTAAGGTGGGGGGAAGGAGAATAAGCCATGCCCATCGGACCAGACCGCGGCGATTTACATACACCGGAAGAGTGATTAAAAAGGTATTTATGCATCAAAGGTGTGGGGTCAGGGGGGATCAAAAGTACTAATATAATCCTTTTGTATCACAGAATTGAATGATATCTTTACATGATATCACTGCGCTAACTCCATGCAGTATGAACAGAACGTACAACACTCAGCTCTGTTAGCTTCACAGAGAGGTAGAGCTAAAGGGTTGTGCTCGTTCTGTAACTGACCCATGCCAATCGCACACTTGGCCGAAACAGATGCTGAGTCACAAGAAAAATACAAAAACTGACGCTAACTACAAACCCCGTAGACTTCACAGGGGAGCACAGCTCTTTGGTTGGATCTTGCCCTGTACGTCCAGTGTGCTAACCGCACATATGTGAAAAACAGATGCTAAGCCAAGCAGGTACAAAAATCCCTAGCTGACTAAAACTCAGGAGGCATCTAAACACACTCGCATGCATACAGAGTGGTATCCACTCACACACTCTAACCATAAATGATACTAGTGCACTGGCGTGCGCCTCTGAGAGCCTTTTATACATTAGGCTCATGTCCAGATGGACAGGACTTTGCCCGTGGACCAATCCAGAGCTGCCACATCACCTGAGCAGCTGGCGTCCGACCTCCAATAGGAAGACGCCACATCACGGACATGATCAGAAAGGTGATCTCTGGACCTCTGGACTTAGCCTCCTGAGCGCAAGGCAGTACCTGTATGCCACTGCTTACTAAAGGCTTAGCATCAGCAGTAACCAAGCACATGGCATGAACCTGAGTAAGACACTGGGGCTGATGCCTGTGCTGAGCAGCAGTCTTAGTGGCTGGACCCGAATGGGAGACGGTAGGGCCAGACAAGGCTTGGGATCCATCCCATGCAGTGGGAAAATCATGGTACCTAACAGATACCATTGATTTTACCAGATAATGTACAGGAAAATGGAATAAACATTCCAAGTGAGGAGGACTAATGAAAACACCCTATTCAAACATTATTTTTGGGTTTAATTTTTATGTCACTAACTGTGCAGTTAAAATGACTTGGCAACACGATGCAACAGGTCAGTGTAACTATGACAATACCAAACTACTGAACATGTACAAGTTTTTTTAAACTCTTTTAGTTGCTTAAAAAGTTCTGAACTTTGTAAAAAAAATTATTTCTGTATTCATTCTCTAAGATTTTTTTTTAATTTTCTCTCAATGTAGCTGTGTGAGGTCTTTTCTTTGCTTGCCGAGTTGGGGTTCTAATTGATATTATTTAGGTTAATATAATATGTTTTGATCTCCTTTTACTGCATTTTTTAATGTTGAATGTATAACAGCAACTTAAAAAGGAAGTTTTAGGCCGGAGTCACACTGGCGAGGAATACGGGAGAGTGAGAGGCGCTAAAAGCACGCATTAGACACGGACAAATGATTCTCTATGGGGTCACTCGCACCAGCCGTATATTTCTCCTCCGTATCCTACGCTCCGTGCCACTCACAGCATGCTGCGATTGTCAGCGTACTACGCCCGTAGTACGCCAATGCAAGTCTATGGGTGGCAAAAAATACGCATTACACACGGAACACACGTGTGACCTGCGAGCAATACGCAGGTCTTTTGGCTGGTGAACAGGAAATGGGCCAATCCATCATCAGGAAGCGTAGACATGCAAATGAGCTCAAAAAGCGCTCCAGACATCCAGGAAGTACGCCTCCACGGAGTACAGCAGCAGCATGGCATCCACATATATTAATGTAGAGATGCTAATTGTGCTGGTGCAGGAGCGTCCAGAAATATGGGACCCACGCGACGCAAACTATGCGAACCGCACAAGAAAGGAGGCGTCATGGAGGCGCATCTGTCGCCAGATGTACCATGACTTTGGTGACAGACCACGTGATGAGCAGCATAAAATTCGTAAGTGCAACCATAAAAATATAATTAACGTTAGCGCGCGCTCTAAAATGAATCTACAATCAGCCCCCCCCCTTCCTGTGCATGTACTTTTATTAGCCTCATGAGGCCGTTACATTAGGATGTGACACGTGGCTTCACACAGCCATAATTAGGGGTTAGGCCACAAGCTCCTCATCCTCCTAGCCACTAAAATTTGTTTCAGGGGAGCTAATGAGACCCTGGGTATTGGCACAATTACATATGCCACCATGGGTAGAACGCACACCCCATAAGGCCCCATGCCTAGACTACTGTTTGAAAATGTGACCTCTCAAATATCTGATTTTGACAATCTTTCCTGTCACATTGCAGTGGAAGATGTGATGAAACGGTGGAGAAGCATCCGGGACCAGTACCGCCGGGAACGCCAGCAGCGGTCCAGGAGTGGGGATGCTGGCCATGTCAAGCGCAAATATATCTACTATGACCGGCTGAACTTCCTCGCCCCAATTCTGGCTCTGAGACCGTAAGTACATACCTCACACCACATGACACAAAAACATTACACAAATACTTTACAGGGACAAAAATATTGATGTATTTTTGCCTCTGTTCGATTTCATAACAGAACTCAATCCAACCTTACGGATCGAGGAACGGCCTCAGAGGCAGAGCCCATTATAGATCCTGTAGGGGATGAGGTGGCTGGCCCATCTTCTCCCCCTACAAGAAGGATGGCTGAAGAGGAGGCATCACCAGAACACACAATGGCTGCCCTCCACAACACACCACCAGGACGGTCTGCAGCTGCAACCTCACCCATCCTGGAAGAGATGGGCAACATGTGCAGCAGCCCAACTGCCCAGATCAGGCCCTCCCCACAGGCTGCTCTAGCATCACGGCGAATAAGAAGAAGGCGCCATGTCACCATTCAAGAGAGCAGGACCAATGTGGACACTGGGGTGCTGAATTACTTGTCCAGAGTCACTACAGATGATGGTGAGGAGGCCTATGCACGTAGCCTCACCCTTTATCTCCGTGCCCTTACCCGTGAGGTCAGGCTCCGTATTAGGGGGTGTATTCAGATCCTGCTTGATGCCAGCACCCCCCAATACCCCATATGAGGTGTTTGAATTTCTGGAGAGGTGGCAGCTTTCACCAAGAAATTTAATGCGCATGAGACCATCCACACAGATGCTTGCTCAAGCAGGGTCTGAACAGCCCCTAATACGTGGGCCAACACCTCAACCCCTTCCTCCCCCTACCCATCCTTCTATTCCGCAGCCCCAAGTGTCTTCATCAAGCCAACCCCACCAATATGGCCACTTGTACCCACCCAGTGTTGGAGGCTGGTCCCAACCTGGTTGGGGACGATCTGGCTATCTTGGTGGGTATGAGCCACGGGCCTACCAGAGCCAACAAGAAGCCCCTCACCATCATCATTATTGCTCTGGCCAGTGTCACCAACAGGCCCAGGAGGCTGGACAACAACAGCATCATGGGCAACAGTATGGCCCCACACAGGGCGATGTTGGCCACAATGTCCAGCAGCACCCACAGGCTGTTCCTCCCCGTTCCCCTTCCCCTACATATGAGGATTTATGAATCAAAAGTTTGGAGATGTCCAGTAACAGGTAACTGGTGCTTCTAATCTAGACAAAAAAACAGGTGTTCTCCTTCACCAACATTTAGAACATAATTTAACACTCACATTTTTAAACAATGTTTTCCAAACATTTGAAACAATCCATCATGACAGGCAACGCTACCTCACGCCTTTCACACAGATATTACATGTGTGTATAAAAGAGAATATTTAAATGCGCTATACTGTTACATGAAAGGATGAAAATACACTAGTCACTTGCTAACGCATAGGAAAGGCGTGCTTGCCTTTAGTTAAGTAGTCAACTTTGTTGTTAACAATCTCTAGTAAAACAATTTGAGGCGACCAGCATTCAGAATATCACGCTCTCTCTATGTCTTAACAAGTGATTTTTGTATTTTCATCCTTTCCGGTATAGCATGCTTAAATATTGTCTGTTCTACAGACAGGTAATATCTGTGTGAAAGATGTGAGGTAGCCTTGCCTGTCATGGTGGAATCTTTCTATGATTGGATAACATTATGAGGAAATGTGAGTGTTATCTTATTGACTTTATTTAGGTGATGGAGCTCACCCTTTGTTGCCTAATCAAGGTTAATGTAGGCATGCAGCAATGTTGTTATTGCATAATGTTTGTTGCAGTTTTTTTCTGTAATGTTAATGTTACACCAAGTTAAAGAAGGCACAAAGGGTCATTTTGGCAATTGCCAAATTTGTGTTATGGCAAAATTATGCTTTCCTTTAAGCAAAACAAAAAAAAAAAGGCAAAATTAAAAATTTGTCTACTCTAGTTAACGTCTCTGTGTGATTATTCACAATCCCTCACAACATACTAACAGACACCAACCAATGCAATGAAACACTCATAGAATCATAAAAAGGCTTGAGTAATATATATTTAGACACACTTTGAAAAAAAAAAATTATAACATAGACACAGCATTCTCTTGCCAAGAAGTTGCCCCCTCAGGTGAGATAAAGTAATTCGTGAATATATCACGCACTTTGAGGCCAGAGAGCGGTCTACGTTGAGGGATGATAGGTGGTCTCACCCTGCGCACATTGTCCGGCCTACGCACAACACCATCAGAGGAGGAACAATCATGTATCCTGGTGAAGTTATGCAGAACAACACAGGCTTTGACAACTTCATTCACATTTTGCTCACTCAACTGAATGGCAGACTGGAGTACCCGCCATTTGGCACAAAGAATCCCAAAGGAACACTCCACCAGTCGCCTAGCACGTGATAGGCGCAAGTTAAAAATTCTGCGCCTGTGGTCAAGGTTGCGCCGGGGATATGGCCTCATGACATTGCGTGATAACTGAAAGGCCTCATCTGCCACAAGGACATAAGGGACTGATTGTTCAGGGGAGCCTGGTAGCTGGCGTGGTGGTGGTAGATCCAACTGGTTGGTGCGTAGCCGCCGACCCATTATGGAAGTATTGAAGACTCTAGAGTCTCCCGTCCTTCCATAGGCCCCAATGTCAACAATTATAAACTTGTATTGAGGGTCTACCAGAGCCAACAATACAACAGAAAAGTATTGCTTATAATTGAAGAATTGGGAGCCTGAGTTCGGCGGCTTACGCACCCTGATATGTTTGCCATCCAGGGCCCCAATACAATTTGGAAACTGGCAGTTCTCCTCAAAGTCCCTTGAAATCCTTAACCAGTCTTCCATCCTGGGCTCGGGTAGGACCACCTGATGGAGTCTTGTCCAGATTTCTGCACATGTAGACCTCACTATGCCTGAAATGGTTGACTTTCCAATGAGAAACTCATGGTGGAGGGCGGCATAAGACAGGCCAGTGGACAGGAAGCTGTAGAACAACAGAAATAGTACAGGTTAGAATGGGTAAAGTAAAAAAAAATCAGTTACATGCCGACCAAACTTGGTAGGGAATGAGAGAGAACAACACACACATATTTGGTGGCACAATGACTAAGTGATATGCAGTACATATTAGATGTAACATTCTGCTGTGTCAGGTGAAACATATTTTGAGTAAGATGAGGGTATTAAACTTTGTCCAAGAAGGCCAAAAAACATAAATTAACACACACATTATGAACATAGAGAATGTGGTCGTGGAGTACATACCGTATTGTGAGTAGAAGTCGCTCCTCTGCAGATATGGCTTTGCGCATCCTAGTGTCCTGAAAGGTGATCCCAGGGCGCACTGTCTCCAAGAGGCGATCAAATGTGGAAATGCTCATTCGACAGTACTGGTAAAATTTGTCCGGATGCTCCCGCAGAGACGAATAGAGGCGGTGAAAATGACCTCTTGTGAGTCGTTGCCTCAAAAGTGGATGTACCCACATGCGTCTCCTCCTCCGCAGATCCACTATCACAGGATATGGTTGGCCAAAGCGCCGTGACAAAAGCCAGGTAAAGAGAACCTGCTCGGTTGTATTGAATGTCAGACCCTCGGCCATGCTGCACAAAGAACACCAACACACCTCGTGAAAGCAAGGTGAGAAATGTACAGAATGTAGGCAGCCACCTGTTTCTGAGTGTCTAAATAGGGTGCAGGCTAATGATTTAAATTCTTTGCAGGCCTCAAAACCGTTAAATGTCCATTTTGCAAGGCTGCGAGAAAATCTCGCCATACGGATTGATTACGGATTACATAAGGATACACACATGCGCAAAATACGCGACCTCACCTTGCTTACGGATGACCTACGGACCACTATTTAGTGGTCATTGATCCGTATTACGCATGTAAAATACTGACCGTATTTTGCGCAGGTTAGTGTGACTCCAGCCTTAGTGTTTCAATGGTTTTTATTTACAACGTTTGCTGTAGAGATTAAGAAATTTTATATTTTCATAGATTAGACTTTTATAGGTGCAGAAATACCAAGTATGTATATATTGTCTGTGTGTATTTTTATATTTGTTTAGTTTTAACTAGGAAAAAGGGCAGTCATTTGCATTTATTTTTTCAATTTTATTTTATTTTTGTGTCTATAGGATTTTTATATAGAACTATTGCGGTTTATAGTTCTAAGTCTATGAAGACCAACCTGTGGCTGGACTTCACAAGAAAGAAAAGGCAATAATGGGGGCCACAGCTGCCATGGCAACCCATCGGCAGCCTACAATCACATCATGGAGGTCAATGGAAATGTGCATGAATGCTAGTCATGATCGCTGGACTTAAATGCTGGCGTTAACAGCAGGGATCGGCACTATCAAAAATCGTTACTTTGAGAGGGAGATGCCAGCTACGCAACTGGCATGTGAACGATGTGGAGCTGCCTCTGTACCTAAGCCCACTCCTCGCATCCTGACTCTCTCCACAATGTCCATATGAGCATTTAGTGGTCATAGCACTTCAAAGAGAACATTCTTTTGTCATGCACTGCCCAAATTCAGACTTTTATGGTAAAAAAAGGGGCAAGTGTATCACAGTTGTACACATATCTTGTTAGACATGTTAGACACTTTTTCCACCTTTATGCTACCTCTTGGTTTGCTTACTAAAGACCACTATTTGTTGGTATAATTTTAGAGTAATTTGAAACTTTAAAGCCACCCGTAAACCTCATCCTTCTTTTCAAGACACTTTTAAAAACTGTCAAGTGAGTTTCAACAAGTGTCTAAATGCAGTTAATTTAGCACAAGACAAGTAATATTTTTTTGCTGCAAGCTAAGCTAGAATTCTGACTTAGTTTGGTTTGTAAATCTCCCCCGGTGTGTCAGTTTCCCTTGGCATATTTTTTTAGTACATTATAACTGATATAGCTGTGTAAAACCACATATAACACATCATTTTGTGCCAAGTGACAAGCTGAAAATTTATATATTAGGATAGCAGGTCACTGACATTGTGAATAAAAAAATATGTGAAAATAAAAAATACCGGATATTGACTTCTAGATGAAACTGAAGGCATTAAACTTTGTTGCAGAGTTAAAATAAAACCATGAAAACAAACAGAACCTTTTATTGTTCAATGATGTTTTAACTAGTGCTGCCATTAATTCTGCACTTATTCTAAATGGAGTTTTGTGTTTTATTCTGCAACAAAGTCCATAAAAACAATATGGCACCTTGCCAATAACAGCAGTTTTATATCTGCGCTCATAAAAATCTTTGAAGTTCACTCTCTATGGCATGCTCAGGCTTATACTAGTTTATACAACTTGATGGCATTTTTAAGAAGAGGAAATGTCTGCACCGATGCTTATCGTGTAGTTGTTTTCTCACTTTCATTATTATTTTTAAATAAGACACTTTATGGTAATATCTTGCCCAAATAGTTTAATAAAACCAAATAACCAATTTCAGAAGGAAAGCCCCCAATTATAAATATATAAGAACAAAAATTATAAAGTATAGTAACAAAATGTATATACCTCAAAAATGATACCTATACACAAAAACTATTTGGCAGAATTCATAGATTTTATTGACATATAAAAATTTTTAAAACATGACAGACAGAGAGACAAAATGAAAATGAAAGGCAGGGGACACGTGGTGCGACAAAAGTAGATGGAATATGGTCACACTGACCATTGTAAATAACAGGAAGTGACTAATGGTTCATAACCACAATACATGCTATTGTATTATTAATTATTATTTATTATGGTTATCTTCCATTAGCCACTTTTATATTAACCACTATTAATTTAGTTTAATACTATTTATTTTGGATATGTACCATTTACCACTTTCTGTTATTTACAATAGTTCGCTTAGCTTACTTTCCACTTTTTCTTACACCTTCCATTTTATTTTTGCAGTTTAACATGAAGTATTACACTGTTATAATAAAGTAACGCATTGTAATTGTCTGTAATGTGAACTAAACATATAGTGTCTATTAAAAAGAAAAGAAATCCCTCAGCCTTAGAGGAATAAGACTGAAACAGATGATGACCAATACTGTGAGACCAGATCCTTTCCAAAATGAACTACAATGCAGTTGTAACTGAAATATTGATGCTTGGAACAGAAGTAACATATGAATAGTTCAGATCAATGCCCCGTGTAATGAGCCACTTTTGTTGCTAACTTTCTCAATCTACCCTATAAATTTAATTACTTCAAAGAAAAAATTGACCAGATTTGGCAGGAAATTATCTCCCAATCACCTCATACCATGCACTGTCCTCCCTGCCCCACTGCATCTAGCTCACTCTCTGATTTTGAACCAGTCACAGAAGAAGAAGTAAGCAGGCTCCTTGCATCTTCTCGCCCAACCACTTTCAACAGTGACCCATTTCCATCACATCTCCTCCTGTCCCTTTCCCCTGCTGTCACCCCTCACCTAACTAAAATATTTAACCTCTCTTTCTCTTCTGGTATCTTTCCCTCCTCATTTAAGCATGCCATCATACATCCACTACTTAAAAAGTCATCTCTCGACCAAAACCGTGCCGCTAACTATAGACCTGTCTCTAATCTTCCCTTCATCTCTAAACTCCTGGAATGCCTGGTCCACTCCCATCTTATCTGCTATCTCTTTGACAACTCTCTTCTTGACCCTCTCCAATCTGGTTTCCGCTCTTTACACTCTACTGAAACTGCCCTCACTAAAGTCTCTAATGATCTACTAACAGCTAAATCAAATGGTCATTACTCTACATGCTAATTCTCTTGGATCTCTCTGCAGCATTCGACACTTTGGATCATCAGCTCCTCCTCACTATGCTCCGTTCCATTGGCCTCAAGGACACCATTCTCTCCTGGATCTTCTCCTATCTCTCTGACCGCTCCTGTACTGTATCTTTTGCCGGTTCCTCCTCCTCCTCTCACCTTCCCCTTACTGTTGGGATTCCTCAAGGATCAGTTCTAGGCCCCCTCCTCTTCTCCTCGTACGCTGCCCCTATTGGTCAAACAATCAGTAGATTTGGTTTCCATTACCATCTCTATGCTGATGACACCCAATTATACGCTTCGTCTCCTGACATCACGCCAGCCTTTCTAGAAAACACCAGCGATTGTCTAAATGCTGTGTCTAACATCATGTCCTCACTATATCTGAAACTGAACCTGTCAAATACTGAACTCCTTGTGTTTCCTCCCTCTACTAATGTACCTATACCCGACATTGCCATTTCTGTGTGTGGTTCCACTATTACTCCCCAGCAACATGCCCGCTGTCTTGGGGTCATACTTGACTCCGAGCTTTCCTTTGCCCCCACATTCGATCACTGGCTCGCTCTTGTCATCTGCACCTCAAAAACATTTCTAGAATTCGACCTTTTCTTACTTTTGACTCTGCAAAAACTCTTACTGTTTCTCTTATTCATTCTCATCTCGACTATTGTAACTCTCTTCTAATTGGTCTCCCTCTTACCAAACTCTCCCCTCTCCAATCTGTCTTGAATGCTGCAGCCAGGATCATATTCCTCACCAATCGTTACACCGATGCCTCTACCTTGTGCCAGTCATTACACTGGCTACCCATCCACTCCAGAATTCAGTATAAACTTATTACCCTCACCCACAAGGCCCTCCATGGCTCAGCACCACCATACATCTCCTTCCTTGTTTCAGTATACCACCCTACCCGCGCCCTCCGTTCTGCTGATGACCTGAGGTTAGCATTCTCAATAATCAGAACCTCCCACTCTCGTCTCCAAGACTTTACATGTGCTGTGCCAATTCTTTGGAATGCACTTCCCAGGTCAATACGATTAGTCCCCAATCCCCAGAATTTTAAGCGTGCCCTGAAAAGGCATTTATTCAGACTGGCCTATCGCCTCAACACAATAACCTAATCTATCCCTGTGTGGCACAGCCAAAAGTTTTACCATATCCAGGTTCCCCGCATCATGTTCCCACATGCTTTATGCATCCATTAGCCCTCTGTGTCTGTACTGTTACATACTTAACATTATGGCTGGTCCATACAATCAGGGCAACTGTTACCACCCACCTTTCGTGTCTACCTCTTTCCTCATAGACTGTAAGCTTGCGAGCAGGGCCCTTATTCCTCTTGGTATTTGTTATAATCTATGTGATTATTATTATGCTGTAATATCTGTTGTCTGTACAAATCCACTCTGAAATGTAAAGTGCTGCGAAATATGTCGGCGCTATAGAAATAAAATTTATTATTATTATTATTATACGGTGGAGAGTAAGCAGAGGAGGAGGCCAGAGTAGTGAGTGTTAAAATAAGTATTATTTATCTTTGTAATTAGCCGGCTGCCATTTTGCTGAATTCTTAAGGAGTGAATTGCAAAAAAAAATCTGTATTCTGGGAAATATGGATTTTTCTAACATTCAACTAGAATTCAATTCCACTTGAATACATTTCTATTCCATTTTAATCCTACTGTACTCCAATTTTGTTGCTTCTCAGATTTATTCTCTAGTCTATATTTTTCTCAGGTTCATAGTACTTTCTCTATTTTTTACTTCAGTGCTGATTTCCAAATACCAGATATGTGACCACTGCAGCCAATCAAAATACTTTTTTTGCTGCCTAATCTCTTTAATGCTTTGTGTATAGCTTTCCAGTGCATATAGCTTGTGATTTTAATACACTCAAGTGGTTTCTTTTTAGATGAAGACAATTGCAGATAAGTGTCATAGTTCAACCTAAGAATACAGTAATTACAAACATATTGCCATAGAAGACTTTTTGGTAACTGTCACATAGGCACAATATGCTCAATGGTTTGTACATGCAGTCTGATCTGTGGACACCATGGTATAGACCAGGAGAAGCTGAGCAGAATAATATATATGTTTCTTGGAAAATATTCACCATAACTTCTATTTTAGTGATTGTAATCCCTGATGTTTTCATGCATATGAGTCCAGTGGGTGGTCCTACTCAGTGATTAACAGTAATCTCTGCATGCACAATCATACAATGAAGATTGTCTATCACTGAATAAGACCACTGACTGGACTCATGAGCAAACACCAGGGATTTCAATTAATGAAATGTAAGTTTTACTGAAATTTTCCCACATACATGTATATCGACATCATCAGCGCCCGCTACCCTATAATATTGTGCTTGTACTGTAGATCAGATTTCAAAATGACGGGATGTAATTAAAAGAGTTTTGCAAGCTTTTAAAATTGTTGGTTTGCTTTTAGGATAGACAATCATTATTAGATTAATGGTGTTTAGTGATAAGCGAGTATACTCATTGCTCGGGTTTTCCTGAGCATGCTTGCGTGTCCTCCGAGTATTTTGATGTGCTCGGAGATTTAGTCCCTGTCTATGCAGCTGCATGATTTGTGGCTGCTGGACGGGCTGAATACATGTGAGGAATGCCTGTTTGTTAGGGAATCTCCACACGTATTCAGGCTGTCCAGCAGCCGCAAATCATGCAGCTGCGTTGACAGAAAATAAATCTCCGAGCATGCCAAAATACTCGGAGGACCCGAGCAACGAGTATACTCGCTCATCACTAATGGTGTTTTTTTTGTGTAGTTTTGTATTAAGGACAAAATTTAGCAATGAACAGCTATTTTAGGCAACAGATGAACCAATATGATCCCAAATATGTACAGTCATGGCTGAAAGTGTTGGTACCCTTGAAATTGTTCCAAAAATGAAGTATTTCTACCAGAAAATTATTGCAATTACACATGCCTTGTTATACATGTTTATTTAATTTGGGTGTCTTGGAACAACACAAAAAAACTGAGAAAAAAAAGGCTAACTGACATTACTGCACACAAAACCCCAAAAATGGGCTGGACAAAATTATTGTCACCTTTCCAAAATGATGGATAAACAACTTTGTTTCAAGCATGTGATAACAGGTGTGGTCCAAATAAAAATCATACCTGAAACCAAATAAAAAAGGGAGAAGTTGACTCAATCTTTCCATTGCGTGTCTGTGTGTATGCTACACTAAGCATGGAGAACAGAAAGAGGAGAAGAGAACTGTCAGAGGACTTTATAACCAAAATTGTTGAACAATATCAGTAATCTCGATGTTCCTTTCTTCACGGTGCACAACATAATCGATAAGTTTACAACCCATGGCACTGCAGCAAATCTCCCTGTACATGGACAGCAGAGATATATTGATGAAACATTGCAACGTAGGATAGTCCGGATGGTGGATAAGCAGACCCCAATCAAGTTCCAAAGAAATTCAAACTGTCCTGCAGGCTCAGGTTGCATCAGTGTCGGCATGAACTATCCATTGACATTTGAATTAAATGAAACACTATCGCAGGAAACCCAGGAGGACCCCACTACTGACACAGAGGCATAAAAAAGCTAGACTGTAGTTTGCCAAAATGTATGTAAGCTAAAATTCTTCTGGGTAAGCGTCTTAAGGACACATGAAACCAAAATATAGCATTTTGCTAAAGTGCATCATTGTAATGTTTACCAAAAATGTAATGCGGCCTACAAAGAAAAGAACACATACAGTCAAATATTTTGGAGGTTCAAAGATGTTTTGAGGTTGTTTTGCTGACTTTGAGACTGGCTGCTTTGACTGTGTGCAAGGCATCATGAAATCTGAAGATTCCCAAAGGATTTTGGGTTGCAATGTAGTGCCCAGCGTCAGAAAGCTGGCCTTGCATCCTAGGTCATGTGCCTTCAAGCAGGACAATGACCCAAACATACTTGAAGAAGCACCCAGAAATGGATGGAAACAAAGTGCTGGAAAGTTCAGAAGTGGCTAGCAATGAGTCCGGATCTAAATCCCATTGAAACCTGTGGAGAGATCTTAAAATTACTGTTGGGAAAAGGCACCCATCAAATATGAGAGGCCTGGATCAGTTTGCAAAAGAAGAGAGGGCCAAAATTCCAGTTGAGAGGTTTAATAAGCTTGTGGATGGTTATAGGAAGCGGTTGATTGTAGTTATTTATTCCAAAGGGTGTGCAACCAAATATTCAGTTGAGGGTGCCAACAATTTTGTCTGGATCATTTTTGGGGTTTGTGAGAAATATTGCCCAATTCACCTTTTTTCTTTGTTATTCCAATGCACACAAAGGAAATAAACATGTGTAAGGGCAATAATTTTATGCGAGAAATACTTCATTTCTGGAACAATTTCAAGGGTGCAAACACTTTCAGCCATGATTATATGTCTGCACCAATGAAAATACCGTTCAACCATTCACAAGACATTTAAACAGTTGTTCAACCATCAATTTTCTTCTATGTAATATTTATGGCCACTTGCATGAATAGCTTTTAACCCTTTGTACTTTCATTGTGACACCTAAAGAAAAGCCATCATTTTATTTATACACTTGTTTACTTTCATAAACTAATACTACAAGTGAAGATAAACTTTGCAACTATAAAGTCTCCACTAAACAGTGACTGCTGTAATCACTCCTTCTCACTTTAATTGAAAAGCTTATCCATGCATCCTGATTAGTTTGTTAGGCAATCCCTGCATGTATTGCAGCTGTTGAATGGCAGCGAGACATGCAGCTGCGGGGACAAACTTATTATTCGAGCACACCGAAGACACTCGGTCAGCACCTAAGCATGGTTGGATAACACTTTATCCTAGCAGGTTCGCTCATGACTAGAGTTGAGCGATACCGTCCGATACTTCAAAGTATCGTATCGGATGGTATCGGCCGATCTTTAAAAAAAGTATCGGTATCGCCGATTCCGATACCGGAAGTCCCATTCAAGTCTATGGGACTTCCGGTATCGGAATAAGAAAAACCCTTTCCTGCCCTTGTACAGCCTCTCTGGGGTCTGTACGGGCCTTTCGGGGGGCTGTGCCGGCCTGCCAGGGGGTCTGTGCAGGCTCCGGTGGTCTGTGCCGGCCTGCCGGTGGTCTGTGCAGGCTCCGGGGGGCTGTGCCGGCCTGCCGGGGGGCTGTGCCGGCCTGCCGGGGGGCTGTGCAGGCTCCGGGGGGCTGTGCCGGCCTGCCGGGGGGCTGTGCAGGCTCCGGGGGTCTGTGCAGGCATCGTCCGATGGGACTACAAGTCCCATCGGGCGATGCCTGCTACCATGACAGTGATTGACACATTAGCCAATGATGGGACAGTAGTAGTCCCATCATCCGGCTAATGTGTTAAATGTAAAAAAAAAAAAAAAAAAAAAAAAAAAAATTACATGCTACATACATACAACATGCATACTACATACATGCTACATTCATACTACATACTACATACATGCTACATTCATACTACATAAATACTACATGCAACATACGTACTACATATATACTACATGCATGCTACATACATACTGCATGCTACATACATACCACATATATACTACATACATACTACATGCATGCTACATGCATGCTACATACATAACACATATATACTACATGCATGCTACATACATACTACATGCATGCTACATACTACATGCTACATACATACTACATATATACTACATACATACTACATACATACTACATGCTACATACATACTACATGCTACATACATACTACATATATACTACATGCATGCTACATACTACATGCTACATACATACTACATACATACTACATGCATGCTACATACATACTACATGCATGCTACATACATACTACATGCATGCTACATACATACTACATGCTACATACATACCACATGCTACATACATACCACATACATACTACATATATACTACATGCATGCTACATACATACTGCATGCTACATACATACTACATATATACTACATACATACTACATATATACTACATGCTACATACATACTACATGCTACATGCATGCTACATACATACTACATACATACTACATGCTACATACATACCACATATATACTACATACATACAATACATTCATACAATACATACATAGACATACAGTACATATAACATAGAGTAACATACTTACCAATACTTGTCACATTGTTCCCCGAAGCCATTGTCTTTTCCGGAATAAATATTAACATAACAAACCACAAAAATACTCACCCACGATCCGAAGCAGTCCACGAGTGTGTCCCACGACGATCTTGGGTAGAGAACTGCAGCATCAGCTGTTGCTGCCGTTCTCTACGGGCTGCAGGAATCCAATGACGGAAGGTAGGTATCCTTCCGCACTGTATTCCTCCGCCACTTAAAAAAAAAAAAAGTCCCTAGTCTCACTTTATGCCATTGCTGTGTGGGAATTTCCCACGCAGCAATGGCATAAAGTGAGACTAGGGACTTTTTTTTTTTAAGTGGCGGAGGAATACAGTGCGGAAGGATACCTACCTTCCGTCATTGGATTCCTGCAGCCCGTAGAGAACGGCAGCATCATCTGATGCTGCCGTTCTCTACCCAAGATCGTCGTGGGACACACTCGTGGACTGCTTCGGATCGTGGGTGAGTATTTTTGTGGTTTGTTATGTTAATATTTATTCCGGAAAAGACAATGGCTTCGGGGAACAATGTGACAAGTATTGGTAAGTATGTTACTCTATGTTATATGTACTGTATGTCTATGTATGTATTGTATGAATGTATTGTATGTATGTAGTATATATGTGGTATGTATGTAGCATGTAGTATGTATGTAGTATGTATGTAGCATGCATGTAGCATGTAGTATGTATGTAGCATGCATGTAGTATATATGTAGTATGTATGTAGCATGCATGTAGTATATATGTAGCATGTATGTAGTATGTATGTGGTATGTATGTAGCATGTAGTATGTATGTAGCATGCATGTAGTATATATGTAGTATGTATGTAGCATGTAGTATGTATGTAGTATGTATGTAGTATGTATGTGGTATGTATGTGGCATGTAGTATGTATGTAGCATGCATGTAGTATGTATGTAGTATGTATGTGGTATGTATGTAGCATGTAGTATGTATGTAGCATGCATGTAGCATGCATGTAGTATATATGTAGTATGTATGTAGCATGTAGTATGTATGTAGTATGTATGTAGTATGTATGTGGTATGTATGTGGCATGTAGTATGTATGTAGCATGCATGTAGTATGTATGTAGTATGTATGTGGTATGTATGTAGCATGTAGTATGTATGTAGCATGCATGTAGCATGCATGTAGTATGTATGTAGCATGCATGTAGTATGTATGTAGCATGCATGTAGTATGTATGTAGTATGTATGTAGTATGTATGTAGCATGCAGTATGTATGTAGCATGTATGTAGTATGTATGTAGTATATATGTAGTATGTATGTAGTATGTATGTAGCATGTAGTATGTATGTAGCATGCATGTAGTATGTATGTAGCATGCATGTAGTATGTATGTAGCATGCATGTAGTATGTATGTAGCATGCATGTAGTATGTATGTAGCATGCATGTAGTATGTATGTAGCATGTATGTAGTATGTATGTAGCATGTATGTAGTATGTATGTAGTATATATGTAGTATGTATGTAGCATGTAGTATGTATGTAGCATGCATGTAGTATGTATGTAGCATGTATGTAGCATGCATGTAGTATATATGTAGTATGTATGTAGCATGTAGTATGTATGTAGCATGCATGTAGTATGTATGTAGTATTTTTTTTTTTTTTTTTTTAACATTTAACACATTAGCCGGATGATGGGACTACTACTGTCCCATCATTGGCTAATGTGTCAATCACTGTCATGGTAGCAGGCATGCCCGATGGGACTTGTAGTCCCATCGGACGATGCTTGCACAGACCCCCGGACATCAGCACAGCCCCCCGGCAGGCCGGCACAGCCCCCCGGCAGGCCGGTACAGACCCCCACAGGGTGCACAGACCACCGGCAGGCCGGCACAGCCCCCCGGCAGGCCGGTACAGACCCCCACAGGGTGCACAGACCACCGGCAGGCCGGCACAGCCCCCCGGCAGGCCGGTACAGACCCCGGGCAGTCCACACAGCCCCCCGGCAGGCCGGCACAGCCCCTCGGCAGGCCGGTACAGACCCCGGGCAGTCCACACAGCCCCCCGGCAGGCCGGCACAGCCCCCCGGCAGGCCGGCAGAGACCCCCGGAAGGCCCGAAATGACGGCGCATCATGATGCGCACACACCGCGCATCATGATGACGTCAGTCTGTCAATCAACTTTGAACTTCCGATTCCGATGCCGAATTCCGATATTGAAAAAATATCGGAAGTCGGTATCGGAATTCCGATACAGCAAGTATCGGCCGATACCCGATACTTGCGGTATCGGAATGCTCAACACTACTCATGACTAAAAATAAATCATAAATAATATAAATTACTTAGTAATTGTGATACTTTGGCGGAATAGCCGTGCTACTGGTCTCACAACCAAGTCAATGCAGCGTCAACTTGTTAGTGTACTTGTAATGAAGAATAAACGTGTCCTGCTAGTAAAATCTTTAGATCATCTCTAAAATTTGTTATATCAATAATTTTTTAACTGTCTGGAATGAGGGGTTTTCAATAGTATTTCCATTTTGACCAATTTAACTATTTAATACTATTAATACTATTTAATACTATTATTTGTTTCCAAATGTTAAATATGCTTTGCTATCTTCACTTGGGATATTCAAACGGTAATTGCTGTCTAGAACCAACATGAAATAATACCTTAAGTATTTACAATCTTTACTTAATCTAACATTAAGATATATGTAGGAGCCATGACTGTAAACATACTTGACCATAGTTTGAACTTGACAAGTAAAGTAATGTCTTTTGTGCATTTCTATCCTTAGATCCTAACAACACATTTAACGTCTTAGAGAGATTGTATTCTAGATAAAAGTCTTTTATCAAAGGAATGCCTGCTCCAAATTCTTAATTGTATTTCTTCCAAAAGTACAATAGTATATAACTAATGATTCTTGTCTATGACAAATTTACTGTACAGGATTATTGTGCCATGTAGTAAGAAAAAATTAAAAATGAGAAAAAGTGCCTTGTCCTTTGAAGCTGCTCCAATGTTGCTCCTCTTTTTATCTGACAGCAAAGTGGTTTACAGATATTGCATGAAGATTAACAATCGTTGCTTGAATGTATGCTTCTTAATTTGGCAGCCATTCTTAATCTCTGGAGACTTCCATGTAGATTTTCTCGCTAATTAAATCTAGATGCTGTAACAACTTTTTTTTCAAATCTGTTTTGTTTGCTTTTTTCCCTCAAATTCTATTTTTTAATTAATAGGAGCAACCACCTTGTCATAAAACCCAGATGTGCTAGATGGAAGACATGTCTGGAGTTGTGCTTATACTGGTTCAGAGACGTGCATTAACTGCCACTCGGACAGGGAAATCTGGTATCTAGAGATAACTTATTAGTAGGGATTAGGTTTGTGCTCAACTATTAACAATAGATGGTGCTCTAAAGTAAAGCCCCCGTTACACACTGCGATATCGCTAGCAATATCGCTGTAAAGTCACCGATTTTGTGACGTTGCAGCGATATTGCTAGCGATATCGCTGCATGTGATATTTACCTCCGACCGGCTCCCCCGCTGGTTATCGCTGATCGCGCGAGAAGCTGCTGGATCATTCCTCGTTGGCCACTTCCTGCGGCGCTTCCTGCTGTGACGACGAGCGACGCGTGGATGCAGGCGGGAGGACTCAGGATCGCCGCGACTGACGGGTATGTAGCGATCCCCATACCCAGCGATGTCGCTGGTGAGATCTGCCTGTGTGGCAGCTCACTAGCGACCACCTAGTGATGTACCAGCGATCCTGACCACGTCATATCGCTGGTCGGGATCGCTGGTCCATCGCTAGGTGTAACGGTACCCTAAGACATCCATCTCAACTATATCCAAAAAATACTTTGGCACACAAAAATATCAAGTCAAATAAGTCTATGAGATTTATTCCAAAAAGATTAATTTGTTCACAGTAAAACAAACAAGCCAATGTTTCGGCCATTGAGGCCTTTATCAAGGTAAATCTGAGAATCAGGAAGTCAAGGTCAGAAACTTCTGTTACTGGAGTCTCACATATGGATCCTTGACCTCCTGATTGCTATTTTTGCATGCTGAAGTGTTTTTTGGATATACTGTAGAGATAACGCATTGCCATTTACTTGGAATGAAGAGTATTCTGGACTTGCTTTATGACATGTGCAGTGGTCATTATGTGTGAGAAGGGTAAGCAGATTCTATTATCTGTTGTCAATAATGATTCCTGTACTATCTATATGTAGGTGTTACATTTACCAGTAGTAATCTTGCCTATGATGAAAGTGAACATGCTCCTACACATTGCATGTATACAAACTCTTAGGGCCTCGTCACACATAGCGACTCACCAGAGATCCCGACAACGATATGAAATTGTCAGGATTGCTGGTGTGTCGCTACATGATCGCTGGTGAGCTGCCAAATAGGCAGCTTCATCAGCGATAAGCACCAGCAACGACGAGAGCATGCGTCGCTGTGTACCTTAGATACCAGCGTGCTGGTGCAGGGAGCTTGTATCCAAGATAAACAGAGGGTTTCTAAGTGCCACGCGGCTCTTAGAAACCCGCTGTTTACCTTGGATACCAACTCCCTGCACCAGCGCGCTGGTATCTAAGGTACACTGCGGGTTTCTAAGCGCCGTGCGGTGCTTAGAAACCCACTGTTTACCTTGGATACGAGCTGGGAGCTCGGTGATCGTTGCTCTCCCGCCTGCGACACGCAGCGATGTGTGCTGGCCAGCGGGAGACCAACGATCAAAAAAAAGTCCAGGGCTTTTAAGCACGATCAGAGATACCTGGCAGGGGGGCTGGTCTCTGATACCTGTCACACACAGCGATATCGCTGGTGAGATCACTGTTGCATCACAAAACTTGTGACTCAGCAGCGATCTCGCTAGCGATCTCGCTGTGTGTGACGGGGGCTATACTCCAGTTAATTTATTTTGGCTTTCCTTTAGTATTTTGCATTTAGTGCTGCATGTAAGGCCAGGTTCACATAGCATTAACCAGCCCTATCAACGCATAGCGTTGACGGGCTGCGTTAACACTATAGCATAACGCGATATGCGTTATGCTATACCGCTAGCGCTGATGATTCATCAGCGCTAGCGGTGACATGCTATGACCGACCGCTAGCACTGATGAATCATCAGTGCTAGCTGTGATGGAGCCTCAGACGCTGCAGGCCGCGTCCGAGGCTCCGTCAGTGCTTAACGGCACATCATGAACGTGTGCCGCTTTACGGCATATGTCGCGATGCGCTAATTAATGGGAGGCTATGGCAGCGTTAATGGACTGCGTTACACCACGTTATACCGCGGTGTAACTCAGTCCGTTAAACGGACTGTCATAGCGCAGTGGGAACCCAGCCTAAGGGTGTAGCCTCCCTTTTTAATTAGCTGGGCATTACATTTATAAAGTTTCACATTGCTAAGTGTCCACAGTTGGGCCCCGGTACAGGTCGGCCCTTTATTCATATTGAGGTCATTTTTGAGACATGGTAAGGTTTTAGTACTAGAGGCTAGGACCATCCCAACTGGGTACACCTTGGTGCCGGTGGGATGGCTTTTACACTTTTTAAAATCAAAAAAAGTGTTTAAGTACCTTATGTTATTTATATGCACTATTGCTTTTCACTTACTTATACTAGGGCATATGTTCATTTTGTTTCTATGTTATATTTGGTCTATGATGATAATGAGATAACTACTTAGAAGTGACCTTTACAAAACATAAAGGGGCCAATTCATGCAGCACCAGTCTTAAATTAGTGGGCATGGTTTGATAAGATGCACAAAATTTATTAAAAGACACACCCAGGAATTTGGCACGTCTTCTCAGTGATGTGCACCAGAAATGCTTCCCCAGTCAGGGACTAGAGCAACATTTCTGGCATAAGTTACTAAGGTATCGTAATTTATTATTAATTTTGTAGAAGGCACTGCCATGTCTTGTCCCACCCATGCTTCACCTACTTTGGTGATGCTGGCTGGGACTGGTGTGAAAACTTCAAAAGTTTTGTGACTTTTCAATTAAAAAGTCATAAACTAAAATATTTAAAAATTATGTTTATGATAAAAAAAAATTGGTAATTTTCTGACAATACATTCAATTCACTGGGAAATACCAGAAAAAAAAACATTATTTCAACTGATGGTTGGCTCGTCTGCTAGGCTTGCTTCCTTGTTGGTTATTTTTGGATGACACTTTAGCAGCTCTGCTTAGATCCTTCACTGTGGACTACCTGCTTGCAATTCAATCTCCTTAAGGCCAGCACTTCAAGCTATTCATTACAGTAAAAGCATAAGAGCCTGTAGTGGTCCGCGATACCCAGCGGCTGACACCGACGGTGACTTTAGAAAGCTTACCAGAGATCAGAGCTGCTGTTTCCCACATGTCACAAAGAGGAATGTGTGGGAACCTCCTGTTGTTCAGGCACCCCCATTGACTTAAATGGGGTTCATGATCAAGTTTGGGTGCCGTTCTGGTACCCGAAACAAACCTTTTTCTAAAGTTTAGCCAAACCCGACGAACCCGAATATCCAAGGGTCCGCCCATTCCTAGTTACAAGTGCACCATCAACAGACTCTATTGTGTGTACATCAATTGAACCAATGGTTGGTCATATAGTAAAAAAGCAATACTGATAGAACTTGCACAAATTAGAGAAATAAGCAACCAACAGCATACCAAGCAATGTTGGTTACTAAAATACTAATGATGAAGTCCATCAAAATGATAGCATCATAAGAGTAAGGTACTGTCAGAATAAGGAAGATCTGGGGGGAAAGCAAACAAATAGAGAATATGGTAAGAAGTGAGTCCCAGATAAGAAAGGATAATAGGGTCTAGTAATGCAAAGTGTTAGTTGTAAGGGTAAATGGGAAAGACACCACCCGTATCACTGCAGGAACGAGCAGCTTCCTCAGGGGAAAAAGAGAACCTGCGACATTGAATTTCAATGCACAGCCATTTTTCTCTTAAGAGATATTAGCTACTACTGGAGGTGTTTGGTAGTGACTTATTTCCCTCTCTCCATTTAAAACATATGCATGCTGAGCTGACCTCCATGTTGCAATCATGCGTGATAGATGTCAAACACGGTGTATAAACGTCTAAGACTCATAAGAAGAAATATAACACCCGAGTATGGAATATTAAATTTGTCCCTGATGAATGGAAATGTAAAAATTAAAACGGCTAAGGGTGGTAGGGTTTGGATTTAGAACCTTTGGAAAATGGCATTTACAATGCATGCATTCATTACCAGACAAATGCAACACATTTAATCCTAGATCTGATCATATAAGGGTGGATAATTCTTTCTAAATGTAGACTTTACTGGAAAATCTAAGTTAAAATAATAAGTCTAGTTATCACATCTCAAAATGTAAAAACTAAGTTGTGAGCACATGAGTCATAAATAGGGATCTCCGATATGTTAGAAAAACATCAAAATAATGAGTCTCCTAATCCAGAAGAAACAGAACAATAGTCACTTTACTGTTAAACTTGGTCTGAAATGAGTGAAAGTTTCCACCCTAAAAGTAACAACATCAGTAGTGGAAAGAGGGGCTTTCTAAGCAAATTCATTTAAATGTCAAGACCTACTGCTTGCCCAGCACTTTTGCCTCTATTCTGATGCAGGTAAGAAACAAATAAAGGATTTGTCATTACATATGTCAAGTTAGTTCTTTTTCAATTACTTAAGGTTAATAGATTCAGCAGTGCATTATACACTCAATAGAAAGGCAGCTTTAACCCATTTGTTGACACTGCATTACTAATGAGCTCCTATGTACTTGAAGGAGACTACAGTGCATATTTATGGGGTGATTTCTTCACACACAGTCCCAGGTTATATTACAGAGTGGGTATTATATTTGAAACATTGGGATTGAACTAAGAGCCTCTAATACTCAAATACTTTTCACAAGGTATAAGTTTATCCGTACTTCCGCAAATAGGAACATGTGTTAAGCCAAAAGTGTTGTTCAGGTCACTCTAAAATCTTTTCAATATTTATTGCTTTTCATGAATTGTCAAGACATATTCAAAAAGACGAGCATGTCCATCATTGAGAAACAGAAAATATTTAATATTAAATGAAAATGAGTACTGTTCTTTGACATTTTTCCAAGGCAAAACATTATTTTGAGTGAAGTTTTGCACTATCCTAAAAAAAGAAAATGTGAAGATATATTCACTCATGCAAATTTTGCATCCTTTTTTAAATTTATTCATAGCTTGTGGAAACTACAGAAAAATAAAAGCAAAGCACACAAAATGGCACATGTGAGTGTATCTTCTGTCATCTCTATTTTCGTGCTTGTTATGCATCGCTTTTAAATGGCTATTTTCATACATTGATGAGCAAAAGGGTAACAATGTTTTGAACTTTTAACTTTCAGGCTCCATATCCCACTATCCACTACTGCTTCGAACGTGAGACTACCATCATTTTATAGACAATCATCTTGGATATCTTATACTTAAATTTGACTTGCAACTATTTTGCATATGATTAGCTATGCAGATTCTTGTCATATCACTGCATTGTTACTGTTTTGCTCCTAGTAGTGGAAAAATCTTTTTCTTCCTGTATACTACTAATTACAACCTGTTTTCACATTCCCTAATAGCTTAGTGAGTTACTAGGTTGATTCCAAGGCAAAAGGTCACTGGTTCTAATCGAGGTGCAGCCATGAAGAAGACACAGCATTATTTAGCCCATCAATAGCAGTCTCTTGGCCAAGAAAATTGCCAAACTGCATCATGTTAGTGAGTTGGGAGAATACAAAATGAAGTCTATCCATGCATTCAAAAGCCAAGAGGTAGACATCCAGGTAAAATATTGGAGTCAACAAGTCGGCTCATCATATAGTCTATCAGTTCTGGCATGACAAACACGGTAGTGGAGATTATTCCTATGCTTCATAATAGCACTAAGCGACACATGGTACACAAGTCCGAAAAAAGGTGAAGACGCCTTGACCTGTCATAAGAAGAGTTTGCAAGAAAAGTATGAAAAGTAGACATTAGAAGGATGCAAATTCATGATTTGGAGCTATGAGACAAAAGTGGATAGTCTAGGCTCTGATGGTTGCAAATGGGTCTAGAAAAAAAACAAAAGAAAAAGGGCAAATGGATTGAGAAATTGAAGGAAATGTCAAGTTTGGTGGAGGAAACCTGATGATATGGGGTTGTTTCACAGCCGAAGGAAATGGATCAGGGTCGATTGTGGTCCCAATACTGAGCGATATATGAATATTCTACAAGACAAGTTACTATGAAAATTACGACATAGTGTTCCAGTGATTCAAAGCATACATCGAGATTGGTGAATAAATGGTTCAATGACAATGTGGTATTGAGCTCCACAGTTCTCAGACTTCAATCCAATTGAATACTCATCTGTAGAATTGAAGAAAAAGCTATATACATACCCAAGTGAGTCAACCAGTATGCACCAACTTTGGGAACGTATAAAAGAGACCTGGGATGAGATTTTGGTGGAAACATACTTGAATCTGGTCGAGAGCAAGCCCGGTAGGATTCAGGTTGTGTTGAAAGCCAAAGGTGAATTTACATAATAAAAATCAAAAATTAGATTTTTAGGAGCAAAACAGTAAAAATGCAGTGACATGACAAGAATCTGCATAACTAATCATATGCTAAATGGTTGCAAGTCAAATTTATGCATGAGCTAGCCAAGATGATTGTCTATAGAATGATGGTAGTCTCACATTCAAAGCAGTAGTGGATATGGAGCCTGAAAGTCAAAAGTTCAAAACATTGTTACCCTTTTGATCATCAGTGTACATTATCTACACAGCTGCATAATGTTCGACAACACTTTTTCTTTTAAAGGTACTGTCACACTAAGCGATATCGCTAGCAATATCGCTATAACTTGTGACGTTATAGCGATATTGCTAGCGACATCGCTGTGTCTGATACTTACCTATGACCCGCTCCCCCGGTGGTTATCGCTGATTGTGCGAGAACATCTAGGACTGTTTCTCGTCGTCAGCTTCCTGCGGCGCTTCCTGTGGAGAGACAAGCGACGAGCGTGGAGCCGGGCGGGAGGACGCAGGGTCGCCTAGTGTGACAGTTAAGTAGCGACCCCCGTCCCCAGCAATGTCGCTGGTGAGATCTGCCTGTGTGGCAGCTCACTAGCGACCACTTAGCGATGTACCAGCGATCCTGACGGCGTCATATCGCTGGTCGGGATCGCTGGTACATCGCTAAGTGTGACAGTACCTTAAGATTTAGATGACTCTCACAACCCAGCTTGCAAACCTCAAGTTACAACCACTGGTGCCAATATACTTAGACCCCAGTTAACCTATTTATATTTTTTAAGTATGCAAAATAGTTTGCCTCTAGCAGAAAATGGCATCTATAGACCAATATAACACATAAAACATGTACAATTAAGCAGCTCCAATAAGACGTATGTAATTTCCTCTACATATTGTATGCCTGTCAGCTGCATGCTAATAGCTACTAATTACATATTACTTTCACAGCTCTTTGTCTGTTGTGGTTGGTCATGCACCACCCATTATATTCTATGCATTGTATATAGCTCGCTATGCTCCCTTCTAAATTATTTTAGCTCCTATTAGTAAATAAAAAGTTTTTTGCCTATTACAGTACCTACAGATAATGAAGTCTGCTTCTCATAGGTGAGGCTTCATTTAGACTTTACACTGATAATAAACATGTATTATATTTACTCTCTAATTCATATTACCAGTTGATTCTGAGTTGTGGCTAAGAGTACTGTTTCATGCCCTATGCATTCTACACATTTACTCATATTCCATGTCATCTTTCCCACTTCTTTCCATCATGCATTTCATAGTTTAGCAGTAGAACCAAAGGATAACTGAAAAGCTATATAACTGAAGGATTTAATTGTTAGTCTGTACATACTGACAAATAGGGGCGATTCATTGTTATTGGAATTGTCATGCCTTAATTATGATCTTGCTGCAGTTCAAAATGTGAAATTTATTAAGAGGTGCCTACCACCTAATGAATTTGACACATCATTGCTGTGGTGTGCACCTCACCATAAGTGCTTCTCAAGGGGTTGTTTAAGGAACAGCAGTGTATTTCTCAAACGTCTCAGTTTCAGTGAATTTGATGGGCCCCATCCCAGATAAACCCATTTTGGTGGACCTAGCTAAACCTGGCATAAAACAACTAGAAAAGATGATATAACATTTTTTACTCAACTCCACACTGCTCAAAAATTTTGGAACTTTTCAAACTGTTTTACACCAGAAATCTGAGTAGGACTTATTAACCAACTTAAGACAGTTTCCTGGTGGATAAAAATCCCATATTTTGGTGAAATTTAGTGAACAAAATATACACAAAAAATTGCAGCAATAGATATTATTATGAAAGAGTCATTCTGGACAGCAAAATGAAACAATCAACTTGGCAACCCAGAAAAAAATGGAGAGACATTAGATAAATTGTAGAAAATATGTGTAATGTTAAGTGAATCAATGCAATAATTTCACATTACATGTAAATATTTGGTTGGGATTTTGGATGTTTGCACACAGCCCATATGTGTTTGAACACTCTTGTTGACTATGTCTGCCTTCTAAATAAATGAAGCATGGACTCTCAAACAAATGATTTAGTATAGTCTCATTGTCTGTGAATATGTTCCAAAATAAACACACCTTTATAGAAGTGTCATTTGTAACTGCTACTTTATTTTGTCATGCTATATTTAGCTAATCCTGGGATAAAGGACAAAAGAGAAGCTATGGTGAAACACATTTGCGTTTAGGCCCTATAGCTGTACTGTCATTACGATGTTTAGTCACTGCTACTGTGTATTTTAAATCCACTGCCTACAGTGTACCTCATCATTATGGTATACTCGCATGGAGTATTGTTTATGCAGATTGTGAAATGGATCCACTTCAAAATCCACAGAAACAAGTTTCAAATGATACTATTTATTTCAATGGGAAATCACACTCATATTGTATGTTTTTGCCAATGGGACATTTTTCAGTTTTTTCTTCTTTTTAAATTTCATTATTTGCATTTTGGGAAAAGAAGTCGATTGCAAGATTTAAATTTGTTGTTTTTTTATATAAATGTTTACCATTTATAATATTCTTTTTATTAGTCCTCGTAGGGGACTTCAAGTTTGGATTTCTTGTGCCTATACAATAAACTGAAATACTATAGTATTAGATAGTGTTGTATCTATTACTGTTGTGGCCAAAAGTATTGACACCCCTGCAATTCTGTCAGATAATACTCAGTTTCTTCCTGAAAATGATTGCAAACACAAATTCTTTGGTATTATTTTCATTTAATTTGTCTTAAATGAAAAAAACACAAAAGAGAATGAAGCAAAAAGCAAAACATTGATCATTTCACACAAAACTCCAAAAATGGGCCAGACAAAAGTATTGGCACCCTCAGCCTAATACTTGGTTGCACAACCTTTAGCTAAAATAACTGCGACCAACCACTTCCGGTAACCATCAATGAGTTTCTTACAATGCTCTGCTGGAATTTTTGACCATTCTTCTTTGGCAAACTGCTCCAGGTCCCTGATATTTGAAGGGTGCCTTCTCCAATCTGCCATTTTTAGATCTCTCCACAGGTGTTCTATGGGATTCAATTCTGGACTCACTGCTGGCCACCTTAGAAGTCTCCAGTGCTTTCTCTCAAACCATTTTCTAGTGCTTTTTCAAGTGTGTTTTGGGTCATTGTCCTGCTGGAAGACCCATGACCTCTGAGGGAGACACAGCTTTCTCACACTGAGCCCTACATTATGCTGCAAAATTTGTTGGTAGTCTTCAGACTTCATAATGCCATGCACACGGTCAAGCAGTCCAGTGCCAGAGGCAGCAAAGCAACCCCAAAACATCAGGGAACCTCCGCCATGCTTGACTGTAGGGACCGTGTTCTTTTCTTTGAATGCCTCTTTTTTTCTCCTGTAAACTCTATGTTGATGCCTTTGCCAAAAAGCTCTACTTTTGTCTCATCTGACCAGAGAACATTCTTCCAAAATGTTTTAGGCTTTTTCAGGTAAGTTTTGGCAAACTCCAGCCTGGCTTTTTTATGTCTCGGGGTAAGAAGTGGGGTCTTCTTGGGTCTCCTACCATACAGTCCCTTTTCATTCAGACGCCGACGGATAGTACGGGTTGACACTGTTGTACCCTCGGACTGCAGGGCAGCTTGAACTTGTTTGGATGTTAGTCGAGGTTCTTTATCCAACATCTGCACAATCTTGCGTTGAAATCTCTTGTCAATTTTTCTTTTCTGTCCACATCTAGAGAGGTTAGCCACAGTGCCATGGGCTTTAAACTTCTTGATGACACAGACACAGGAACATTCAGTTCTTTGGAGATGGACTTGTAGCCTTGAGATTGCTCATGCTTCCTCACAATTTGGTTTCTCAAGTCCTCAGACAGTTCTTTGGTCTTCTTTGTTTTCTCCATGCTCAATGTGGTACACACAAGGACACAGGACAGAGGTTGAGTCAACTTTAATCCATGTCAACTGGCTGCAAGTGTGATTTAGTTATTGCCAACACCTGTTAGGTGCCACAGGTAAGTTACAGGTGCTGCTAATTACACAAATTAGAGAAGCATCACATGATTTTTCAAACAGTGCCAATCCTTTTGTCCACCCTCTTTTTTTATGTTTGGTGTGGAATTATATCCAATTTGGCTTTAGGACACTTCTTTTTGTGTTTTTTCATTTAAGACAAATTAAATGAAGATAATAATACCAAAGAATTTGTGTTTGCAATCATTTTCAGGAAGAAACTGAGCATTATCTGACAAAATTGCAGGGGTGTCAATACTTTTGGCCACAACTGTATATAATTGTCGCTCTTCTATGAATATCAGAACTCTCCCTCTTAACCTCTAAAATGCCAATGCCACATTTGACAGCAGCATCAGTGAGGTGATCAATGAGTTAGCTCTGATCACAACAATCACTCTTGGGTGCCCACTATCATCATCATATGGTCTTGCCACAGCTCATCCAAGGGGATAAAAGGGTTGTGTGATGGTAGACACTGGTTCACACACAGGGATTCAGTTTGTTGGTTCAAAGCAAACAGGTGGTTTATTAAATTTCCTAAACCGTCTGTTTAACAAAATAAAACAGCCTCTTCTGGGTTAAAAAAACATATAACAGAACAAAAATGGAAAATAATCAGTCAATACAAAGCACGGGCTCACCCATTTAAATGGAAAATCTTCACTCAGACTCCTCACCTTGCGCACATACAGGCCAAGTGAGATGCATCAGCTGCCTTAAATCTCACATTCAAAGACATTGGCTGGAGGTAATTGAGCAGCTCAACCTATGTAGCTCTTTCAGCTGCTCATAAAACTCAGACCCATTATCCAGAACCATTAAAACTCCTCTCCGCACTGTGTGCTGGATCCCGCTTTTCTGGCTCCTACATCACTGAGGCTTGGCACCTTAGGGACACACACCTCCTGCCCGTGACCTGTCCAGCTGTCACCTTACATACAAACCCCCTTTTGTCCAAAACTAGGGGGCTTGGCACCTTCTACTATCAGACAGCAGACCCTTCACAGAGCATCAGCATTGCCATGCAGTTTCCCGTGCCTATGCGCTACATGGATGCTAAAATCTGGAAATGCTATTTACCACTTGGTAACTCGGGCATTGTTCCCCTTATTCTCCCTCATCTATCTCAGCTTGGCATGGTCTGACACTAGCCTGAATTTCCTGCTTAAGATGTAGTACCTTAAAGTGTCTAACTTGATGGCCAAACATTCTTTTCCCACTGATGGAGTAATTATTCTTGCAGGATGACAGTTTCTAACTTAGATACATTTTGGGGTGCTTTTCCCTGTTCACCTCTTGTGATTAGACAGTGTCCAGCCCAACATTTGATGCGTCCGTCTGGACCACAAACTCCTTAGAGAAATCTGGTGCCACCAGCACTGGCTATTTATACAAGGCAGAGGACTAGTTTCAGTTCCTGGATGGCAATCTCAGCTTCTGAAGACCATTTAGCCATAGGTGACTTTGTCCCTTTAAGGAGGTCTGTCAGAGGGGCGGCCATCATGGCAAAATTAGGGATAAACCAGTTGTAGTAGCCCACAGTGCCCAGGAATGCTCTGACCTGTTTCTTTGAGAGAGGTTATGGCCAACTCTGGATCTCGTCAACTTTATTTATTTGGGGCTTTATTTCGCCCCTGCCTACTACATAGCCCAAATACTTAGCTTCTTACATGCCCGGGGCACATATCTTCAGGTTTATAGTATCACCTGGACTTTACTCAGATGGTTCCCCAAACCTGGCTGAAGATCACAATGTCTTCCAGTTAGGCTGCTCCATGTTCCTTGTTGGTAGCTAGGATTTGGTCCACGGCTCTCTGGAAGGTGATCGGAGCTCCTTGTAACCCTAATGGCATCCTTGTGTACTGGAAACAACCATCTAACATTGAGAAGGTTGTCTTCTGCTTGGCATCTTGGACATGGAATTTGCCAATGCCCTTTCTTGAGGTCAAGGGTGGTAATGCACCTTGCCGTCCCTAGTCCTTCAATCAGTTCATCTACCCTGGGCATTGGGTTATGTGTGGAACTTCAAGACCTCATTGAGCTTCATGTAGTCTTTAAAGAACCACCACTTCCCATCTGGTTTTGGCATAAACACTATGGAACTGGACCAGCCATTCTTGGACTCTTCAATGACTCCCAGATTCAGCATCCGTTTCACCTCTTTCAAGATCACCTCTTGATGGGCCTCTGTAATCTGATATGGTTTCATGTTGACGCAAACATGATGCTCTGTGAGTACTTTATGCTCTCTGACCAGAGTGAGAACCATAAACTCAGAAAACAGGTCTTTATTCTGCTACAAAATCTTATGACATTGTTGTTTCTGTGAGCAGGACAAGGTGTCCACCATCTTAACATTTTCCATGCTGACTTTAGACTTGGCCACCAAACAAGGAGCTTCTTGGCCACCAAACAAGGAGCTTGCTGTGCATTTTATTACAATGACCAAAAAATTAATTCTGTTAAATCGCTTGTTAAATGCCGTTGTCATAGTTTGACAGCGGCACTTAACTACTTAATAGGCGCAAGTGGATCGCGATTCCACTCGCACCTATTGTGGGCACATGTCAGCTGTTCAAAACACTACTGGAGCCCTCATCATAGCGGGGGATACTGGCCATGGATGTACCATTCCGTCTGCGGCCAGTAAGGGGTTAAACTGTACTAGATCTAAATCATTGAAATTCTACAAAATAAAGCACTGCAATCTAAACAAGCAGCAATTGTTCACCTTACCTTCAAGAGTTTTCTTGTAACATTCGCATGTGAAATGAGGTGCCCAGGGCTTGTCTTGATCCCCGACAGGCATGCCGAAATATGCCTTGCCAAACAACAAAAGAGCAATCATAAGGTCACATATAAAATGTAAACTTTATTGATACAAATATAGTATATAGTAAAGCTACAAGTACAAAGGTAAAAGAGGGAGACTATGCGCACACTCAATGACCACATATGAAAAACGGGCTTTCAGGGTCAACCACCCCTGGGTGCAGAAGTGGAGGACCGTCAGCCTCCAGACCATCCTCCACTTCTGCACAATCAGTTATTTAATCTGACTACTCATTCATGGCTGTTTTGGTATTAACCATTTATATCTATAAGCAGTAGCTCTGGCATGTTTACAGTCCATGGGTTTGGTATTAATATGCTGATGCATTTAGCCCTGATATGGTCCCTTATGTGTACATGTATATGAGGGGTATATGATATTTGTCTATTGATATTTACATCCGTTTACCCTCCTACATGTATTATGCTTGCTACAATTCTGTTATGCTACAAAATATGCCTTGTAGACCTCGCACATCATACGACATGCTTTCACAGAATACTTTCTTGCTATTGTCTTTATAAATTGTCCACATGTAGCAAAATGCATCTGCTGGGCACAAACAACCTCTTGATGCCATCTAAAACAAATAATTGCTTTTAAACTACGATTCGTTATTCTCTTACTCACAAAAGCAAAGTTTTTGTGGAACAACAACTATCGTCTATTTGTTTTAGACATAATGGGTTAGAAAAACACACTTTGGACCCAGGAACAAAAGATAAATAAAAATTTGTTACATAGTGTAATCGTGAACCACCAATATATATTGATGTTCTCTTGCGGACTATATGGAAGTCCTCTTGCGCTACACACTCGAATGGAATTTTGATGACGGGCAGCGGTACTAGGAGACTGCAGAAGTTGGCCAAAGGGGAGGTTAGCTGACATGTGGTGGAGGAACGATAATAGCTCATGATTTCTCTGTAGCACTCAGGCCAGTAGAATCGCTGAAGCATCTGTTCCTTTAAGAGTTAAGTCCCTGATTTGGGTAGTTGCAAAGGTTCCTTCGGTCAACTAAATTTTTGGTATTCTGACCTAATGGGATGCTGCCACATTCTCATTGCCAACAAGCACACAGAAGCAAAACTCGTCAGGCTCCTTTAGGGGTTACCTCGCTGTTGTCCGAGCAATCAGACCTGTTTGCTTTCACCCACAGGTCCCAAAACAATTCAAAGTCCCGTCCAATGATTATAGGGTGCAGCAATCCCTTGACAACCCCCACTTTCTGAGACGCAGTGCCAGAGTCTGTGCTTGCATCCTCCCAAGCCACAGGATAGTTTTTAGTGTCTCCATGGATACATCGGACACCCATCACCTTCCCAAGGACCAGTTGATGAGGAAGTGTGGCCCTTATCAGGGTCACCAAAATTCCTGAGTCCAATAGTCCAGACACTTGCACCCCGTTACTGACACTGAGCATATCTGAGGGCCCTCGTCAGGTTGAGGAACCATGCTGCAGGTGGGGTAGGCAAAATAAGAGCAACGAAAGCCTATGGCCCTATATGGCAGGGGCATGACACCTCCAACAAATAACAGTATGGGACTGATCACTCAGCTTCCTCTCATATGCAATAGGCAAGCAGCTTGGTGTGAAGAAATCAACTGTGGTAGCAATAATAAAAAAATGGAAGACATACAAGACCACTGATAATCTCCCTCGATCTGGGGCTCCACGCAAGATCTCACCCCATGGGGTCAAAATGATCACAAGATAGGTGAGAAAAAATCCAAGAACCACGCATAGACCTGGGACCACCGTAACAAAGGCTACCATCAGCAACACACTACACACCAGTACTCAGATCCTGCAGTGCCAGTCCCCCTGCTTAAGCGTTTGTGCCAACCTCATGAAGACTTACAGTAGACATTTGATCTCTGTCATTGCCAGCAAAGGATATATAACATAATATTTAGATAAACTTTTGTTAATGACCAAATACTAATTTTCCACCATAAGTTGCAAAATAAATCTTGCCAAATGAGACATGGTGATTTTCTTGATTTGTTTTCTCATTTTGACTCTCATAGTTTATCTCACCTATGATGTCAATTACAGGCCTCTCTCATCTTTTTAAGTGGGAGAACTTACCCAATTGGTGGCTGACTAAATACTTTTTTTTCCTCACTGTATGAAATGTTAATAGACATTTTTTTCTTATTTGCAATCTAGGCAAATCAAATCCCAAATTGGTCGGATTTGTCAGGACCTGGGAATCTCAGGAAATTTGACTTGAAGTGGATTTGCAGTGGATCAATTCGCATCAGATCTAATTGGAAGAACATACTATTGCTTGACAAGCTAGTTTGATTTTTCTCCAACTCTAAATCTTTCTGTCAGTTAAATATCTTGAGTTAAAATAACTAAAGCATTGTTTTAAGCCGATCATTTACTTTGTTCCTTATATGCTGGGTAGAGATGAAGGATCACTTTTTACAATTTTTAAATTATGCAGGAAAGGATGTACTTGACAATATTGAATATGACAATATTTATACTGAAAGTTTGAGCACAGAAGGGAACGTATTCTTGTTCCTTTGGAAATTGTTAGTTGTAATACAGTTAAGTTTAGCTTTATAAAAGTTTTACACAGACTACACGCCTGTAAAGAACTTCTTGAAAAAGTGTAGGTGCCAAGAATATTAATGTACAAGTTTCACCTTGTTCAGGAAATGTAATATGGTACTGCTGAGGTGCTATACCTTAAATATCACCTGCAACCAGGAAATAGATTGATATTCATGTAGGAGTTTAATACTATCATTCATATTACTTTTTCTTTATTTTTCATTTTGTGTAATTTATTTTGCCATAATTTTTGATATCTTATTGAAAATTGAAGTCACAAATGACAAATGTAAGTTAAAGGAGGATGTATATTTGTCACATGTAACAAATTTCAGGTGAATTTTCACTTGATTAAAAATATCACAATTTTATACAAAGGGTTCAGTGTATTGCATGAATGTTAAACAACTGCTTTGGTTCAAATAATTTATAATATATATATTTTTTAAATTCCAAAGCATGGTCACTTTGTTCCCAGATGGAGAGAAAAAAACATCAGTGATCATAAACTCCTATGTATGGACCATAGAAAACAGTTTACTAAATATCATCTTATTTCTTGAAAACCCCTAAGCAAAAATCCTCCAAAAATTGGACAACCATTTTGTCAGCTCCATAAATCACTAAAGTGGTATTCCCATCTCCAATATCCCATCCCAATATGTAGTAGGTATAATAATAATAATATTAGCAGATAATTAGAAATGTAGTACATTTTTCTGATTCGGAATGTCTCTTTCTGAATGCCTGATGTGCAGGCATTGCAGGACCTTAGGTATCCATTGTTATGACCACTGATATATTGACAGTTAGGCCGGGGCCACACTTGCGAGTGCGATGCAAGAAACTGGCGCGTGTCTCTCGCCTCAATACCCGGCACTGCCACCGACTGTTCTGACTGGAGCGTTCAGCTGCATAGAAAGACATGCAGCTGCACACTCCAGTACAGAGTGCTGTGGGATCATGCTGTCAGATGTCATCGTGACCCTGAAGCTGTGACTGTCACCTGCAGGTAATGTAAGACTGTCAGTCAGAGCACTGCGGGATCATGCTGGCAGATGTCAGCATGATCCCTCAACTGTGACTGTGACCCGCAGGCATGGGCCTATGAGACTACTGCTCCCATGGGGCTATGTCTGCTGTCACTGATAACAGCATGAAAAAGGTGTTGAACCAAGAAATAACATCGCAAAACTTTTTTTTTAAATATCTTTATTTACCTGAAAGAAGACTTCATTCCTGTGCCAAAATGCATGCAAAAAACATGACAAAAACACACCAAATCGAGGCAAAAACGTGCATTTTTGCCGCAGCATTTTTCCTGCAAAGAGATGCAGAAACCTTACAGAAATTTCTGCAAGCAAATAATCAATGTGTGCACATAGCCTAAGACAGACTCACTATGCTCTTAAACAAGTCTAATAGCCTGTTCCACATTAAGGCCCGGGTCCCACTTGCGAATGCAATGAGATAAACTCGCGCAAGTCTCTCACCTCAATACCCGGCACTGTCGCCGGTGGTTCAGACTGAAGCGTTCAGCTGCATAGAAAGACATGCAGCTGCACACTCCAGTCCTGAGTGCCAGGTATTGAGGCGAGAGTCTTGCATGAGTTTCTCTCATTGCACTTACAAGTGTGACCCCGGCCTTACCTCTTGCCTCTGTAGCCACGTTTTGTTTCTCTGGTGACATAGTTATATTTGGGCTTGTTTTGTATGAGAAGAGTGATAAGTTTTTTTTAATTATATTAACTATTTTGCATTACAATGTACTTAAAAATGAGGAAAAAAAAAGTGGGATCAGTTAGTAAAAAAATTCAATTCTGCCATTGTATTTAGGGTATTGCTTTTAAAGTGCTTGTTGTATTGTAAAAATGACCTAGAAACATGATTTTTTTATCTCAAAGTAATTATGGCAATAACAAACTTGCACTTTTTAAAATTTAAATTATGAAGAAAATTTGAGAAATTTGTTAAAAAAAGTTAGTCTGGTCACCATTTTCCATCAATAAAGCTGTATGAGTGCTGAACTGTTGGCTTTATTGGTACCAAGTTGGGGTATATATGATGTTTTGATTGCTTTTTACTACATTTTTCATTGAGGTTGTTCTGATTGTGAAAAAAACTATTTTGGTGTTTTGTTTTTTTCTATATGGTGTTTACTGTATGGGTTAATTAATATAACATTTTGATGGACCAGACTATTATGAATGTTGAAATGCCAAATACGTTTTTTTTTTTTTTTAACTTGGGGAAAAGGGATTTCTTTGCATTTTGTTTTTATACTTTTAACCCTTTCCCAACATGTGCCGTATATATACAGCTCTGCGGGAGCTGAGTACCCACAAAGAGAAGTATATATACGGCACTGAGATTGCGCGCAATCAGGTGAATGTTAGAGCTGACACCCTGCAGCAATGCCCATGATCAGTGCTAGCATTGATTGCGAACGTTTAACCCCTCTGATGCCTCTGTCAATAGTGACAGCGACATCGAGGAGCATCGCAGAGGGACTGACCTCCCTCTCTGCTTCCTTCAACACAAGAGCTGCGTTGCATTGTGCCGATGATCTCCATGGTGACCCCAAGCCACAAGATGGCCCCGGGGTCCTTCATGGTCAGTAAAAGTGGCCTGTGAGCACCTGCTAGGAGCAGGAGCTGACACACTTCCTCCCTGCCTGTCAGATGATGCTCTGAAGGCCTGCAGTACAGAAGCATTGCAGAGTAAAGGTGATGTCCCTTAGTGGAACAATTTAAAAAAGTAAAAAAAAGTTAGTAAAAAGTGTGAAAAAATTAAAAAAAATCCCCAAATAAAGACCAAAAGAATGAATAAGTATTAAGCTACTAAATGCAAATATTTATGTAAAAAAAAGAAAAAAGAAAAAAAGTACATATATTTTGTATCGCCGCATCCGGAACGACCCAGCCTATAAAACTGTCCCACTAATGAACACAGTAAAAAAAATAATAAAAAAACAAACAAATTAGGCAAAAAAACTATTCATTATCATCATACCGCCAAACAAAAAGTGCAATAAAGCTCAAATAAAAAGACGAATGTAAATAAAAATGGTACCGCTCGAAATGTCATCTTGCCCCACAAAAAACAAGTTACTATAAAGCTCTGTCAGTGGAAAAATAAAAAGTTATAGCATTCTGAATAAATCAATGCAAAAATAATTATTTTTTCTATAAAATAGTTTTTGTAAGTCTGCATGGACAGGGTCCTCTCCCGTCTGTACCAGTCTGTCATTGTAAATTTGTATACTGTTAACGATATCTATAACTTTGTATGTAACCCCCTTCTCATGTACAGCACCATGGAATTAATGGCGCTATATAAATAAATAATAATAATAATAATTATGTAAAAGCACCAAAATATGAAAAAAATTATATAAATGTTATATCGCTGTAATCATTCTGACCCGAAGAATAAAGCTGCTTTAACAATTTTACCACACATACAATGGTATAGAAAAAGCTCAAAAAGTAATTCTCAAAGTGCTGTTTTTTGTTCATTCTACCTCCCAAAAATTAGAATAGAAAGTGATCAAAATTGTTATGTATCCAAAAATGGTACCAATAAAACCACCAAGTCGTCCTACAAAAAAAGAAGCTGCCACTTGACTCTGTTAGCCGAAATATGGTAAAATTATAGCTGTTTAAATATAAATAAGAAACATCTTTTATTGTGTGATAACATAAAACCCGTATAAATCTGGTATTGCTGTAATCACACCTACCTGAAGAATAAAGTAATCTATAAACTTATACCACATGAGGAACAGTGTAAAAATGAAATAAAACAAATTCTTCACCTGCTGTTAATTTGTTCATTCTGCCTCCTAAAGATCGTAGTAAGGCTCGGCTCACATTTATCCTGTGCTCTGCACTGAACGCTTACATTGGGGTTTCCATGTAAATCTCTGAAATACATGATTCAGATGGAACCTCTGGTGGAAGATTCCCTATAATGAGGCAGATGGAGGCACTGTGGATGCCTTCTGACCTGTGATCTGGCGATGTCCGTCTTTTTAGGACTGCATAAAAGTGACATAGGCCACAGTTTTGTGCACTTCTGAAAAGGACACCGCTGAGCAGAGCTCAGACGGAGTCAAGAGTAAATCTGTTGCCTCATTATAGGGAATCGATCCCTCGGGGTTTTATCTGTCACGTCACTCTGAGATTTAGATGGAAACTCAAAGTAAGTGCTCAGTGTAGAGTGCCAGATAAATGTAATCCCAAACATTATGTAAACTGTTCCCAAAAAAATCTTCAACTCAAACCACAAAAAAAGCAAGTCCCCACTCAGGTCTGTCATCTGTTAAGGGAAATATAAGGGGCTTCCACATTACTGGCAGCAAAAAGGCTCTTTAAAAGCGAAATGACTTCTTGCTCCCCAAAAGAAATTCAGCAAATTCTCCGCTCCCAAATCCAAATGCCCCCCCTCCCTTCTGAGTCCCAGTGTGCCTAAACAACATTTATTGCCCACATGTTTGGCATTTCTGTAGTGATGAGAGCCCGCCTAATTTATGGGTGCATGTCTCCAGAAGCATGAGCTAGGCATATCATACTGGTGACTGCAACGAACTTCAACCACAGTTTGCAATTTTCACTCAGCAACATCCACTGCTGCCTGTTTCTGGAAAACACCCATGGAGTCAAAATTGTCAATACATCTCTAGATATAATATCCAAAATGGGGTCACTTGAGGGGGAATTTTGCTTTTCTAGCACTTAAGGGCTCTTTATATGGAATCCACAAACTAGTCTAGGAAAATCTGCACTCCAGAAGGCAAATAGCGCTCGTCCCTCCCGAGTCTCTCCGTATGGCTAAGTTGTACTGTACAGCCACATATGAGATATTTCTACACTCAGCAGAAATTATGGGACAAATTCTGGTGCCATTTTTACCAATTTCCCTGTGTGAAAATGTAAAACTTGGGGCTAACACACAATCTTGGTGGTAAAAATGTAAATTATTTTTTTCTTCACTGCCCAATGCTCTAAAAGTCTGTGACCCACCTGTGGTGTCAATATAACCACTGCACCCTTAGATGAATTAAATGAGAGATTCAATTGGTATAATGGGGTCACTTATGGGGGGTTCAGCTGTTCTGGCACCTCAGGGGCTCTGCCAATGTAACATGGCACCCTCAAACAAGTGCAGCAAAATCTGCACTGTAATATGGCGTTTCTTCCCTTCTGAGCTTTGCATTGTGTCTCAAAAGTAGTGTTTGACCACATATGGGGTATCTGTGAACTCAGGAACAATTGCACAACAAACTTTGTGGTCCATTTTCTCCTTTTGCCATTGTGAAAATACAAAATTTGTAGCTAAAATAGATATTTGTGTGAAAAATATAGATTTTTGTTATTTCCCGGGCTTAACCTTACAAACTTCTGTGAAGCACTTGTGGATTCAAGGTGCTCAATACACATCTAGTTAAGTTCCATAAGAGGTTTAGTTTCCAAAATGTTATCAATTGTGGGGTTTTTACGCTGTTTAGGAACATCAGAGGCTCTCCAAATGTGACATGGCATAGGCTAACTATTCCATCATATTTTACATTCAAAGAGTCAAATGGCACTCCTTCCCTTCCAAGCCCCGCCATGCATCCAAACAGTTGTTTTTCTTCACATGTTGGGTATCTGCGCTCTCAGGAGAAATTGCACAAAAAAATTTATGGAGCAATTTCTCTTGTTACCCTTATAAAAATGCAAAATTTTGAGCTAAAAAAGATTTATTGGGAAAAATGTGATTTTTTTTTATTTTCACGTCTTAACGTTATAAACTTCTGTGAAGCACCTGGGGGCTCAAGGTACTCAATACACATCTAGATAAGTGCCCTAAGGGGTATAGTTTCCAAAATGGTGTCACTTGTGGGGGGTTTCTACTGTTTAGGCACATCAGGGGCTCTCCAAACGTGACATATCGACTGCTAATTATGCCAGCAAATTTTACATTCAAAAAGTTAAATGGCGCTCCTTCCCTTCCAAGCCCTGCCATGTGCACAAACAGTAGATTTCCCCTACATTTTGGGTATCAGTATGCTCAGGAGAAATTGCACAGCAAAATATATGGTTCATTTTCTCCTGGTACCCTTGCAAAAGTAGAAAAAAAAAAAAGGAAATTTTTTGTGAAAAAAAGTAAATGTTTATTATTTTTCCATAGTTCAAAAATTCCTGTGAAGCACCTGAAGGGTTAATAAACATATTGAATGTGGTTTTGAGTACCTTGGGGGTGCCGTTTTTAGAATGGTGTTATTTTTGGGTATTTTCTGTCATATAGGCCCCTCAATGTCACTTCAATGTGAGGTGGTCCCAAAAAAAACCGGTTTTGCAAATTTTGTTGTAAAAATGAGAAATCGCTGGTCAACTTTTAACCCTTTTCAAAATTTTTGTAAAATTTCTACTTTTTTAACAAATAAATGCAAGTCAGGAAGTGATTCATCTACCTGATGATTGAGAGCTTTATATAAGGAAGTGTGGACATAGCAAGGCCATAACTCTCTGGACTCTGGATGATACCACAACACTGGCTATGTAAGTATAGAAACTTAGAAAATGTCACCCTCCCTCACTGATGTTTGTACTTTCCATTAATTTTTTTTTCTGTTTAATTTTAGACGTGTCACTTGGCCTGGTACAGTGGTTGGCTCCTGGCGCAGCAGGTTTCTCCAATTTGTCTCCTGTTGCTGCTTTCTGTCGTGGTGAGGACAACATTTGTTTTGGAAATGTTTGTCTTTGTGAATGATTTTTCTGTTCCTTGTAGAATGGCCGATTCTATGTGGCACAGTGGGTGTCTCCTGGTGCACCGGTTTTCCCCATTTCATCTCCTGGTGCTCCTTTCTGTCATGGTGAGGACAACACTGTCTGTGTAAGTACAGAAGCTTTGGAAATGTCTGTCTCTCGGAATGCTTTTTCTGTTCCTTGTAGACTGGCTGATTCTTTCTGGCGCAGTGGATGTCTTCTGGTGCAGCAGTTTTCCCGTGGTCGTTTCCTGGTGCTGTGGTTGGCTCCTGTTGCTATCGTCTGTCCCTGGCCTGTGCTGACTACTGTGGTGTTGGACTACTGCTTGTAATGTTTTTGGATCTTTGCAAGTTTAATTTTTCTTCTTTTCTTTTCTGTAGTGTTTCACTTGGCTGCTCGTCTGCTCTTCAACCATGTCTTCAAGCGAAGAACAGACTTCTTCCTGGGGTGGACCGGACAAAGATTATGTAATCACATTTGCTTTACTGATTGGTATGTATTGACTGGCAATACTCCACATGTGTTAAATAATTTAATTTCTTTACAGGTACCTGGCAGTGATGAAGAGCAGGAGCAGTCCAGTGGAGAGGATTCTTCCTAGGGTCATCAGGCTCATGTGCCTCAGGAGGAAAGACGGGGTGAAAGTATTCCTTTCATCAGAGTTGTAATACAATTTTTTTTCACCTTAAAATTCTTTTTTTCTATTTTATCTATAGGTTTCACAATGGGAAGAAGCCACACTGGATATAGATAGCGAACAACTCATCCACCTTGTGCAAGAGCGAGTACCATTGTGGGACACCCACTCCGACAATGTGGTGATTCAACGGCTCTGAGAAGAAGTGGCAACATCACTGCTGCCTGGTTGGGACCGTGCCATGCCGCGAGCCAGAACTGATTTTGGTAAGTATTGCAATGTGGTCAGGACTGGCAATGAACCTGTGAATGGATATACATTGTTTTCTAATTCTTTTTTTTCCCTACACAGTGAAGTGAATCAAAATCCGTTGGCACTCTATGAAGGACCGCTTCAACAATGACATGAGAGAGGAGCTTTGGGTTCAAAGTGGCTCTGCTGTAAGGTTTCGCAAATACAAATACCACCGGGACCTTGCCTTTCTGAGGCCTGCCCTTGCTCAGCGAACGTAAGTATATAAAAAGAAAAATTTCTTTTTACTAATTTTTACTTTTTTCCACGAACAGAACCTGGAGCAGCACAACACAACCTTGATTTTTGCACTAATGTTTTTCTCTTTTCCACACAGAACCTGGTGCAGCACCAAACAACCCGGAGCCGCCTCAGTTGAAGCGGCCCCGCATCTACCATCCACTTAACAGACACAGTACCAGTTATCCAGCTGCGATGGAGCAACCTTGCAGGCTACACAGGCTGGGGACGAGGCAGCCTGTCCATGAGGTTTTCCCCTCTCTCAGCCCTCTGCCTCTGCTTTTGCTGGGTACTTCTCGTCAGTGGCAGAGGGCCTGTGAGAGGTGAGGCATGCTTGAGTTTCTTCAATTAAGCTCGGTCTTCCAGGATGGGGTTAGGTTGTTTGCTGACTGAGTGAAGAGTGGGTTCAAGGAAGTCAACAATCACCTAGATCGCCTGGTCTAGGTGATTGAGCGGAGTGTGTCAGAAAACCTTATGCCTCAACTCCAGCTGTCTGTCATGCAGGTCTGCCAGGTTGCTTACAGCCATGCATTACAGTAGCAGCAGTAGCAGTCACGATCCTACACTCAACAGGCCAGAGGATACTACCAGCATCAAATCTGCTGTCTAGTTCCCACAGCACCAAACTATCCACCACCACCACTGCCTCCAGTTCACCGAGCGCCCACGCTGCCAAGTCCTTCAACTCTGCAGCCGGCAGCATCCACCATGCTCCAGAGAACAGCACCCATGCAGCCATCAGGATCAACGATGCTGCCCAGTCCACCACTCCTGCCCAGTCCAGAACCCCTGCCAATTCCTGCACCCCTGCCCACTACAGCACCCCTAATGCGGCCCAGTCCAGCACCATGCCAGATGACTGCTACAGAGCCCAGCACTCCCACTCGCCCAAGAAAAGCATGGTCCAAAAAAAAATCTTGGCATCAGGAGTCAGGACCAAAACCAGGAGCCAAAAAAATCTGCCCACTTTGAACCCACCACCTCCACCCTCACCTACCAAATGGTCACTACCTTTCCTTATGTCTCTGTCTGTTCCTTTCAGTTTGTCTATCAATTCCCATGATTCCACTTTGTCATCTCTCCCCAATGTCTTCACTGCCATCTCTGATCCAATCCTTCAATTGGTTGCCCCTTCCCCTGTAGACCCTTCCCCTGTAACCCCTTCCTCATCAACTACCACCCAATCCTCACAGCTCCACACCCCTAAGGTCCTACCCATTTCACCCTCACGTAAACCCCAAAGAAAAAACAAATCACCCAAACCTTAACCCTTTTTTCGAAAAAATGTTGAAAATAAAAGTTGTAAAAGTGTTGAAAATAAAAGTTGTTCTATATTGTTACCACTATACCTTGCTTTTTTTATCTTTATGCGCTGCTGCCGACACAAACACACTTGTTTTATGAGGTAGGGTACAACACAAGCACACTTTTTTTGGAGGGAAGGTAGTTTAAATTTAAATCAGTAAACATTAGGGGTAAATTATTACATGTCCATGTTAACATCACAGGTACATTTAAACATAACAGGTAAGTAATATTTGACCTTACAGGTACATAACAGGTACAAAACATAATAGGTACACTTAACTTAGTGGCTTAAATCATTTTGTCTTGCCCGGCCACACGTCCATTATCTGAAACAAAGTAAGTGGCAAACTTATCCCTCATCTGGGCAACTCAGAGTGGTTCTCAGAGGGTGAAATTGGTAATCATGCAATGTAACAGGTTCCTCAGGTTGTAAGCTTGGTTGCTCTTTTACCATTATGTAGTTGTGCAGAAGAACACATGCTTTCACAACCTCATTAATGTTGTCAATTTTTACATTAATGCATGTGCTCAAAATGCGCCATTTCGATACCAGCAATCCAAATGCACACTCCACGGTTCTTCGTGCCCTTGTCAGTCTGTAGTTGAAATTTTTTTTGTGTGATTTAAGTTTCTACTAGAGTATGGTTTAATGAGATTGGCACACATTTGGAAAGCCTCATCACCAACAACAAAAGGTATTGGCGGTCCATCAGTGTTGGGCAGAGGTCGTGGCGGTGGAAAATTAAAATCATTCCCATACAGACATTGGCCCATGACTGAGTTTTTGAACGTCTGCGAGTCATTGCCTTGTCCACAGCAACGAATTTACAATCGGCAGCCGCAATAGCCATTAGAACTATGCAAAAGTATTTTTTATAATTGAAGTACTCTGTTCCACTTCCAGCTGGTTTCATAATCCTAATGTGTTTGCCGTCCACAGCCCCCACACAATTAGGAAAATTGCAAATTTCCTGGAATTTGGAGGCATTTTTAATCCAGAGTTCACTTGTGAGTTGGGGAGGAATTCTTGCCGCAGAATGCCAACTAAAGCATGACAAGTGTCTACAATAATCTCAGAAAGGGTGGATACCCCAATACAGAATTGGAAATGTAACGAGGACAATGTCTCTCCAGTAGCCAGGAATCTGTGGAAAAGAAAATGAAAAACAAAAATCAATACACTGCTTCGGGATAGGTGTTAGGCACAACAGGAATCCCAGAGCATTGCATTTGGCAGTCTCCCATTTCTCTCTGGCCCAGAAGAGGCTGCTCAGCAGGCTCGTTGATCCAGGCGCTCTGCTCTGACCAGCTCTGTAGATTTGGTTGCTACTGCCACCTCTGGTCCAGCTATAGCAATGCATGCTGGTCAGCAGCGAGCTACTCCAGGGACTAAGTCCTCTTTTCGGTCCACTGAGCATGCCCATGGGACGATCTCTCATTGGAGATCGGAGGTTGCATGCTCAGGTCCTTCTCCAGCTCGGATTGGACCATCAGGAAGGTCAGGAAGGTCCCAGAAGGACGCGGCTATAAAAGGTTCGCATGGCCGCTCGGCCATGTGCTAATATGGAGAAATATTTAGACCATGTGGAGTGAGAGTTGTATGCATGTATGAATGTCTCTGGTGAATGACTCATTGGTAACCCCTACCCTTGGTACACATGTGTTGTGTAGTCTAGCCTGTTAGCGCCCAGGCTGAGGAGCAAGTAGGAGGCAGAGTCAGAGACTAGCATCAATGCCAAGTGGTGGCTTGGTCTGTATGCCATGGTTCACTTGGTCGACACTCCACGGTCACCAGCGTCACTTAGTGGCATCCGCAGTTGCGACGCCACACTCTTAGTAGGTCTGGAAGGACTCTGACACTGTGTCCTTGGGGCTGAGTTCTGTGACCTGATACTGAGCGTTTACCTTGCCGAGCTCTGTGAGCTTTAACAGGCTCCGGCATTTATATTCAGCGGTAGTGCGGCTCTGTGAAGCAACAGAGTCGCCCCCTGTACACACCGGGTGACTTTAACTCACATGTGTTTCTCTATTATACCACTATATAGCATCTGCCATTACTTAGCAGCAGTTTACCACCCTTGCACGGTGGACCCCAGGCTGCGAACACACCTTATTACCATCTTTATTATTTGGTGCATTCCACCAGCCCTAACAATAGGGATAGGGTTAGGGATGGGCTAGGGTTAGGGATAGGGTAGGGTTAGGGTTATTTGTGACAGGAATTTCTTTTTCAACACTACGTACCTCAGGGTGACCAAGAGACTTTCCTCATCAGGAATTGCTCGACGGAGCTATGTGTCCTGCCTGGCGATGGATCCTTGGACACATAGCAGCAACTCATGGAAGCTCTGTTGCGACATTCTCGTGTAGTCAAAAAACTTCTCCGTGTTTTGCTGCAGCTCGGTGTACAAAAAGTGGTAGGCTCCACGGCTCTTTCGGAGTTCAAGCATGGGGTGTTGCCAATAGCGACGACGACATCTTCTCAGTCTTTCTCTTCTGTGTTCTTGACAAGCAAAAGCAAAGGCAGCAGCCAACTTCAGTTATACATCCAGATAGGAAGCTGTCCAGGTCAAGATCCATCTTGCAGCTAGATACAGCAGGCAAAGATGAGGATTTCCTCAGTGCAGTGTGTGTATATATATCTAGAAATCCCATGAGACACACCTACTGGGTGTCTGATGTCAAGGAAAAGCTTCTAGAAAAAATTGGAAATTTCTAACTCATGTGCATAAAAAAATTGCAAACGCATGCAAAAACGCATACACGCATGTAAACGCTGCATTTTTTTGCCGTCATGCGTAAGATGATGCAGATAAAAAATGCTGCATAACTATGCGTTTGCATGCATTTGAGAATGTGGATGATACGCTGCAGATTTAAACGCAAATGTGAACCTAGCCTTACTGGACTATTTTACCCATATGCAACTGCTCACATTTAGATGTAACACCATGACCCTATGAACAGAACTTATAGCACCATCAATTTAAAAATGGTACTGTAAGTTTGGTTCCAGTGAAGGTGTTAAACCCACAATATGAAATAAAATAATTCAGGTACAATGGATTACCTAAAACAAATATCCTGGAATAAAAAAGTAAAAAAATATATTGCAAAAATTGCATGAAGGTAGTAATAATAGTAATAATAAGGGTATTTAGTTAACATAATTTTGATCAAAATAATGTAGAAGCCATCCCGCCACGTCACGGCAACCCTTGTGGGACAGTCCTAACTCTTGTATTTAAAACCTTTCCACTTGTCAAGTGACGTAAATGTGAACAAGGACAGAGGGACTGAACCACCAGTAATAGTATAGGCCAGACAGGATGGATTTTCCAACTCAGAAACAGGGCGGTCACACCCTTATATGCACAGAATGCACAATGAAACAAATGAGAAACTGGGTCTGAGCAGAAAAAGTAAATTAATGTGCATGCAAAATGTAATTGCATATGAACACATGACCTTTACACAGAGAAAACCAAAAGCAAAACACAAAACAAATATCCTGGAATAAAAAAGTAAAAAAATATATTGCAAAAATTGCATGAAGGTAGTAATAATAGTAATAATAAGGGTATTTAGTTAACATAATTTTGATCAAAATAATGTAGAAGCCATCCCGCCACGTCACGGCAACCCTTGTGGGACAGTCCTAACTCTTGTATTTAAAACCTTTCCACTTGTCAAGTGACGTAAATGTGAACAAGGACAGAGGGACTGAACCACCAGTAATAGTATAGGCCAGACAGGATGGATTTTCCAACTCAGAAACAGGGCGGTCACACCCTTATATGCACAGAATGCACAATGAAACAAATGAGAAACTGGGTCTGAGCAGAAAAAGTAAATTAATGTGCATGCAAAATGTAATTGCATATGAACACATGACCTTTACACAGAGAAAACCAAAAGCAAAACACAAAACAAATATCTTGGAATAAAAAAGTAAAAAATATATTTTTGCAATATTTTTTTTACTTTTTTATTCCAGGACATTTGTTTTGTGTTTTGCTTTAGGTTTTCTCTGTGTAAAGGTCATGTGTTCATATGCAATTACATTTTGCATGCACATTAATTTACTTTTTCTGCTCAGACCCAGTTTCTCATTTGTTTCATTGTGCATTCTGTGCATATAAGGGTGTGACCGCCCTGTTTCTGAGTTGGAAAATCCATCCTGTCTGGCCTATACTATTACTGGTGGTTCAGTCCCTCTGTCCTTGTTCACATTTACGTCACTTGACAAGTGGAAAGGTTTTAAATACAAGAGTTAGGACTGTCCCACAAGGGTTGCCGTGACGTGGCGGGATGGCTTCTACATTATTTTGATCAAAATTATGTTAACTAAATACCCTTATTATTACTATTATTACTACCTTCATGCAATTTTTGCAATATATTTTTTTACTTTTTTATTCCAGGATTTTTGTTTTGTGTTTTGCTTTTGGTTTTCTCTGTGTAAAGGTCATGTGTTCATATGCAATTACATTTTGCATGCACATTAATTTACTTTTTCTGCTCAGACCCAGTTTCTCATTTGTTTCATTGTGCATTCTGTGCATATAAGGGTGTGACCGCCCTGTTTCTGAGTTGGAAAATCCATCCTGTCTGGCCTATACTATTACTGGTGGTTCAGTCCCTCTGTCCTTGTTCACATTTACGTCACTTGACAAGTGGAAAGGTTTTAAATACAAGAGTTAGGACTGTCCCACAAGGGTTGCCGTGACGTGGCGGGATGGCTTCTACATTATTTTGATCAAAATTATGTTAACTAAATACCCTTATTATTACTATTATTACTACCTTCATGCAATTTTTGCAATATATTTTTTTACTTTTATATTCCAGGATATTTGTTTTGTGTTTTGCTTTTGGTTTTCTCTGTGTAAAGGTCATGTGTTCATATGCAATTACATTTTGCATGCACATTAATTTACTTTTTCTGCTCAGACCCAGTTTCTCATTTGTTTCATTGTGCATTCTGTGCATATAAGGGTGTGACCACCCTGTTTCTGAGTTGGAAAATCCATCCTGTCTGGCCTATACTATTACTGGTGGTTCAGTCCCTCTGTCCTTGTTCACATTTACGTCACTTGACAAGTGGAAAGGTTTTAAATACAAGAGTTAGGACTGTCCCACAAGGGTTGCCGTGACGTGGCAGGATTGCTTCTACATTATTTTGATCAAAATTATGTTAACTAAATACCCTTATTATTACTATTATTACTACCTTCATGCAATTTTTGCAATATATTTTTTAACTTTTTTATTCCAGGATATTTGTTTTGTGTTTTGCTTTTGGTTTTCTCTGTGTAAAGGTCATGTGTTCATATGCAATTACATTTTGCATGCACATTAATTTACTTTTTCTGCTCAGACCCAGTTTCTCACAATGGATTACCTGAAGTGCTGCTGTATAATTTGCCAGGAAAGAAAAATCACAGCTAATGCACAATGAACACCATCCAACCAAACTCTCTATACCTTAGCTTCTTGGACTCATGAAATTATGACTTTTGGAAAATTGCGGTGACCCTCTGTTCAAATGCAGTCATGCCAGTGGTTTTCATAAAAATGTACAATACTGCATAATTACACAGAAGTCAGTGGGAAAGATATATCTAAAGTTGTGAGCTATAACAACATACTTCACAATCTGAAGTATTCTGACAGGCTTAATAAATGCCATTTGATGTAAATAAGAAAAAAATAAAAAGATCCTTTCCCATGAAGCATAATAAATCACGTTGAAGCATTCAATGTTATGCCATCCACATGAACTGTGAAAATTCGATTCCTGTGGCTGTTTTATGACTGTAGAAAGGAGAATTCAGTTTTCTTTTGGTTCCATAAATCTTACATGCTGTTTTTTCATTAACTTCCTAGACTAAAGTTATTTCTTACTATGGATTCTTTAAGATGTTTAAGACACAACTTGTTAGAAACATCAAAGTCCAGCTATATGTAATGCCTTAGCGCTGTCCCTATAACAGTAAACAATTTGGCCAATATTTACAACACAAATTTTTAACTGTACTTGTACAAAAAATGAATAAAATTAGTTTTTGTGATGGAAAGATGATGCTTGAAAATACTAAAACAACATAATAATACTTTTGACAAACTGAAATAAGTCTAACAGGCTAAGGTTTCTGAACAGACACAGAGTTAAAATGATTTTACTGCCTGCAGCCACTGTTACGGCGAGTGTGTTTTTTTGCCAGCTGCAAGCAGTCATGTCATGATCCATTTTTGGATTTGTGGCAGCTCTGGTTGCTCTCAGTTAAAACTTTTTCCTTTTGGACCATGTCATGTCAGTTTTTCCCCCACTGGCAATCTGGTGTAATTGCATTGCTGCTGGGTCAGCTGACGTGGGCGGTGACCACTTCCACCATCTTTTAAAAGGTCACCTAATGCATCAGCTGACTGTTGGTGATACAGTTCCTTTCTGGAGACCAACCTAGCAGGAGCAGCTCTCTGGTGTCAGCCACATCTGGTGTTTGGAGTCTAGTAGCTGTTGCTATCTGAGATGTGGAGTTAGCAGAGGTGTAAATAAGCTAAGTGTGGTGCTTTTGTTACCTTGTCGCTTTGGTGTTTGTCACTTCCCCCTGTGTGTATTATTCTGCAGAGGTGAGGCTAGTGCTCCTTGCTGGCCAGTGCACTAGCCAGGGCAGTAATAGGTGACTACTAGGGATGAGGTATCCTGACAGTGGTGGGGGAAGGATTCACATAAAGCATTAGGTGAGTGGAGGGACAGGATCAGGTTTGAGCGCAGGTGGTGACCATCCCTCATTCCCTATCGGTAGTGCCTTCCTCTCCCCTATTCCATTCCGTTGTGAGTGTGTTGTGCCATTCAATGGCCGACCACCCGTTGGGTCGTGTCACTTCATGACATTATCACCAACTGTCACATTTTTTCCGGTGAACCATGGCTCAAATACAGGCCTTTGTCCAATTGATCCAGACCTTCACTGATGAGCTTAAGGAGCTGCAGGGTCAGGTTGTGGGGAGGAGGACTCCCAGACAGTGACCGGGCCGGTACCCAGGGGGCCGCCATCAGGGTTCCTGAGGGAACAATACTGGGAGAACAGTAAAGGGAGAGACATGACCGAAGTTGTGAGGGAAACAGGGGGTGGGGCGAGGATAAAAGGAGCAGGGGGCGCGCTCAGTTGGCAGTTGGGAGAGAGTGTGACAGGAGGCAGGAAGACGGGCGACTGGAGGGGACACCAACAGGAGCCTGTGAGGAGGATACTGCGCACTCACCGACAAGTAAGACGTGAGAGACTTTTACCGGAGGCCGCTTCCCGCCCACTTTCTCAGAAAGCCACGTCCGCCGTCCCCCACCCTTGTGGGACAGATCCTTCACCTCAGGTCACGGCTGTGACTACACATAAAACGGCCACAGAGGCCTGGACACTGCCCCCCGGCCTTCTCCCACCGCGGCGACCCCGTCATCACCGGCCTCAGGGGACGCCACTTTGCCATAGGCGACGTTAGAGGCACATGTCCCGGTTACGGAGGGACCCTTAGCAGAGGACGGCCACCAGTCATTTGGGGGAACTGCGTCATTACCGCGCCCCACCGACACCGCTTCTTCAGGGCCTGTTACGCCCCAACTGGCACTGTTTCTTCATGGCCTGTTGCGCCCCACCAGCACCGTTTCTTCAGGGCCTGTTGCGCCCCACCGGCATCACTTCTTCAGGGCCTGTTGCGCCCCACTGGCACCGTTTCTTCAGGGCCTGTTGTGCCCCACCGGCATAGTTTCTTCAGGGCCTTTTGCGCCCCACTGGCATCGTTTCTTCAGGGACTATTGCGCCCCACCGGCACCGTTTCTTCAGGGCCTGTCGAGTCTAAATCTTCCTGGAATATCGAGGCGTCAAGGCCTCCGCATTAACAATCTCAAAACGGCTGCATCTGCGATCCCGAGTGACACATGGAGGGATAAGTGGACTATAGCAATAAGTACCATAGTTTGGCCATATTCCGGCCTTCGACACCTGGACTAGCCGGGTTACTCCCAGTTACTTAGAAAAGTATTGTTTATTTTATTGAGTCCCTGCGAGGACAGATTTGTGTTACCCGTTTTGCCTGTTCAGCATAGCCCTAGTGGCTCCAATTTATAAAAGTTTATTATACAAGTCATACCCTGTCTCGTGTCTCGTCACTGCATCCTGAGAACCTGCTCGACCCTACAAGGTGACGCAGCAGCTTCAGCAGTTGATGAGGATCTGGGCCTCGGCTCAGTTACAGGCTCAACCGGAACCCAAAATATCTCTCCCTGATCGTTTCTCTGGAGGGAGAAATAAGTTTGTAGTATTTTAAAAAGCCTGCAAGCTGTATTTCAGGCTTCGCCCTTGTTCTTAAGGGAGTGAGGAACAGCCTGTGGGGATTATAGTCTCCCTTCTCAAGGATGATCCCCAATCTTGGGCCTTCTCCCTCCCGACCGGTTCAACATTGTGTTGTGAGTTCATTTTCCCCTTCACCATTGAGGTCTGATGAACTCCCTCTTTTGGTGAAGGAAGGTAGTGAGGCTGATTACCAAGCACCTGAGCTGGATGATGATGACTGGGTGACGGGAATTGCTGACTGGATATAAGGCAGCCAACGCCCTTCTGCCTGGCTGGTGATTTCTCTGAGGGATTCTAGGAGACCAGTCTGATTCCTGCTCCTCAAAAGCTAAGTTTTCTGCTCTGCTTTTTGCATTTGTGTTTTGGTTTTGTTTTGCCTTGTTTTTTTGGATTTCTGCCATTCCCTGCTGGGGTGAGCTGAATTACTTTTTGCTCTGTCTTCAGAAAATACCTGAGTACTGATATAGTCTTTTTGAAGCCCAGCGTCTTCACGGCTTTTTTCCCTATCAGTCTGTTGGCTCTTGTTTTGATAGGATTTTGGCGGATTGCAGACAGCAGCTTTTCTATCCTGTCCTATTTAGTTAGCTTGGGCCCCATCATTTGCTCAGCCTATCTTTCTATCTGTGTGAGTGTTTTTTCATCTTGTTTCACCGTCATTATATGTTCGGGGCTGCCTATTGCTTTGGGGTCTGCTCTGGGGCAGTTTAGATTTCCCTTTCTGTCTTTAGGCTATTTAGTTCTCCGGCTGTGATCGAGGGGTCTAGGGCACCGTAGGAACCCCCCACGGCTACTGCTAGTTGTTGTTGATAGGTTCAGGGGTCTGCAATCCGATAACTGCCAACTAGAGTTGAGCGACTTTTGGTTTTTTAGGGTCGAGTTTCGTTTTGTGAAACCCGACTTTTTCAAAAGTCGGGTCGAGCAAGATCGGCCGATTATAGGGAAAAGTCGGGGTCGTCCCGAAACACGAAACCCAATGCTCCAAACATAATGGGCCAAACATAATGGGCCCCATTTCTAATGCTCTAGTGTATAATGGGCCCTGTAAATGCTGCTCCAGTGTTTGATGTCCACCTTTGGAATGTTCCAGTGTATGGTGGGCCCCATCTATCATTCTCCAGAGTATAGTGCTCCCCAAAAATTGCTGCCCCAACATTGAAAACAATCAAATAAGTCTCCTCGCTAAGGAATCCCTGTACTAGTCTGGACTCCTCGTCGTCCCCATCTTCCATCTCACTGCACAGTATTTCAACCTTGCAAGTGCTGTGATCCTGAGCAAGCAGGGGGGGCCCACTCGTTGGCGACGGCACTGGCACAGGGCCCCTGATAGTACGGTGGTGTGTCTGATGGCGGGTGGGCTGAACCTGCACTTTCATCTGCAGCTTCCTCTTTGTCACCGTGTAAGATGGAACTGTATATGGGAAGGGTAACCTGAGTTTCATCAGGGTCAGATTCAGGTCGTGTAGCGTGCGAGGGGAATGTAGTGGTCTGGGTCAATGTACCAGCAGATTCATCGAGCAGTGGCTGGGCATCAGTGCACTTGTGTCGCCCCCAGGAGTACGGTCGCCACAGTGGCATTACCTTCCTCCTAGGGAGTGTGATGTCATGCTTGGGAGCAACGAAGGATCTCTCTAGCAGGTTAACTGATTGGGCGGCGTTATTCCCATGAGTCATGACCCTCCAAACAGTGTTCATGAAGGCAAAGTGTTTGTTTTACGTGGGCAGTATGGTTGCAAAGCTGAACCTTAAAGGAATGTCCAGAAGGGCACCACCAGGAGTGGAGCCTACGGTTAAATTCGACTCCACCTGGGAAACCTCAACCATGCCAGCTAAAGAAAAGATGCACACATTGCAAGCTTAATTCTGTTAACGAACGAGACTCCGTCATGCCCCGCGGTCCGAGTCCGGCTTACTAGAGGGACACGTGAGGCTCTGGCACATGAGATTGGCCAATAACTGGTGTGTCATGCCCTTACATGTCCGTGGCTGCATGTGCGCTACACTGAAAAGGCCAGCGTTTGTCGCTTACAGGTGAAGATAACCCGCTGAACAACGTTAGTGATGGGGATCACTGATTACAATTATTACCCGCGAACGATAATTTCCCAGTAAGTGCAGGTCAACCGCAGTTCCGGAATTAGGCCTAACCGTCATTCCTGAAAAAATGAAAAACTTACGTGTGCAAACCACAGGTGCTGTAGCTTGCTTAACAGCTCGCCAGCCGTTCTCACGCCCAGTATGGATTACACGTGATTGCACAAAGGTGAGAAAGGGTACCGTATCCCCGGATAACATGTATGGATAGCATACACATTCAAAATATATGTCAATACATCAGGAGGCAGGCTCAGACGGTGTTAGGCCCAGTATGGCTTGCACGTGATTGCACAAAGGTGAGAAAGGGTACCGTATCCCCGGATAATATGTATGGATAGCGTACACATTCAAAATATATGTCTATACATCAGGAGGCAGGCTCAGTCGGTGTTAGGCCCAGTATGGCTTGCACGTGATTGCACAAAGGTGAGAAAGGGTACCGTATCCCTGGATAACATGTATGGATAGCGTACACATTTAAAATATATGTCTATACATCAGGAGGCAGGCTCAGATGGTGTTAGGCCCAGTATGGCTTGCACGTGATTGCACAAAGGTGAGAAAGGGTACCGTATCCCCGGATAACATGTATGGATAGCGTACACATTCAAAATATATGTCTATACATCAGGAGGCAGGCTCAGACGGTGTTAGGCCCAGTATGGATTGCACGTGATTGCACAAAGGTGAGAAAGGGTACTGTATCCCCGGATAACATGTATGGATAGCGTACACATACAAAATATATGTCTATACATCAGGAGGCAGGCTCAGACGGTGTTAGGCCCAGTATGGATTGCACGTGATTGCACAAAGGTGAGAAAGGGTACCGTATCCCCGGATAACATGTATGGATAGCGTACACATTCAAAATATATGTCTATACATCAGGAGGCAGGCTCAGACGGTGTTAGGCCCAGTATGGATTGCACGTGATTGCACAAAGGTGAGAAAGGGTACCGTATCCCCGGATAACATGTATGGATAGCGTACACATTCAAAATATATGTCTATACATCAGGAGGCAGGCTCAGACGATGTCAGGCACAGTATGGATTTGACAGCCCAGACTACAGAGCGGAGGAGCAGGGAGAGGTAAAGATTGCAAATGCTGGGGCCCTGCCCAAGCAAGGGGGCCCACTCGTGGGCGTCGGTACTGGCACTGGGCCCCTCATAGTACGGCGGTGTGTCTGACGGCGGGTGTGCACCACCACCGTCAGAGACACTTGATTGCACTATGAGGGACCCTGTGCCAGTGCCCGCGCCCAAGAGTCGGCCTACCCACCTGTCCAGGGCAACGGCACTCGCACGGTGTCGTGCGCTAGGTGGTGACCCCGGCCATGGGGGGGGAGGCAGCACAGTTAGGGAGTTTTAGAAAGTGGCATATGTTGATGTTGGACATTCAGCTGATGCAAAAGGCGAAATAGGTCTAGTCCCAGGAAGAGGTGGACCAAAGCAAGCCATTTTTCTGTCACCCTATGTGTCATCAGGGGAAGGTGGGACAAAATCCTTGGAAACCCATGCATGGTTCATTTTAATGAAGGTTAGATCATCCACATTTTGGGTTGACAGACGGGTCCTTTTTTCTGTCAGGATTGATCAGCTGCACTGAAGACTCTTTCCGATAGCACACTTGCAGCTGGGCAAGCGAGTTCCTGTAAGGCATATTGTGCCAATTCAGGCCAGGTGTCCAGTTTAGCGGCCCAATAGTCAAAGGGGAATGACCTGTGTGGGAGAACATCGATATGGGAGGAAAAGTAGTTTGGAACCATAGTTTACAACTGCTGTCTCCTGTCACTTTCCATCGATACAGTATTACCAGTTGTGTGAGCGATACTTGAAAAATCAGTCCACAACATTGTCATGAAACCCCTGTCTCCAACGCCACTTCTGCTGTGTGCACCATGAACACCTCTGCCAAGCTGCCCCCGGCCCGTACGGCTCGTGTGAGAACCATCACCGCTGCTGTGTGCTGGGAATGCCTCAAGCAACCGATTTACCAGAGTTGCTTGTTTATTAGCCAATATTAGGTCAAGGTTCTCCTGTGGCATGATGTTTTGTAATTTGCCTTTATAGCGTGGATCCAGGATGCTGGCCAACCAGTAGTCATCATCGTTCATCATTTTGGCAATGCGGGGGTCCCTTTTTAGGATCTGCAAGGCATAATCTGACATGTGGGCCAATGTTCCCGGTGTCAATGATGCACTGCGAGTGCTGGTTGGAGGAGCACTTTCTGGCAAATCCACATCCCTCCAGTCACGCACAAACCCTGTACCAGACCTTGCCACGCCAACATTTTCACTTGCCCCACGAGATGCATCCTCCTCCCCTAAGTAATCATCCCCATCATCATCCTCCTCCTCCTCTTCTTCCTCCACCTCGTCCAGGAGAGGTCCCTGAGCAGACAATGGCTGAATATCATCAAGGATTCCCTCCTCCTCTTCCTCCTCATCAACATTGGCTGCAGACGCCTGCTCCTTAAGGTGCGTCAAAGTTTGCATGAGCAGACGCATAAGTGGGATGCTCATGCTTAGGATGGCGTCGTCTGCGCTTACCAGCCGTGAGCATTCCTCAAAACACTGAAGGACTTTACAGAGGTCTTTCAGCTTCGACCACTGCACACCTGTCAACTCCATGTCTGCTCTCAAAGTGCCTGGCCGTGTATCCTCCCACAAATGCATTATGGCCTGCCTCTGCTCGCACAGCCGCTCCACCATGTGCAGGGTGGAGTTCCACCTTGTTGGAATGTCGATAATGAGGCGGTGGTTGGGAAGGTGGAGCAATCGCTGCAGCTTCTGCATACGAACGGAGTGTACAGGCGACCAGCGGATGTGCGCGCACAGTCTTCGCACCTTCTGGAGCAGGGCTGTTAACTCCGGATAATTTTTGAGGAAGCACTGCACCACCAGGTTCAAGGTGTGAGCCAAGCAAGGTATGTGGCTGAATTTTGAAAGGGCTATGGCTGCCACAAAATTACGGCCGTTATCACTAACTACCTTGACTGCCTCAAGATGTACACTGCCCAGCCATGACTCAGTTTGTCGCTTCAAGTACTCGGCCAGCACCTCGGCGGTGTGTCCGTCGCCCAAACACATCATCTGCAACACAGCCTGCTGACGCTTTCCACTAGCTGCTCGATAGGGGGACACCTCGTGTGCAACAGTGGCAGCTGCAGATGGAGTGCTCATACGACTGCGCTCTGTGGACGAGCTTTCGCTTCTGGAGGAGGAGGAGGAGGAGGAGGGTCGAACGCCTACAGCCAACTGTTTCCTATACCGTGGGCTAGGCAGCACTGTCCCACCACCGCTGTCCCCTGTGGACCCTGCATCCACCACATTAACCCAGTGCGCAGTGATGGACACGTAACGGCCCTGGCCATGCCGACTGGACCATGCATCAGTTGTGAGGTGCACCTTTCCACTCACTGACTGCTTGAGTGCATGGACAATGCGGTCTTTTACATGATGGTGGAGGGCTGGGATGGCTTTGCGAGAGAAGAAGTGGCGACTGGGTAGGTCATAGCGTGGTACTGCATAGGCTATGAGTTCGCGGAAAGCTGCGCTTTCCACCAACCGATAGGGCATCATCTCAAACGAGATTAGTTTGGCAATGTGGGCGTTCAAACCCAGTGTACGCGGATGAGAGACTGAGTACTTTCTTGACCTACTCATAGTGTCTGGGAGGGTGAGCTGGACTTGAGAGCTGCATATGGTGGAAGTAGCGGTGGACAGGGCGGACTGAGAGAGGGTTGATGATGGTGATGGAGTTGGTGTTCTTTCTGATGGCCTAGATTCAGTATTTCGTTGATATAACAGTGGGATTCCCTGACTGCTGTGGCCTTGCAACGACACCTCAACATTTGCTGCTGTGCTAACCGGTGGGCTTACAGTGGGGGAAACAATGTAGCGTTGCTGACTACCTTCTTTGTGATCAGTTGCACATGTGGCACTTGAGGTTTGGTGTTGTGTCCACGCTTGCAAGTGCATGGTGGTTAAATGTCTAAGCATGCAACTGGTATTCAAATTTTTCAGATTTTTCCCTCGGCTAAAGGTCTTTGCGCACTTCTTACAGATAACCTTGGCCTGATCATGAGGATTTTGTTCAAAAAAGTGCCACACTGCAGTCTTCCTACTTTGGCAGACATTTTGCGGCCTAGCACGCTGTGATCTTTTGACCCTCTGGACAAGCTGTCCAGCAACTCTTTTGATTTTTGGAACCTGTCTTTGGAGTGCTCCGGGCCTGCCAGATAACAGCTGTTGCGATGTCGATGTCTGCTGTGGATGCTCCTCATCTGAGCTATTGGAAGCAGCACCCTCTTCCCCCAATGGATGCCAATCTGGGTCAACAACTGGGTCATCCATCACCTCCTCTTCAATGTCATGTGCACCTTCCTCTGTGTCACCGTGTATGGTGGTATAGTGTGCGGGAAGGGGCACCTGAGTCTCATCAGGGTCAGAATCTGGCTCTGTACACTGCGAGGACAATGTAGTGCTCTGAGTGAATGTACCAGCAGAATCATCTATCAGCAGCTGTGCATCAGTGCACTCCATGTCAGATTCATCTTGGCCTGGGTAATTCACCATTTCACTTGATAATCCAGGCATGGTGTGTGAAAACAGCTCCATGGAGTAATCAGTAGTATGGCCTGCGTCATCCTTCAATCTTGGTTGGGGTGAAGGACACAAGGAAAGGTGTGGTTCATGAACATGAGCCTCCAATGACGACTCAGTGCTTTTACTTTTTACAACTTCAGAAGAGGAGGCGATAGAGCTGGAGGCTGAGTCAGCAATGTAAGACAAAACTTTTTCCTGATGCTCTGGCTTTAAAAGCGGTTTGCCAACTCCTAGAAAACTAAGCCTTCGAAGCCTTATGGAGCCAGACGATGACGCAGGCTCAACACCTCCTGCATTCGGTCCTATTTTGCTCTTGCCACTACCATCAGATCCACCATCAACACCATCATTACCAGCTGCCAACCCCCGCCCAATTCCACGGCCTCTTCCACCAGCCTTCCTCATTTTTTGTAGAAATGTAGACAAAATCCAACAAACTATATAGTAATGTAAAACAAGGTACAAGGTGTCTATAGGACAGGGGAGATTTTGAATTTCTGCACACACTTGTGGACACTGGACACTTATGGATTGTGTGAGGCCCACTGAATATCACAGCGCTATGTCACAGGCTCGATGGCACAGGTGTGAAAAAAGTGACTACAGGATAAGGGAGATTTTGAATTTCTGCACACACTAGTGGACACTGGACACTTTTGGATTGTGTGAGGTCCACTGAATATCAGAGCACTATGTCACAGGCTCGATGGCACAGGTGTGAAAAAAGTGACTACAGGATAAGGGAGATTTTGAATTTCTGCACACACTAGTGGACACTGGACACTTTTGGATTGTATGAGGCCCACTGAATATCAGAGCGCTATGTCACAGGCTCGATGGCACAGGTGTGAAAAAAGTGACTACAGGATCACAGAGATTTTGAATTTCTGCACACACTTGTGGACACTGGACACTTATGGATTGTGTGAGGCCCACTGAATATCACAGCGCTATGTCACAGGCTCGATGGCACAGGTGTGAAAAAAGTGACTACAGGATAAGGGAGATTTTGAATTTCTGCACACACTAGTGGACACTGGACACTTTTGGATTGTGTGAGGCCCACTGAATATCAGAGCGCTATGTCACAGGCAGAAATTGGCTAGTGTATCACAAACTACAAGGTGTATGTAGAATTGGGCAGAATAGGAATCTCCCTAGAGTGTAGGTCTGTAAGAACGGAACAAGTCCTCCACTTATCCTTCCACAGTGACACACAGATAGCTTCACTGTGGCCGTGGTAACAGCCGTTACACGGTACTGAGAGGAGCGTGCACGTACACGGCTGTCCGGTGTACGTAAAATTGTCAAGCTCCGTGTTTTTTAAGTATACGGACTGACACACGCTGTCTCTCTATAGTTTTGAATGTGATCAAACAGCAAATATATTTAACTGTTTGAAAGCTAGACAAAACTAGTAGGTGCAGGTCTGTAAGAACGGAACATGTCCTCGACTTATTCTCACAGAGTGACACAAAGATAGCTTCACTGTGGCCGTGATAACAGCCGTTACACGGTACTGAGAGGAGCGTGCACGTACACGGCTGTCCGGTGTACGTAAAATTGTCAAGCTCCGTGTTTTTTAAGTATACGGACTGACACACGCTGTCTCTCTATAGTTTTGAATGTGATCAAACAGCAAATATATTTAACTGTTTGAAAGCTAGACAAAACTAGTAGGTGCAGGTCTGTAAGAACGGAACATGTCCTCGACTTATTCTCACAGAGTGACACACAGATAGCTTCACTGTGGCTGTGATAACAGCTGTTACACGGTACTGTGTGAGGAGCGTATACCGCTGTATGGTGTGAAAAAATGCACGCTCAGTACCTCAGCAGGACGAAAAAAAAAAATTGTGATTGCTTTTAAAAAAGCAGTTTGCAGAGCAGTGGGTAAACAGCAATGCAGCTGTCAGGAAGCCTTAGAAGGCAGCCTAACAACCAACACCGCTGATCCACCACAATATAGCCTCCCCTTGCACTGCACACACAGTGACTGGTGTGTTGTACAGGCAAAATTGCTAGCAGCAGAAGCAGTTTTTTTTCTTCTTCCCTGCCTAACGCTCTCCCTACAGAATCAGCAGCAGCAACCTCTCCCTATGCTAAGATCGGCAGAAGTAAGATGGCGGTCGGCGTGCACGCCCTTTTATAACCCCTGTGACGCCCACCAAAGCAAGCCAATCACTTGCATGCCCTTCTGAAAGATGGTGGTGACCCCTGCCTATGTCATCACATTGCCCACAGTGCCCGTGGATCCTGATTGGCTGAAAAAGAGCGCAAAACAAACTTTTGAAACGCGACTTTGGCGCGTAAGTCGCCGACCTCGTGGCCGACCTCATCCTAGGGTCGGGTTTCGTTTCATGAAACCCGACTTTGCCAAAAGTCGGCGACTTTTGAAATTTTTCGACCCGTTTCGCTCAACTCTACTGCCAACTTCTCTGGTTTTCTGGACTTAGCTAGTATTTCTGTTTTTGCCTCCTATGGTGACTCATTCATAACAGAATCACCAGCCATACCGCAGATCCTAGGGTACTCAATAGCAGGAAAGAATTGTAAAAAAAAAAAAAAAGTGTGTATATTTTTTCCTCTATATCTCTGAGGCCGTAGGGGGAATTTTTTTTTTCTCTCAATGGAGATAAAGCAATTGTCTGATCGTGTGGAGCAGCTCGCTGCAGAAGTGCGGGGAATTTCTGCCTACCTTGCTCATTCACATGCTGCTGAACCAAAGATTCCTACTCCTGATGTGTTTTTTGGGGATCGGTCTAAATTTTTGAATTTCAAAAATAATTGTAAATTGTTTTTTGCCTTGAAGCCTAACTCGTCAGGGAGCTCCGCGCAGCAGGTTAAAATTGTCATCTCTTTGCTGCGTGGCGATCCCCTGGATTGGGCGTTTTCTTTGAAACCAGATGATCCTATTCTGACTAATGTGAACGCATTTTTTCAAGCCTTGGGGTTGTTGTATGACGAACCTAATGCTATTGATCAGGCTGAAAAGACCCTGTTGGCATTGAGCCAGGGTCGAGATTCTGCAGAATTGTACTGTCAAAAATTCCGAAAGTGGGCGGTCCTTACTACCTGGAATGATAATGCCTTGGCAGCTCTCTTTCGGAAGGGTTTGTCAGAAGCTGTAAAAGATACTATGGTGGGATTTCCTGTTCCCTCTGGTCTTGACGATTCTATGTCATTAGCCATTCAGGTTGATCGGCGCTTACGTGAACGCAGGACTGCACGAGAGGTGTTGCCACCTGTTGAACAAGTGTCTGAACCTATGCAATGTGATAGAGTTTTGTCCAGGGAGCAACGTCAGGAATTCAGAAGGCGTAATAAGCTGTTTTTTTTGTAGAGATGCCTTGCATATTATTTCTGTCTGTCCTAAACGAGAAAACGTTTTGCACACACGTTTTCTGTGGGTGGTGTTCAACCTAAGTTTCTTCTGGCAATTACTCTGATCTGCTCCCTGTCCACATTTTCCGCCAAGGCTTTTGTGGATTCGGGAGCAGCCCTGAACCTAATGGACTTGGATTTTGCTAAACGTTATGGATTTCCGATGACACCTCTCCGGACGCCTATACCTTTGAGGGGGATTGATGCTACTCCTTTGGCCAAAAATAAACCTCAGTTTTGGACCCAGGTGGTAATGCGGGTCGCCCCAGACCATCAAGAAAATTGCAGATTTTTGGTGTTGCATAATTTGCATGATACCATTGTTCTGGGGTTTCCCTGGTTGCAAATTCATAATCCGCTTTTGGATTGGAAATCTGTGTCTGTAGTGAGTTGGGGTTGTCGGTGTGCCCTTAGTGAGGCTCCGGTTTTTTCCACCTCTCCTCAGTCGCATGATGTTCCTGACTATTTGGCTGACTTTTATGATGTATTTAGTGAGAATGAGTCTGCGTCTTTGCCTCCTCATAGGAGTTATGACTGTGCAATTGAACTGAGCCCGAGGTATAAATTTCCCAAGGGTCGGCTCTTCAATTTATCTGTACCCGAGCACGAGGCTATGCGATCCTATATTAAGGAAGCGTTGGAGAATGGTCATATTAGACCATCCTCTTCACCCTTAGGTGCTGTTTTTTTTTTCGTGGCCAAAAAGGATGGTTCATTAAGGCCTTATATTGATTATCGTGCCCTCAACAAAATTACTATTAAATATCAGTATCCGTTACCCCTGATTTCGAATCTATTCTCCAGAGTTAAAGGTGCTTGCTGGTTTACCAAGCTTGACCTCAGGGGGGCGTATAATCTTAACCGCATTAAGCATGGGGATGAATGGAAGATGGCGTTTAATACTCCGGAGGGACATTTTGAGTACCTGGTGATGCCTTTTGGGCTCACTAATGCCCCTTCTGTCTTCCAGTGCTTCATGAACGACATTTTCCGAGACTTTGTGGATAAATTTTTGATTATCTATCTGGATGATATTTTGATCTTCTCCAAGGATTGGGATTCTCATGTGGAACATGTTCTGACTGTGTTCCGGATCTTGAGGGAGAATTCCCTGTATGTCAAAGAATCAAAATGCCTTTTTGGGGTACAGAGGATTTCATTTTTGGGATTTATTTTGTCTCCGTCAACTATTGAAATGGACCCGGCCAAGGTACAGGCCATTTATGATTGGATTCAGCCCACTTCTTTGAAGGCCCTCCAGAAGTTTTTGGGGTTTACTAATTTTTATCAGAAATTTATAGCAAAATTTTCTAGTATTGCCAAGCCATTGACTGATCTGACTAGGAAGGGTGCTGATGTGTTGAATTGGTCTCCGGAGGCTGTTTCTTCCTTTCAGGAGATGAAGCAAAGATTCACTTCTGCCCCGGTTTTGCGGCAACCTGATGTCTCACTCCCGTTCCAGGTAGAGGTGGACGCTTCTGAGATTGGTGCAGGAGCTGTTTTGTCCCAAAAGGATCCTGTAACATCTAAAATGAATTCCTGTGCTTTCTTTTCCCGAAAGTTCTCTCCATCTGAACGTAACTATGATGTGGGGAATCGGGAACTGTTAGCCATGAAATGGGCATTTGAGGAGTGGAGACATTGGTTGGAGGGAGCTAAACATCAAGTCGTGGTCTTCACTGACCACAAGAATTTGATTTACCTGGAGTCGGCCAAACGCTTGAACCCTAGACAGGCTAGGTGGGCTTTGTTTTTTACACATTTTGATTTTGTGGTCTCTTTTCTTCCTGGCACTAAGAATGTCAAGGCTGACGCTCTCTCTAGGAGCTTCTTTGCTGATTCTCCTGTGGTGACCAAGCCTGCTACCATCTTAGGCGAAGGGGTAGTTCTTTCTGCCATCTCGCCCGATTTGAGACGTGCTCTGGAAGAGTTCCAGGAGGACAAAGTTGAGCGTTGTCCCAGTGGAAAGTTGTATGTTCCTGACCAGTGGAAGAAGAGAGTGATGTCTGAAGTTCATTGCTCTGCATTGGCTGGTCATCCAGGTATTTTTGGTACTAGAGATCTGGTGAGTCGGTCTTTTTGGTGGCCCGCCTTGTCTCGTGATGTCAGGAATTTTGTGCAGTCCTGTGGGACTTGCTCCTGGTCTAAACCTTGTTCTCGCTCTAGTGGGTTCTTGATGCCTTTGCCGGTCCCCAGGAGGCCATGGACCCATATTTCAATGGATTTCAATTCTGATATGCCTGTCTATCAGAGAATGACTGTTATTTGGGTGATTTGTGATAGGTTCTCTAAGATGGTTCATCTTGTACCACTCCCTAAGTTGCCATCTTCCTCTGAGTTGGTGCCCCTGTTTTTGCAACAGGTGGTTCGCTTGCACGGGATTCCTGAGAACATTGTATCTGACAGAGTAGTTCAGTTTGTGTCTAGATTTTGGAGGACTTTCTGTTCCAAGCTGGGAATTCAGTTGTCCTTCTCCTCTGCTTTTCATCCTCAGACCAATGGGCAGACGGAGAGAACAAACCAGACCTTGGAGTCGTATTTGAGATGTTTTATTTCCGCTGATCAGGATGATTGGGTTTCATTTTTGCCCTTGGCCGAATTTGCTTTAAATAATAGAGCTAGTTCTGCCACTTTGATGTCACCTTTTTTTGTAACTTTGGGTTTCATCCTCGATTTTCTTCAGGGCAGGTGGAGCCTTCTGCTTGCCCTGGTGTTGACACTGTGGTGGAGAGAATGCACCAGATCTGGGACCAAGTGGTGGATAAGTTATCTCTCTCCCAGGAAAAGGCCCAGCGGTTTTCCAACATAGGACCATTGGTCTCCAGTTTAAGGTTCGTGATATGGTTTGGTTATCATCAAAAAATATCATTATGAAGGTGGCTTCTCCAAAGTTTAAGCCTAGATTTATTGGACCTTACAAGATTTTGGAGATTATTAATCCGGTCTCTTTTCGGTTGGCTCTTCCTGTCACATTTAAAATCCATAATGCGCTTCATAAGTCCTTGTTGAAGAGGTTTGTTGAACCAGTTGTTCCTGGGGTGGCACCTCCGGACCCTGTATTGGTTGAAGGTAACATGGAATATGAGGTAGAGAAGATACTGGATTCCCGTCTGGCTAGACGGAGACTCCAGTATTTGGTTAAGTGGAAGGGTTATGGTCAGGAGGATAATTCCTGGGTCTCTGCCTCTGATATTCATGCCAAAAGATTGGTGCGTGCCTTTCATCGGGCTCACCCTGATCGCCCTGGTGGCGTGGATGAGGGTTCGGTGACCCCTCCTCAAGGGGGAGGTACTGTTGTGAGTTCATTTTCCCCTTCACCATTGAGGTCTGATGAACTCCCTCTTCTGGTGAAGGAAGGTAGTGAGGCTGATTACCAAGCACCTGAGCTGGATGATGATGACTGGGTGACGGGAATTGCTGACTGGATATAAGGCAGCCAACGCCCTTCTGCCTGGCTGGTGATTTTTCTGAGGGATTCTAGGAGACCAGTCTGATTCCTGCTCCTCAAAAGCTAAGTTTTCTGCTCTGCTTTTTGCATTTGTGTTTTGGTTTTGTTTTGCCTTGTTTTTTTGGATTTCTGCCATTCCCTGCTGGGGTGAGCTGAATTCCTTTTTGCTCTGTCTTCAGAAAATACCTGAGTACTGATATAGTCTTTTTGAAGCCTAGCGTCTTCACGGCTTTTTTCCCTATCAGTCTGTTGGCTCTTGTTTTGATAGGATTTTGGTGGATTGCAGACAGCAGCTTTTCTATCCTGTCCTATTTAGTTAGCTTGGGCCCCATCATTTGCTCAGCCTATCTTTCTATCTGTGTGAGTGTTTTTTCATCTTGCCTCACCGTCATTATATGTTCGGGGCTGCCTATTGCTTTGGGGTCTGCTCTGGGGCAGTTTATATTTCCCTTTCTGTCTTTAGGCTATTTAGTTCTCCGGCTGTGAACAAGGGGTCTAGGGCACCGTAGGAACCCCCCACGGCTACTGCTAGTTGTTGTTGATAGGTTCAGGGGTCTGCAATCCGATAGCTGCCAACTTCTCTGGTTTTCTGGACTTAGCTAGTATTTCTGTTTTTGCCTCCTACGGTGACTCATTCATAACACAACTGATTCCACAGGTCCATACTCTGGAGATTTGTGGTGCCTCCAGAGCCTACATTATTGTCATCTCCATCAGGCTGCATTCACCGTAAACCTCACCATATATCATTTTCTGGTGAGGTCTGGTGTTGAGGGTCCAGAGGCACCTCATTGAAAGGGGGGTACTGACACAATCCATTGTTGGATTTGTGGCAGCTCTGGTTCCTCTCAGTTAAAATATTTTAGACCATCGGAGGTTAAAGTCAGTTTTTCCCCCGCTGGCAATCTGGTGTAATTGCATTGCTGCTTGGTCAGCTGATGTGGGCGGTGACCACTCCCACCATCTTTTAAAAGGTCACCTGTTGCATCAGCTGACTGTTGGTGATACATTTCCTTTCTGGAGGCCAGTCTAGCAGGAGCAGCTCTCTGGTGTCAGCCACGTCTTGTGTTTGGAGTCCAGTTGCTGTTGTTATCTGCGGTGTGGAGCTTAGCAGTGGTGTACATAAGCTAAGTGTGGTGTTTTTGTTACCTTGTCTCTTTGGTGTTTGTCACTTCCCCTTTTGTGCATTATTCTGCAGAAGTGAGTCTAGTGCTCTTTACCAGCCAGTGCACTAGTGAGGGCAGTAATAGGTGACTACTAGGGATAAGGGATCCTGACGGCGGCAGTTTTTCCACTAGAGAAAGGCAAATCAGTGATGAAATCCATGGACAAAGGTCTTTCTGCAATTGGTAGTGGGGTGCCAATTCCCTGGCTCACCGGCTAAGACTGACTTTAGCGCATGTGCATGTTTCGCAAGCAAATACGAAATTTTTATATCATTATACATGAACTAGATTATGGCCCGATGCTATCGCATCGGGAGGATGCGATAGCATCACACCTCTTGCCATGTTAACCCTCAACACACACACTCCTCTCACCTTTCACCATCTACACTCACTCTTTCATTCCACATACGACCCCTTCTCTCACTCCGTCTCTCATACTCACGCCGTCATCGCCGCTGCTCCACGATCCCCGACATCTTCTTCCGCCGGCGCCATCCTGCATCCAGACGTCCTCCACGCCGGCGACATGTTCTTGCGGCGACGCCATTTTGGATCGGCGAAATCCCGCGATAGTCAAGATGGCGTCGCCGCAAGAACATGTCGCCGGCGTGGAGGACGTTGGGATCCAAAATGGCGTCGGCGAAATCTCGCGAGTTTTCGCCGACGCCATTTTGGATCCCGACGTCGTCCTCGCCGGCGACATGTTCTTGCGGCGACGCCATCTTGAGTATCGCGGGATTTCGCTGATCCAAAATAGCGTCGCCGCAGGAACATGTCGCTGGCGTGAATGCCGTCGGGATCCAAAATGGCGTCGGTGAAATCTCGTGAGATTTCGCCGACGCCATTTTGGATCCCGACGTCCTCCACGCCGGCGACATGTTCTTGCGGCGATGCCATCTTGACTATCGCGGGATTTCGCCGATCCAAAATGGCATCGCCGCAAGAACATGTCGCCGGCGTGGAGGACGTCTGGATCCAGGATGGCGCCGGCGGAAGAAGATGTCGGGGATCGTGGATCAGTGGCGATGACGGCGTGAGTATGAGAGACGGAGTGAGAGAAAGGGTCATATGTGGAGTGAAAGAGTGAGTGGAGATGGTGAAAGGTGAGAGGAGTGTGTGTGTTGAGGGTTAACATGGAAAGAGGTGTACGGTGACGTCACCGGTTACAACTGGACGGAAGTTGTTACAACCGGAAGCTGCTTAGGGCATTTATTATTATAGATGACCACCACAAAAGTCTAGCAATAGCTTTCCTTATAGCAGTAAACCCAGGATGACCACTCAAGACAGAATTATGAAACTCCTGCAACAGACACAATTGTAGATACACCGGCACAAAATAATTTGGAACCTAAAGTAGCAGAAGTGGCCAATGGCTGGGCTTTGCAGGTCTCCACATCCAACTCCGAGGATACCATAGAAACCTCAAAACCATGAGAAAGAATGGACGATAGAGGCTTTGGATTAGAAACCCAATCAAGGCTGTGTAATAAATGACAGTCTTCATGTTCTTGAACCCATGCCTGATCTTGATTGAAAAATTTAATCTAGAGAAAAATAAGGACAATCTAACCCATCTTAAGGTTAAATGTTTAGCTGATTCAATATAGGCTAAATTTTTATGATCTGTCACCACCATGATTTGATAAGCTGCTCCCTCCTAGGAAGATTTTAGTTCTCTTTTTGTGGCTTTGCTATTAGTTTAGTGATAGAGCTCACAAGTGTGGGGACCCTTGGCGTGAGTTACGAGCTTGCATGTTTTGGCCATAATATCAACCAATACCTCACTATTTTTATGTATTTTATGAACTATATTTTTCAGGGTGCAACCAAGCCCATCACATTTAGTCTTGTATACAGAGGTGTTCACACTGGGATGCATTGAGAGTGCTGGCCAGCCCACCTAATTGAATAGAAGGGGTGTGACTAATAGGCTGAGAACCAGACACATTACCTCTATGTGAACAGTGCCATATATATGCCTTTATTGTGCAAATGTATATTAAGCAGTTACCCCCTCCATGAATGGGTAGGTGGTGAGTGGCTGTCTATTTAGTATTTTGTACCTGTGTTGCCAACATCTTGCTATATGGGCTGGCTGCATCCTGTAGAGCATTTCTTCAAAGACCTGGTCAGGTAAGCAGTGTTGCCTTTTTTCTGCTGCGCTTTTTAAATTTTTGGAGTATTTTAGTTCTTTTTTTGTGGCTTTGTTATTTAGTGACAGGACTTGGAAGTATGGGGACCCTTGGTGTGGGATGCAAGCTTGCATGTTTTGGCCAAAATATCGACCAATACCTCACTATTTTTATGTATTTTGTGAACTATATTTTTCAGGGTGCAGCCAAGCCCAGCACATTTGGTCTTGTACACAGGAGTGTTCACACTGGGATGCATTGAGAGTGCTGACCAGCCCACCTAATCAAATAGTAGGGGTGTGACTAATAAGCTGAGAACCAGACACTATGCATTATGAATGGGTAGGTGATGAGTGGCTATGTATTTAGTATTTTGCACCAGTGTTGCCAACATCTTGCTATATGGGCTGGCTGCATACTGTAGTGCATTTGTTCAAAGACTTGGCCAGGTAAGCGGTGCTGCCTTTTTTCTGCTGTTCCCATCCAAAAATGTCTCCTTTCTTTAAAGACTAATTTAACCTCGAGCTGCTTGTGATTCCCAACATCATATTTTCTCTTGGCGGATGAAAATTTCCTAGAGAAACGTGAACATGGTCGCAAGTTGGTCATAAAATACTCTTTTAATTTATTATATGCCTTAATAGCAACCGGCAACAAAAACTTAAGATGCCCCCTTACATATGAGATCAATGAGAGGTTTAGTGATCTGTAAAACACTCCTAATACATTTTCTGTAGTAAAATTGCAAATCCTAAAAAATATTGTAATGCGTTACGGTCACGAGGATGAACCCACTTAATTATGGCCTGCTCCTTCCCAGGATCCATCTTAAAACCTTCAGCTGATACAATGAACCCAAGGAACGATATCTCTTTTGGACAGAATAGGTAAACTTCTCCAGTTTATCAAATAAAGAATTCTATCTAAGCTTTCATATAACCAAATGGGCATGTTCATTGTGTGAATCCATCTCTGGCGAAAAAATTAGAATGTTATCAAGGTATACCACAATAAATCTTTTAATACAATCAGAAAAGATACAGTTTATAAAATTTTGAAATACCATTGGTGCATTAATTAACCCAAAAGACATGACAAGATTTTCAAATAATAAAAATAAATACTGTAATGTCGAGAACACGCTCAGAAATAGAATGCAGCTTTATTCAGTTAAACCGACCCATATGAACACAGATAAAGCCAACATTTCCACCAAATGGCGCCACTCCTCATGGCACGACTAAATCCTCACTGCTCTGGACCTTCTGACCACTTCTTCCCCCTAGACATACTGTGATAAAGGCCCTATTTGACCAAAAAGTTGAATTAATTTGTGTTCACATTGGTCAGTTTAACTGAATAAAGCTACTTTCTTCCAGTGCAACTATTAGAATGCCAAAGTTTTTTCTATCTATCTCCCGGATGCGTATCAAATTTTAAGCTCCTCTAAGATCCAGTTTAGTACAAGATATAGCCCCCATAAACTGATTATATAGGTCAGGGATCAGTGGAAGTGGGTAAGTATTTTTAGCGGTAATTTTGTTTAATTCATGAAAAACGAGGCAAAGACAGAAGCCAACATCTTTCTTTTTAACAAAGGAAAATGCAGCAGCTACTTTTGTAAACTTTGACTTCGATATTCTTTCATAGCAATAATAAGGTCTTAACAAATTATACAGGCGAGCTTTAGGTAATTTGGAATAGGGGACAAGATCAATAACACAATTATAAGGATAATTAAAAGGTAAAATATCTGCCTCTTTTTCCGAGAATACATGTCTGAAGTCTTTCAGGTACTCCGGCAGTCCCTCCAGACTAGTGGAGCAAATTTGTAAAGAACTTAAACATTTCTTGTGTCAATTGGGGATCCAATCCTCCTTCAGCATGTCTCTAACATGACACCTGGCTCAGCAGGTGGTCCAGCCTCCTCTGCCTCAAATGGAATACTCCCACTCCCACTTAGTTTATACCAAGACCTTCATGACAGGATGACCCCTGCGGAAGCAACGCTGTGTAACTGCTTCATTCTAATTTTCCAGATGAGGATTTCATAAGGAGATTTAATGAGAATATGGAGTAATCGTACGTTCTAGATCTACACTGGTTACATTTTTCAGATCTCGTGAACTGGCCAAATGCCTGCCATGGTCTCAATCCGCTCTAGCACCCCAGTGTAGGCATTAAAACAGAACAGCTAGTAGAAGCCAGGTAGCAAAACCGTGTTTTGTCTCGTAGCATAACAGGGGTCCAGCTGGACCCGATGGCCCCCAAACCGCCGCCCTATAACCTTCCGTGGGGAAGTTATGATCCAGCTGTGAAATGACTGTGGTCAATCACTTCAACTGGATGTGCATCCTTGGACAATACACGCTGCCAGCCAATCAGAGACCAGCGGCCGACATCGGTGTTCACATGACGGGGCACATGGTAGTGACATCATGCGCTCACGTCGCACGCTGAAGTCAGCTGCCAGCTACTCAAGGGGGCGGCGCATGCTGAAGGTGAGTACTTTTTTTTAATCAGTGATCATGCTAGTTCATGGATGAGTGTAGTGCATATTACTTTATGGATGAGTATGGGCTGTGTATTATAATTTATGGATGACTATGGAGTGCATTTTACTTTATGGATGACTATGGTGGTGCATTATACTTTATAGATGACTATGGGGGTGCATTATACTTTATGGAGGATTATGGGCTCTGCATTATGCTTTATAGATTAATATGGGCTGTACATTATACTTTATGTATGACCATGGGGTGTAATATACTATATGGATGACTGTTGGGGTGCAATACACTTTATGGATAACTATGTGATGCATTATACTTTATGGAGTACTATAAGGGTGCATTATACTTTATGGGGGACTATGGATGCTTTATACTTTATGCATGACTATGGGGTGAATTATTCTTTTAGATGACTATGAGGTGAATTATACTTTATGTATGACTACGGGGTGCATTATACTTTATGGATGACTGTGAGTTGCAGGGCTGACACCAGGAATTTTAGGGCTCCATACTAGCAAAATTTCCAGGCTCCAATGAGACTCCACCTAGGCTCCACCCCAGCCCTCAAACCTTCTACAGTCCCACTGCCCACTCTTGGAAAAACTCCTTTTCTGCACCATGTTCTCACTAATCACATATTAACAGTTCCCATCAAACACCAGATCAAATACATGCCATCAGCTTTTGTTTTGGCCAAAAGAATTTTTTAAGCCTGCCATTATGACTATGTAGACTCTTTTGGCAGGGCCTTACTCTATTATTAAACATTTCTTAAAATACCCAATACTCTTTTAGGTAAGGGAGTGTGTCACATACATCTTTTTTAAATGACCAATAATACCACATACCATGGACAAATACCATCACACGATGGCCGGTTCATATACGACCACCACATAGTGATGGCATAATAACACATAGAAGGAACAAATACCATCACACCATGACCTATTACCTCCACATAGTGACCGAATACCACCACAAATAAGGGACAAATACTGCCACACCATGACCAGACCACATATTACCACCACACAATGACTGAATGATACCACATACAAGACACAAATACTGCCACACCATGACCAGATCACGTATTACTACCACATAGTGATTGAATACTACAATACTGATCCTTAGTAAAAAAACACAATACTAATATTACCATTAGTACCATTAAATACAGGAGCACTGTATATAGTGTATAGTGTCAGTGTACAGGTAACACACGACTCACCAGTGACATCTCTAGTTGAAGTCCTTAATCATTGCTTTTCTTCTTCATCCAGTGCAGACTGACATCACTTCTTCCAGCAAGGACTAGTCTATGCAGAAAATAACACACAGTTATCTAGAGCAGTGTTCCCCAACTCCAGTCCTCAAGGCCCACCAACAGGTCATGTTTTCAGGATTTCCTTTGTATTGCACAGGTGATGGAATTATCTCCTGGGCAATACTAAGGAAATCCTGAAAACATGACCTGTTGGTGGGCCTTGAGGACCGGAGTTGGGGAACCCTGATCTAGAGCACTGCTTCCTGAGCACATTTCCTGCTTTTCCCCCAACTTCTACACTATGTCAGATGAAGAAAAAATACACATAGTGTCACCCTGAACAACAATGCATCACAGCAGTACTAATATTCATTAATTAGCCCCTACAGTGATAATATCCCACATCCAGGGTACCTTCCTATAATAACATCTGCCATCCTGGCTCCCATGTGTCTCATTCCTTGCCCCATATGTCCTCCCATCATGGCCCCATATGTGCTCCCATCCTGGAACCCCTCATGAACTCCTTTCCTGGATCCTGGCCCCACATGATCTCCCATCCTGGTTCCTTATGAACTCTCATCATAAATCCTGGTCCTACATGAACTCCCACCATGGATCCTGGTCCCATATGAACTCTTATTCTGGCCACTTAAAAATGCCCATATTGGATCCTGGCCTCATTTGAACTGCCATCCTGATATTAGCCCCATATGAATACCCATGCTGGATCCTGGACCCTTATGAACTCCCATCCTGGATCCAAGCCTCAGATCAACTCTCATCTTGGACCTTGTTCTCCATATGAACTCCCATCCTGGATCCTGACCCCTTATGACCTCCTGTCCTGATTCCTGGCCCCATATGAACTCCCATTGTGGCCCCTTATGAACTAAAATCCTAGATCCTGGCACCATAAGATCTCTCATCCTGGATACAAGCCCCATATGAACTCCCATCCTGGATCCTGGCTCCATATGAACTCCCATCCTGGATCCTGGCCCTATGTGAACTCTCATCATGGATCCTGGCCCCATTTGAATTCCCATCCTGGATTTTGCCCCATATGAGCTCCCATCCTGGATTCTGTCCCCATATGAACTCTCATCCTGCCACCATATTGTGGCTTTTAGTATAAAAATAAAATATTTTTCCTTACCTGGCCGCAGTTCAGCGGCATCCTGTTTCTCATCTGTTTGAGGCACCCATGTGCCGGCGTATGACAGTGACATCATACACCAACAACATGTGTGCTGAAATCAGCTGCCGGCCACTGATTGGCTGATGGATTTTAACTATTTCTGTGCATGTTCAGTTACTGAATTGGCAGAATCCTGCCCCAGGGGCCCGGTGAACAGAAACAAAAAGAAGGGCCTGGACCAAGCTCAACCTCCTTGCTTCTGCTCACCAGGCTCCATACAGCAGTAAGGGCAGTAATGCTCTGATGGACTGTGCATTATACTACATAGATGACTATGGATAATCAAAAATGTCCTGAAACAAAATCAAAAGTGCTTGACACTTTTACTCAAATTCACAACCAATATCTATCCTAGAAAATATCAAATCTAGTAAAATCTAATATCAAATCTAGTGCTGCAGTGCAATATGTATGCATACAATATTAGACCTTCAGATGATCACACATACTAAATGCCTCTACACAAGGTGCACAAGAGCTGTAGGATCAATGGTAGAAAATGCAAACTCTACATACACAAGGATAGTATGCAGTCGATGCCAAGTGGTGAAAGGTAACAGTAAACAGTTTTGACATTGGGTGCCGTGTTCTCCTCGCACCCAACGCTGTTTCACCTATGCTTTTTCCGGGGGCTTGTTTAACTACCGAGGGCCCAATGGCAATATACCCCAGATTACCCAAGGGGTTTGGCATGTGCCCTATGTAATATGGAGTCACCAGACATTTTTAAGTGGAGTGCACGGATGTGAAAATTGCTAATGGTAAAATGTGGACTAGGCAAGGATAAACGATGAAAAATGACTGCAGAGGAGCAATATTTATCTAAGAAAAAAAAAATACTATATATATGCGGTGTGTGTATACATATATATATATTGTTAGGTAGCGCTGTCATTCAAGTAGGGGATACTCGCTCAGCAGCCACAAAATCAGATCCGGCACAGATTTTCCATAAACTCAAAACAGTCCATGTGGTTTATTCAGCAGCATAAACCCATAGAAGCAACATAAAGTTCATATAAGAGCATAGCGTCCATGCCAGAGTTCAGCTCTGTAATCCCTGTGGTCGCACAGGTTAAGCGTACACAGGCTTTCTAGCCTCAGTTATCTCACCCATGTCAGGGTCACTCATGGTTCCTCATACTGCAGACGTCCATTCCCTCCAGGGAATTAACAGGCATGTGCAGCCATTAACACAGCGTTCACTTGCTGTCAGAAGGCAGCCCCATCTCACTCAGATGGGACCTTCCACACTGGACCAACCAGGTCCCAGCATTCACCCCATGTGACCTACCCTGGCCACATTATATGGTCCATAGCCATGCCCACCGGGTCACATGACTCTGACCTCATCACAGGTCCTTCAAGCATTTACACACTCTTTACAACAGTGTTCTTTAAACTCACCCCCTGGGTGGGTTTGTAGGTAGCCAGGGCCGCCCATCTCTCTAGTTACCTGGAGACTTCTCCCTGACACATTGAAGCAACACCTCAGCAATGTCATTGCTGATCCACACACATACATAAGTCTCCATCTCAAGGCCACCCACCTTGAGATACATAACGGTCCTTCCATATTCTGTCACTCATCCTCTCTCATCCACACAGTGCCCCCTAGCGGACACAGTGGTCATTACACCACAATATATATACACAGTATACAGTACAGATCAAAAGTTTGGACACACCTTCTCATTCAAAGAGTTTTCTTTATTTTCATGACTATGAAAATTGTAGACTCACTCTGAAGGCATCAAAACTATGAATTTACACTTGTGGAATTATATAATTAACAAAAAGTGTGACACAACTGAAAATACTGTATGTCTTATATTCTAGGTTCTTCAAAGTAGCCACCTTTTGCTTTGATTACTGCTTTGCACACTCTTGGCATTCTCTTGATGAACTTCAAGAGGTAGTCACCGGAAATGGTTTTCACTTCACAGGTGTGCCCTGTCAGGTTTAATAAGTGGGATTTCTTGCCTTATAAATGGGGTTGGGACCATCAGTTGTGTTGTGCAGAAGTCTGGTGGATACACAGCTGATAGTCCTACTGAATAGACTGTTAGAATTTGTATTATGGCAAGAAAAAAGCAGCTAAGTAAAGAAAAACGAGTGGCCATCATTACTTTAACCCCTTCACCCCCAAGGGTGGTTTGCACGTTCATGACCGGGCCAATTTTTACAATTCTGACCACTGTACCTTTATGAGGTCATAACTCTCGAACGCTTCCATGGATCCCGGTGATTCTAACATTGTTTTCTCGTGACATATTGTACTTCATGTTAGTGGTAAAATTTCATTCAAATAACTTGCGTTTATTTGTGAGAAAAACGGAAATTTGGCGAAAATTTTGAAAATTTCGCAATTTTCCAACTTTGAATTTTTATGCCCTTAAATCACAGAGATAAGGCACACAAAAAACTTGATAACTAACATTTCCCACATGTTTACTTTACATCAGCACAATTTTGGAACCAAAATTTTTTTTTGTTAGGAAGTTATAAGGGTTAAAAGTTGACCAGCGATTTCTCATTTTTACAACACCATTTTATTTTTAGGACCACATCACATTTGAAGCCACTTTGAGGGGTCTATATGATAGAAAATACACAAAAGTGACACCATTCTAAAAACTGCACCCCTTAAGGTGCTCAAAACCACATTCAAGAAGTTTATTAACCCTTTAGGTGCGTCACAGGAATTTTTTTGAATATTTAAAAAAAAATGAACATCTAACTTTTTTTCATAAAAAAAATACTTCAGGTTCAATTTTTTTTATTTTACCAAGGGTAACAGGAGAAATTGAACTGCAAAAGTTATTGTGCAATTTGTCCTGAGTACGCAGATACCTGATATGTGGGGGGGAACGACTGTTTCGGCGCATGGCAGAGCTCAGAATGGAAGGAGCGCCGTTTGACTTTTTCAATGCAAAATTGGCTGGAATTCAGATTGGACGCCATGTCACGTTTGGAGAGTCCCTGATGTACCTAAACAGTGGAAACCCCCTACAAGTGACCCCATTTTGGAAACTAGACCCCCCAAGGAACTTATCTAGATATGTGGTGAGAACTTTGAACCCACAAGGGCTTTACAGAAGTTTATAACGTACAGCGGTACAATTAAAAAATCATATTTTTTCCACAAAAATGATCTTTTCACCCCAATTTTTATTTTCCCAAGGGTAACAGGACCCTAAAAGTTATTGTGCAATTTGTCCTGAGTACGCTGATACCCCACATGTGGGGGTAAACCACTATTTGGGCGCATGGCAGAGCTCGGAAGGGAAGCAGCGCCATTTGACGTTTTTGGCTGGAATTGAGATCGGACACCATGTCGCGTTTGGAAAACCCCTGATGTACCAAAACAGTGGAAACCCCCCACAAATGACACCATTTTGGAAACTAGACCCCCTAAGGAACTTATCTAGATGTGTGGTGAGAACTTTGAACCCCCATGGGCTTCACAGAAGTTTATAACATAAAGCCATACAATTAAAAAATCATATTTTTTAAACAAAAATGATCTTTTCACCCTCAATTCTTATTTTTCCAAGGGTAACAGGACCCTAAAAGTTATTGTGCAATTTGTCCTGAGTACGCTGATACCCCACATGTGGGGGTAAACCACTATTTGGGCGCATGGCAGAGCTCGGAAGGGAAGCAGTGCCATTTGACGTTTTTGGCTGGAATTGAGATCGGACACCATGTCGCGTTTGGAAAACCCCTGATGTACCAAAACAGTGGAAACCCCCCACAAATGACACCATTTTGGAAACTAGACACCCTAAGGAACTTATCTAGATGTGTGGTGAGAACTTTGAACCCCCATGGGCTTCACAGAAGTTTATAACATAAAGCCATACAATTAAAAAATCATATTTTTTCCACAAAAATGATCTTTTCACCCTCAATTCTTATTTTTCCAAGGGTAACAGGACCCTAAAAGTTATTGTGCAATTTGTCCTGAGTACGCTGATACCCCACATGTGGGGGTAAACCACTATTTGGGGGCATGGCAGAGCTCGGAAGGGAAGCAGCGCCATTTGACGTTTTTGGCTGGAATTGAGATCGGACACCATGTCGCGTTTGGAAAACTCCTGATGTACCAAAACAGTGGAACCCCCCACAAATGACACCATTTTGGAAACTAGACCCCCTAAGGAACTTATCTAGATGTGTGGTGAGCACTTTGACCCCCCCAGTGCTTCACAGAAGTTTACAACGCCCGGGCGTGAAAATAAAAAATTCGTATTTTTTCCACAAACATGATCTTTTAGTCACCATTTTTTTATTTTCCCAAGGGTACCAGGAGAAATTGGACCCCAAAAGTTGTTTTCCAATTTGTCCTGAGTACGCTGCTACCCCATATGTGGGAGAAAACTACTGTATGGGCACACGTCAGGGCTCGGAAGGGAAGTAGTGACGTTTTGGAATGCAGACTTTGATGGAATGGTCTGCGGGTGTCATGTTGCCTTTGGAGAGCCCCTAATGTACCTAAACAGTGGAAACCCCCCACAAATGACACCATTTTGTAAACTAGACCCCCCAAGGAACTTATCTAGATGTGTGGTGAGCACTTTGACCCCCCCAGTGCTTCATAGAAGTTTACAACGCCCGGGCGTGAAAATAAAAAATTCGTATTTTTTCCACAAACATGATCTTTTAGTCACCATTTTTTTTATTTTCCCAAGGGTACCAGGAGAAATTGGACCCCAAAAGTTGTTTTCCAATTTGTCCTGAGTACGCTGCTACCCCATATGTGGGAGAAAACTACTGTATGGGCACACGTCAGGGCTCGGAAGGGAAGTAGTGACGTTTTGGAATGCAGACTTTGATGGAATGGTCTGCGGGTGTCATGTTGCCTTTGGAGAGCCCCTAATGTACCTAAACAGTGGAAACCCCCCACAAATGACACCATTTTGTAAACTAGACCCCCCAAGGAACTTATCTAGATGTGTGGTGAGCACTTTGACCCCCCCAGTGCTTCACAGAAGTTTACAACGCCCGGGCGTGAAAATAAAAAATTCGTATTTTTTCCACAAACATGATCTTTTAGTCACCATTTTTTTATTTTCCCAAGGGTACCAGGAGAAATTGGACCCCAAAAGTTGTTTTCCAATTTGTCCTGAGTACGCTGCTACCCCATATGTGGGAGAAAACTACTGTATGGGCACACGTCAGGGCTCGGAAGGGAAGTAGTGACGTTTTGGAATGCAGACTTTGATGGAATGGTCTGCGGGTGTCATGTTGCCTTTGGAGAGCCCCTAATGTACCTAAACAGTGGAAACCCCCCACAAATGACACCATTTTGTAAACTAGACCCCCCAAGGAACTTATCTAGATGTGTGGTGAGCACTTTGAACCCCCAAGTGCTTCACAGAAGTTTATAACACTCGGACGTGAAAATAAAAAAATCATTTTTTTTCCACAAAAATGATATTTTTGCCCCCAATTTTTTATTTTCCTAAGGGTAACAGGAGAAATTGGACCCCAAAAATTGTTTTGCAATTTGTCCTGAGTAGGCTGATACCCTACATGAGGGGGTAAAACACTGTTTGGGCGCATAGCAGAGCTTGGAAGGGAAGGAGCACCATTTGACTTTTTCAACTCAGAATTGGCTGGAATTGAGATCAGACGCCATGTTGCATTTGGAGAGCCCCTGATGTGCCCAAACAGTGGAAACCCCCAATTCTAACTCCAACCCGAACCCCAACACGCCCCTAACCCTAGCCCTAACCCTAGCCCTAACCCTAGCCCTAACCCTAGCCCTAGCCCTAACCCTAACCCTAGCCCTAACCCTAACCCTAGCCCTAGCCCTAACCCTAGCCCTAACCCTAATGGAAAAATGGAAATAAATACATTTTTTTTATTTTATTATTTTTCCCTAACTAAAGGGGTGATAACGGGGGGTTTGATTTACTATTTATGGCGGTTTTTATGTTTGGCGGCTGTCGCACGCTAAAAGACGCTTTTTATTGTAAAAATAGTTTTTGCATCACCACATATTGAGAGCTATAATTTTTCCGTATTTTGACCCACCGAGTCATGTGAGGTCTTATTTTTTGCGGGACGAGTTGACGTTTTTATTGGTACATTTTCGGGCACGTGAAATTTTTTGATCGCTTTTTATTCCGATTTTTGGGACGCAGAATGAACAAAAACCAGCGTTTCATGAATTTCTTTTGGGGGGGGTGCGTTTACACCGTTCCGCGTACGGTAAAATTGATAAAGCGCTTTTATTCTTCGGGTCAGTACGGTTACAGCGATACCTCATTTAGGTCTTTTTTTATGTTTTTGTCGGTTTTATGCAATGAAAACTATTTTATATAAAAAATAATTATTTTTGCATCGCTTTATTCTGCGAGTTATAACTTTTTTATTTTTTTGCTGATGATGCTGTGTGGCGGCTTGTTTTTTGCGGGACAAGATGACGTTTTCAGCGGTACCATGGATATTTATATGCGTCTTTTTGATCTCGCGTTATTGCACTTTTTGTTTGGCGGTATGATAATAAATCATTATTTTTTGCTTCGTTTTTTATTTTTATTTTTTAAGGGGTTCGCTAAAGGGGTTAACTAATGGGACAGTTTTATAGGGCAGGTCGTTACGGACGCGGCGATACCTAATATGTGTACATTTATTGTTTTTTTTTTATTATTTTAAAAAAATGAATTTATTGGGGAATATTTTTTTTTTTTTTTACTAATTTATTTGGCGATTTTTTTTAATTTATTTTTACACTTTTTTTTTAATTTTTTTTTACTTTATTACATAGTCCCAGGTGGGACATCACTGTCCTGTGACAGATCGCTGATCTGTCACATCACAGATCACTGTGACAGATCAGCAATCTGTCACAGGCAGTGCACAAGGCTTCCTCATGCCTGCGCTTTGCAGGCACTGAGGAAGCCAGCTTCCCCAGGCCCCCGAAGGCCCCCGTCGCCATCTTGGATTCGGGGGCCTGGAGGATAGGAGTCCCCCGCAGCAGCGCTGCACATTGCGCTGCCGTGGGGGGCTCAGGGAAGCACGGAGGGAGCCCCCTCCCTGCCGATGCTTCCCTTTAACTCCCGGTACACCGCGATCGCGTTTGATCGCGGTGTGCAAGGGGTTAATGTGTCGGGGGCGGTCCGTGACCGCCCCTGACACATTGTGCCGGGTGTCAGCTGTGATAATCAGCTGACACCCGGCCGCGATCAGCGGCGCTCACCACGTGGGCGCCGCTGATCGCGGTAGACGTACTATCCCGTCCCCGGTCATACGGGCCCGGGTACCGTGGACGGGATAGTACGTCTCATGTCAGGAAGGGGTTAAAAATGAAGGTCAGTCAGTCTGAAAAATTGGGAAAACTTTGAAAGTGTCCCCAAGTGCAGTGGCAAAAACCATCAAGCGCTACAAAGAAACTGGCTCACATGAGGACCGCCCCAGGAAAGGAAGACCAAGACTCACCTCTGCTGCCGAGGTTAAGTTCATCTGAGTCACCAGCCTCAGAAATTGCAGGTTAACAACAGCTCAGATTAGAGACCAGGTCAATGCCACACAGAGTTCTAGCAGCAGACACATCTCTACAACAACTGTTAAGAGGAGACTTTGTGCAGCAGGCCTTAATGGTAAAATAGCTGCTAGGAAACCACTGCTAAGGACAGGCAACAAGCAGAAGAGACTTGTTTGGGCTAAAGAACACAAGGAATGGACATTAGACCAGTGGAAATCAAGAGTTCAAAGATTATAAAGCAATAGGAGCCCCAACAAGACATTGATTAATGAATTTAATGATAAAAAATAAGAAAATCAAAGTACCAAAAAGTACACAGAAATATATTATAAGTATCTGCGAGAAGGGACTCTGCATACCATCTTTCCTTGTTTTTTTTTTTCTTTTAATTTCTTCCCAGTGTGCATTACATAAGGGTTATCCAAACTTCAAAGGTTTTCTTATGAAAGGAAGTAGGAAGGAATGCTGGATATCGTCCATGTAAGTTTCTGAATGTTATCAAAAGAGGAGTAAATGAAGGCTTGATGTCTTTGAGGATGCTGTTGTATTGCTGTCCAAAGAAGGAACCCATCATGACCACAACCAAACAAGAATACCACCGCCCGAGGATGTAAAAAGGGTTTATCAGAGGATGCGCCAAAAAATCGTCTAGAGACACAAGTACACCCTAAGATAAGTGAACATGAAAACATTATTACAAACTTTAAAAATATATACATTTGTGTGAACAGTTATAATTATAAAAAGGACCCAAAGCTGAAGCTTTCATTCAGACCTTGAGAGACCAAAGTGCCTAGTCGATAAATCCACTTACTTTCTACCTGTGTTAAAATTCTCCCTGCATCCCCTCTCGTCAATCTCAAATCCACTTGATCAATGCCCATTATCGCTAAACCTTTAGGGCTACACCCATGATAATGTTTAAAATGGCGTGGCAGGGTTTTATGGAGAGCCCAGTCCTCCTTCGCTTTGGCCTTTATTAGGAGGACTATGGGATAAAGTATACTTCTTCTATTGAGCCCCATGACATTTATGTGAGCCCTTGGCGAGCATAATGGTTTATTTTCTTCTATACATTAAAAAACAAGCAGAACGGTGACATATACCAAGATGTTGGATTATACCAGGATGGGGCCCAGGATAATGGACATATAGCAGAATAGGTGCCATATATACAAAGATGAAGCCAGAATGAGGGACATATCTACCAGAATGAAGGACATATATGTAAAGGGGTTACAGAAGCTGTCCTGACCGTCCAAACATTTAGTGTGTATAATTGTATATATATTGTTGCCTTATAATGCTGCTAGGTATATATATTCCTAAGGTGTAGTATAGAGAAAACGTAGTATTGTTATTAGGCCACTAGACGGGGATATAATAGTGTATTAAGTGTAGGTTAAGAGTTCAATAGAAAGTAAATAGTTAACAAAGGAGGGGTTAGCTGAGGTGTAAAGCAGGAAAAGTTCCTGGTTAGAGTCAGTCAGGGCTAGGTAGCCCGAAGTGCTCAGGTGGGCTAAATGCCTGAGCTACGTGACACCTCTCGACATTTAAGGAGGAGCCCAGCTATCCAGAATCAGTGGGATAATTTAGCCACAGATACAGCAGTGGCAGCAGCTTCAGGAACTTGGGGTACAGGAGAAGTCACGGCAGCACAACAGGGCAGGTCGCTCATCATGTGGCAGGTTATTGCTTGGGCTGTTGCCCTCAGATCTGGGGTGAAACGGCTGAGGTAAAACCTGTATGCAGTGAGGCTGGCCAGAGAGGACGCTGAGGAGCCGCTGGAAACGGACTGACACAGGCACGTGCAGTGTGACAAGGAGAGTTGTGCAGGGAAAGATGAAGCACCGTGTAATGTACAAGCTGTCAATAATGTTGTAATGAATCTTGATGTGCTGCGAAGTCATGAAAGTAAATTTTTCGCTTTGAGTTGCTCCTGGACTGTGTCTCTGTTTATTCAGAAGCGGCCGGAGGTGACCATAAAGCATGGTGAACAGGCCTTGACGACGCAGGGGCAGAGAGACAAGCAAGCTGACAGTGAAGAGTGATTTTTATGTATTGGAAGGCCAGGGCACACAAGGCCCAATGAACTCAGCCACAACTACGGCCCTGGCTGACCTCTACATATACACCAGGATGAAGGACACATATATCAGGATGAGGGATATATTTATTATCTTTAATATAACAGGAGGTGTCCTTCTGTCTGAAGCCTCAACACCTGCGCAGTTTGGCACCGGAGTCAGTGCATGCGCATACTGCACTGCAGTGCTATTTTTAGTGAAGTGTGTTTTTAATAAAATGGCACTGTAGTGTGGACGTCGCCAAAGCCATCTCCTACTTCAGATGGATGTACGTCCTCAGATGCACATGCAGCTGAAGTATATTGTACTGCATGAACTTGGCGGTCCATGTGCCGCAATACACACTGCCAGCCAATCAGAGGCCAGCAGCTGACATCAGCGTGCACGTGATGGGGTGAATGGCAATGACGTCATCTGCTGACTTCAGAAGATTGCCGCGCACTGCAAGGACACAGGGTAAAGGTGAGCAGGAGTGTTTGTTGCTTTTTTCTTTTTCTGTGTATTGAAAACAGCATCGCAGGTAGGATGGGGGAGCATATACCAGGATGGAAGGCATATACCAGGGTGGGTGCAGCATATACCAGAATGGGGGGCATATACCAGGACGGGGAGAGTATACCAGGATGGGGGGAGCATATACTAGGATAGGGGGAGCATATACCACCAGGATAAGAGAAGGGGAGCATATACCAGGATGAGGGAGCATATAAAAGGATGGGGGTCATATATCATGATGCGGGAACATATGCCAGGATGGAAGCATATACAGTTGTAGCCAAAAGTATTGACACCCCTGCAATTCTATCAGATAATACTCAGTTTCTTCCTGAAAATGATTGCAAACACAAATTCTTTGGTATTATTATCTTCATTTAATTTGCCTTAAATGAAAAAACACAAAAAAAATTGTCCTAAAGCCAAATTGGATATAATTCCACACCAAACATAAAAAAGAGGGTGGACAAAAGGATTGGCACTGTTCGTAAAATCATGTGATGCGTTTCTAATTTGTGTAATTAACAGCACCTGTAACTTACCTGTGGCACCTAACAGGTGTTGGCAATAACTAAATCACACTTGCAGCCAGTTGACATGGATTAAAGTTGACTCAACCTCTGTCCTGTGTCCTTGTGTGTACCACATTGAGCATGGAGAAAAGAAAGAAGACCAAAGAACTGTCTGAGGACTTGAGAAACCAAATGGTGAGGAAGCATGAGCAATCTCAAGGCTACAAGTCCATCTCCAAAGACCTGAATGTTCCTGTGTCTACCGTGCGCAGTGTCATCAAGAAGTGTAAAGCCCATGGCACTGTGGCTAACCTCCCTAGATGTGGACGGAAAAGAAACATTGACAAGAGATTTCAACGCAAGATTGTGCGGATGTTGGATAAAGAACCTCAACTAACATCCAAACAAGTTCAAGCTGCCCTGCAGTCCGAGGGTACAACAGTGTCAACCCGTACTCTCCGTCGGCATCTGAATGAAAAGGGACTGTATGGTAGGAGGCCCAGGAAGACCCCACTTCTTACCCCGAGACATAAAAAAGCCAGGCTGGAGTTTGCCAAAACTTACCTGAAAAAGCCTAAAACGTTTTGGAAGAATGTTCTCTGGCCAGATGAGACAAAAGTAGAGCTTTTTGGCAAAGGCATCAACATAGAGTTTACAGGAGAAAAAAAGAGGCATTCAAAGAAAAGAACACGGTCCATACAGTCAAGCATGGCGGAGGTTCCCTGATGTTTTGGGGTTGCTTTGCTGCCTCTGGCACTGGACTGCTTAACCGTGTGCATGGCATTATGAAGTCTGAAGACTACCAACAAATTTTGCAGCATAATGTAGGGCTCAGTGTGAGAAAGCTGTGTCTCCCTCAGAGGTCATGGGTCTTCCAGCAGGACAATGACCCAAAACACACTTCAAAAAGCACTAGAAAATGGTTTGAGAGAAAGCACTGGAGACTTCTAAGGTGGCCAGCAATGAGTCCAGACCTGAATCCCATAGAACACCTGTGGAGAGATCTAAAAATGGCAGTTTGGAGAAGGCACCCTTCTAATATCAGGGACCTGGAGCAGTTTGCCAAAGAAGAGTGGTCTAAAATTCCAGCAAAGCATTGTAAGAAACTCATTGATGATTACCGGAAGCGGTTGGTCGCAGTTATTTTGGCTAAAGGTTGTGCAACCAAGTATTAGGCTGAGGGTGCCAATACTTTTGACTGGCCCATTTTTGGAGTTTTGTGTGTAATGATCAATGTTTTGCTTTTTGCTTCATTCTCTTTTGTGTTTTTACATTTAAGACAAATTAAATGAAGATAATAATACCAAAGAATTTGTGTTTGCAATCATTTTCAGGAAGAAAATGAGTATTATCTGACAAAATTGCAGGGGTGTCAATACTTTTGGCCACAACTGTACAAGGATGGTGGCATATAACAGGATGGGGAAGCATATACCAGGATGAGGGGGCATATACCAGGATGGGGAACATATAACAGGATAAGGGAGCATATACCAGGATGGGGGAGCATATACCGGGATGTGGGGAGCATATTTAAGAATGGGGGAGCATATACCAGGATGGAGGGAGCATATAACAGGAAGGAGGGCATTTACTAGAATGGGAGAGGATACCAGTTGAGGGAAGCATATATCAGGCTGGGGAAGCATATACCAGGATGGGGATATATACCAGGAAGGAAAGGAGACATGGACCAGCAGGTTCCATACATATGGGTTTGAACTCCATTATTTACATTGTTCAATCCCTACTATTTTTACCAGGTTTTTTCTTATCCTGCTTTTTTCATTTTTGTTTCCTGAGTTTATTATATCTTATTGTGCTAACAGCATATATTTTTATTTGGTTATATTTATTTGGCTCTCTGGTCATTCTGTTGGTCATATATTTTATATGGCCATAACATAAAAAGTATAGTCAGCACTGTTAAGGCTTAGGAACTATATCTATGCTTGAGATCATGTATGGAAAATTTACTGTGTATGCATTTTGATTGTTATATCGATTCATAATGTTACTATTATCTGGCTGCTAGGATTATGTTTATTACAAAATATTTATTATTGGATCAATGTGGGCAGTCCAATGCTTTGGATGCTTTTTAAGTGTTTTTAACTTTTTGTTTGCTCTCTAAATAAAATTAATCAATATCTGGTGATCCCATCTTTGTGTGTGCATATATTGATTTTTCTCCTAAAAAAAAGTAAAGAGGGGAGAAGCCAGCGCTGCTTGTGGTCAGAACGCAATACATAAAGTGCATATGCACATATTGATTTCTAACTGTATTTCAAAATGAGACATTTAGCAAAAAATGTATCAATATTTTGAGCCACCCCGCCAAGACATTCTCATATAGGGCAGTCCTACTCTACGTTTTTTACATTCGCTGTGCCATTACAGCCTCCTAAATGTATTAAAAGCAAGACCATATTAAATGCAAGCTGTACCTGAAGTGTTTCTGAATCACTCCCATGGAGCCAGAAAAGGTGAGCGCAGATAAAGGTTGACCAGGTCCAGAAATAAGCAATGTATGGCTTTCTTCTGGTGACTCGACCATGCAGTCCATTTTTCTTCAAGTGCTTCCTTATTGTGCATCTTGAAACAGCCACACCGCTACTTTTCAGAGAGTCCAGTATTTCAGCTGATGTTATTTGTGGGTTTTTCTTTGCATCCCAAACACTTTTCCTGTATCAATACAAAAATGGTGGGGGGAACAAGAGGCGCAATAGTGCCCTATCACTAGTGACACTTGAAGTATGAGTGGTATAATGCAGTTCCACTCACCTATTCCAGTTGTGTAACCCACAACTGGCTTGAGTGCATATCACAGAATCAGCTGCTGCAGGACCTCCACCAACCACTCGCATGTGGAAAAACCTTCAGAAAGTTGTGGGAAGCAAGATGTGTTACAGTCTGCGCTGCCGAGAATCACAGATCACCTGGGATGCAAGATGTTATAACAGTGTACTCCTTTATTTCCTCCTACGCGTTTCGGCGCCCTTCCTGGCACCTTGAAGGTGCCAGGAAGGACGCCGAAATGCGTAGGAGGAAATAAAGGAGTACACTGTTATAACATCTTGCATCCCAGGTGATCTGTGAATCTCGGCAGCGCGGACTGTAACATATCTTGCTTCCCACAACTTTCTAAACACTTCTCCTGTCAGTTATGGATGAAAATTTTGCTGGTCTACCTGATGGTGGTTTTGGTTTTATAGAGCCCCTGATATTCCATTTGTTCATCACAGTTTGAATGCCGTAGACTGGCATTATCAATTACTTGGATATCTTTTTCTATTCCTTTCCTGTTTTACAGAGTTCAACTACCTTTTCCTGTAGATCCGTTGACAATTATTTTGCTTCCCCCATGACACACAATCCAGAAACATCAGTGGCTGGGTGAAAGATGCAAAAGTCTGTGTGGATCCCTGAAACTCGCTCAGCTTTTATGCACACACACTGATTACAAGCAAACAGGTCACAGGTGAGGATGTTGCCTTTTCTAGCCATTCAAACCCATTTGTGTCAACTTCTGTGCATGTTATCAGGCCAAATCACCAGGGTATGTGAACTTTTGATCAGGGTCATTTGGATGTTTTGGGTTATCATTATGATTTAAAAAGAGAAAACACAGTAGTTTGATAATAAATGGCTTTACCCCACCACTAACCATGAGTGAAGAAAAAGTTTTGGTGTTATCATTCACATTCTCTGAAAAAATGCCATAAAAGTAAAAATTCTTCAGGGGTATGTAAACTTTTGAGCAAAACTGTATACCAGGATGGGGGATATATACAAATATGGGGGAACATATACCACGATGGAGGGACATATACCAGGATGGAGGAACATATACTAGGATGGAGGAGCATATACTAGGACGGGGACATACAGTATACAAGGATGGGTACATATAAAAGGATGGTGTACCATATACCAGGATGACGGGCGTATACAAGAATGGTGGAGCATATATCAGGATGGGGGAGCACATACCTGGATGGGGTAGCATATACCTGGATGGGGGAGCATATACCAGGATGGTGACATTTACATAGATGTTGGACCATATACCAGGATGGAAGGAAATATACCAGGATGGTGGAGCATATACCAGGATAGTGGAGCATATATCAGGATGGAGGAGCTTATACCAGGACGGAGGAGCATGTTCCTTTATAACTGTAGTCTGGCACTCCTGCTCCTGTCTGTGACTGAAATTTGTTGCCCCTGCATGCTCTCTGTTGCCCCTACTTGCTCTGCTGCACTGTCTGCTCTCTGCTGCCCCCGCCTAATCTCTTTATAAGGTGTTTTATCTAAACTAAAATCTCAGTATTCAGGTTAAATTAACATGTTGGCATTTTGCGATAAATAAGTGAGTTTTGGGTTGCAGTGTGGGCACTCAGTCTCTAAAAGGTTCGGCATCACTGTTCTAGTACATTACTTCAACAAAATGACACCAGAGTCAGTGCATACGCATACCGTGATCTCAGGCGTCATTTTATTGAAGACACTGTATATGAGAATTAACTGACACAGTATCTTCAAAAAAAGGTGTAAAATTAAAAATGTACCTATAAAAATGCTCACCACTTGGGCATAGAATGGGTTCAATACTAGGATGGAGGGGAAGCATATACTAGGATGGAAGAGCATATACCAGGATGTGTGGAGCATATATCAGGATGGGGGGCATATACCACGATGGGAGAGCATATACCTGGATAGAGGAATATATACCAGGATGGGAGATCATATACCAGGACACAGACATTTACAAAGATGGGGGACCATATACCAGGATGGAGGGACATGTATCAGTATGGTGGATCATATACCAGAATGGTGGGACATATACCAGGTGTAGAGATAGTACTCACTCAGGTGCGGCAGGAGGAAGACAGGAGGCTCGTTTTTTTTAAAAAGTTTGTGCGGGTTTATTTGCTCCATAAACCCCTAAGCAATAACAGAAGGTAAACGGCCTTTACAGCAGGCAAAACAACACAAAATGTCCTTAGCTGGGTTCTACTCCCTCAGGCCTGTGGGCACACAGGCCGGGCAATGTCCAGCATGCAGGCTCGGTCTGGAGCCACACACATGAGGCTTCTCCCTCCCAAGACACCAACAATGAAGGTCTCCACACTTCTAGCCACAGACCTTGTTCCAAAACAGCCTCCATTATATAGGCTGTAACCACACCCAGATGTGAGGTATATCAGTAGCCAGACCCGCCCATCTCTCATAGCTACCCGTAACCTGGACACAGGTGCACTAAACAACATCCTAGTGCTTACATGCACTAAAGGAAATTATTACGGGTTACATCACAGGTATCAGCCATCCCTGTGACACATACCTCCCATTGATTATGCGGCTATTAACCTCCTTACATACCTCCCACTCTGACTAAAGCCGTGGGGCTTGGCACCTTCCCTTATCCGACAAGAGACCCTTCTTGGTCATCTTCGGAAGTAAACCCATCTATCAAAATTGGGCTTCGTCACTGAACCCTTTTGAAACAATAGGTTGTCCGACTCCGCCACCTCCTCTGATAGGGTTGCCTATTGTGAGCTCATTTTTGGGTTTGCCTCTGGCTTCTGGTGAGGGTTATGGAGCTGGCTGTGCTGATGAGGAGTAGTGAGTTCTCTATCTGGACTCCCTCTGTTGGTGAAGGGAGGTAATGAAGCTGATCTAAAAGGCAGAGACCGGCCACCTGAGGAAGAGGACTGTGATTGGACATCAGGAATTTCTGATTGGATTTAAGGCAGCCGACTCCCTAGTTTCTTGCTGGTGATTTCTCCTGACTGTGGCTTCTCGTTTCCAGTTTGGTTCCTGCCTGCTTAAAGCTAAATTTTCTCTGCTATTGTTCATATGAGTTTTCGTCTGGTTTACTTAGTTTTTGTGTTCAGCCAGCCCTGGCTGGGACTGGGCTGAATCCCCATTTTGTCTCTGATCAGTTGACCTCTTTTGCTCTGTCTTCAGAACATACCTGAGTGCTGATATAGGGAATTGAAGTCTAGCGACTTCAGGGCCTTTTTCTATCAGACGTGTTGGACATTTTTTGGCAGGGTTTTTTGTGTGATTGCAGACAGCAGCTTTTCTTTCCTGTCCTTTCTAGTTAGTGAGGGCCCCATCGTTTGCTCAGCCTATCTTTCTATCTGTGTTTGTGTTTTCATCTTGTTTTACCGACAATACATGTTGGGGGCTGTCTATTGCTTTGGGGTCTGCTCTGGGGCAGTTTAGATTTTCCCTTTCTTTCTTTAGGCTTATTTAGTTCTCCGGCCGTGACGAGGTGTCAAGGACCACCGTAGGCACGCTCCACCGCTACTGCTAGTTGTTGTGGATAGGATCAGGGGTCTGCAATCCGCTAGTTACCAACCTCTCCGGTTTTCTGGGCTTAGCTTGCTTTTTGTTTTTTCCTCCTCGGTGACTCATTCATAACAGAATCACCAGCTATACCGCAGATTCTAGGGTACTCAAAAGCAGGAGAGAATTGTAAAAAAAAAAAAAAAAGTGTCGGAATTTTTTTTTTTTAGATGTATATTTTCTCCTCTTTTTCTCTGGGGCCATAGGAGGATTTTTTTTTTCTCCTTGATGGAGATTAAACAATTGTCTGATCGTGTGGAGTAGCTTGCTGCTGAAGTGCGGGGAATTTCCGCCTATCTCACTCATTCACATGCTGTTGAACCAAAGATCCCTACTCCTGATGTGTTTTTTGGGGATTGGTCTAAATTTTTGAATTTTAAGAATAATTGTAAATTATTTCTTGCCTTGAAGCCTAACTCATCGGGGAGCTCTGCGCAGCAGGTTAAAATTGTCATCTCCTTGCTGCGCAGCAATCCCCAGGATTGGGTGTTTTCTTTGACACCTGAAGATCCTGTTTTGACTAATGTGGATGCATTTTTTCAAGCTTTGGGGTTGTTATATGATGAACCTAATGCTATTGATCAAGCTGAGAGAACCCTATTGGCATTGAACCAGGGTCAGGATCCTGCAGAGTTATACTGTCAGAAATTCCAAAAGTTGGCGGTCCTTACTACATGGAAAGATAGTGCATTGGCACCTCTCTTTCGGAAGGGTTTGTCTGAAACTTTAAAGGACACTATGGTGGGATTTCCTGTTCCCTCTGGTCTTGACGATTCTATGTCATTAGCCATTCAAGTTGATCGGCGTTTACGTGAACGCAAGACTACACGGGAGGCGCTGCCACCTTTTGAACAAATGTCTGAACGTATGCAATGTGGTAGAATTTTGTCTAGGGCGCAACGTCAGGAGTTTAGAAGGCGTAATAAGCTGTGTTTTTTCTGTGGAGATGCCTCTCATGGTATTTCTGTCTGCCCTAAACGAGAGAAACGTTTTGCACACACATTTGCTGTGGGTGGTGTACAACCTAAGTTTCTTTTGGCAATTATTCTGATCTGCTCCTTATCCACATTTTCCGCGAAGGCTTTTGTGGATTCAGGAGCGACCTTGAATCTGATGGACTTGGATTTTGTTAAACGTTGTGGTTTTCCTATGACACCTCTGCAGACACCTATTCCTTTGAGGGGTATTGATGCTACTCCTTTGGTGAAGAATAAACCTCAGTTTTGGACCCAGGTGATAATGCAGGTCGCCCCAGACCACCAAGAAAATTGCAGATTTTTGGTGTTGCATAATTTACATGATACCATTGTTCTGGGTTTTCCCTGGTTGCAAATCCATAATCCGGTTTTGGATTGGAAATCTGTGTCTGTGGTGAGTTGGAGTTGTCGGTGTGCTCTTGGCGACACTCCTGTTTTCTCCACCTCTCCCCAGTCGCATGATGTTCCTGACTATTTGGCTGATTTTTATGATGTATTTAGTGAGAGCAAGTCTGCGTCTTTGCCTCCTCATAGGAGTTATGACTGTGCAATTGAGTTGAGACCTGGGTGTAAATTTCCCAAGGGTCGACTTTTCAATTTATCTGTACCCGAACATGAGGCTATGCGATCTTATATTAAGGAGTCATTGGAGAAGGGTCATATTAGACCATCCTCTTCGCCCTTAGGTGCTGTTTTTTTTTCATGGCCAAGAAAGATGGTTCATTAAGGCCTTGTATTGACTATCGTTCCCTCAACAAAATTATGGTTAAATATCAGTATCCGTTACCCTTGATTTCTGATTTATTCTCCAGAGTTAAAGGTGCTTGCTGATTTACTAAGCTTGACCTCGGGGGGCGTATAATCTTATTCGCATCAAGCATGGGGATGAATGGGGAACACCCCATCCACAGTGGTCAGTATGGTGTTGCGATTCCCTTGGTCCCATACCTTTTGTTTGGTCTGACCCTCTGTTATCACGAGCTACAGGGTCTCCCGCCTAGGTCACTCAGCACTGAGCTAACAGAGGAGTCACTACTTCTAATTCTTACATTCTTTAGAAAACCCCTTCATTTCTCCAGACCTCAGGTTGAAAGTGGCCACCATCTTCTTCACAGTTCCTGCAGCTGTTTATTGACCTGCAGCCTTTTAAATCTACCTCTCTTAAGTACGCCACGCGATATTCCAGGAGCATTTGGATATTCTGCAGGCTCTCCATTGATCCAACAACTAAGAATGGAACCATCCTACCTTCACCAGCTACCTGGTCATTGTCATTAGCTCAAATACTCACTCTCACCACACCAGACTTATCTACGATCTTTTGCATTACTTTGCCAAGTCTCCCAATGATTTTTCTCACCAGATTCCTGGGCACTTGAACGAAGTCCTCCACCAATTCAAACCAACCTTGGGCTTTCTTTGCAAACTACAGATGTCGAGCGGTTTCCTCATTCCACAACAAGATCCTCTGTTTCATGCGAAGACAGTGTAGGTGCATATAACTCAGGATAGCCACCCGCTTCACCTTGACTTCCCTAGTTGACAGTATCACTAACTGCTTACACTCTGGTGCCCAGTACACGCTACACGCATCTACCGCTTTTCTAAAGGTCTCATGCACAGCCTTACTGGCACAAGCATCCCGCTCATCTTCTGGTACCTCTACCACGCACTGGAAGAGCGAAGTCTCATCTTCTTGGACACAGTGCTTGATCTTCTCATCCTGACAGTCTCAGCAGTTTTTCAAGGCATCTACCTTCCTAGTGAGGCTGTCTGTGTGGCACTTGCCCTGTGGCATTTCTTCCTCCCTCGAGGCCACTTCTTAGATTATAATCACCGGGGGGCGCGGTCGGGTGCGGTAGGTGTCGCGATCCGGCCCGGAGCCTGCTATCTTCTAGTGATGACGTCCTCTTACTTACTTCTGCTGTGGCGTACTTTATATGCCCTATTGAGGGCAGAGTAAAGTACTGCAGTGCGCAGGCGCCGGGAAAGGTCAGGGAGGTCCAGCGCCAGCGCACTGCAGTACTTTACTCTGCCCTCAACAGGGCAAATAAAGTACGCCTGTGCAGGAGCCGCGGCAGAAGTAAGGAGGAGTATGTCATCGCTAGAAGACGGGAGGCACCGGACCCGGACCGCGACACCCATCGGACCAGACCGGACCCCCGGGTGAGTATAATCTAACTTGTTTTTCTTATCTTTCAGGTTACATCGGGGGTTTATCTACAGTATTACAGAATGCTAGATGCGGTGGCTTGCACAAAGCTGGTCCACTGCCAGCCTTTCACTGACATAAATTGCATTTATGTTGTACCATACCTTTTTGTAAAGCAACATTAACAGTTCTACTAAACTTACCGTATATACTCGTGTATAAGCTGAGATTTTCAGCCCATTTTTTGGGGCTGAAAGTCCCCCTCTCGGCTTATACATGAGACATATACCGGGGGTCGGCCGGGGAAGGGGGAGCGGGGTTGTCAGATCATACTCACCCTTCTCTGCAGCTCCCCTGCTTGTTCCATGTTTGTCGGCGCTGCTCTCTTCCTGCTTCAGCTGTCAAATGGCACCCGCTCATTAAATATGCGCATATTTAATGAGCGGGTACCATGTGACCGCTGAACCAGGAAGAGAGCAGCGCCGACATACATGGAACAAGCAGAGGAGCTGCAGAGACAAGCGCCAGGACCCGGTGAGTATGAACGGGGGGTTTGGAGGCATATTCACCTGTCCCTGCGCTCTGCTGTCTTGCGTCCTCTGCAGTGACATTCAGGTCAGAGAGCGCTATCGCGCTCTCTGCCTGCACAGTCACTGCAGAGCGCAACACTGATGAGCAGGGGGCAGCGACAGAGGTGAGTATACAGTTTTTTTGTTTTTTTTGTAAGGGAGTCAGGGGCAGCAGCAGCATAACAGGGGCCACTCACTGTGCAGCATAACAGGGGCCACTCACTGTGCAGCATAACAGGGGCCACTCACTGTGCAGCATAACAGGGGCCACTCACTGTGCAGCATAACAGGGGCCACTCACTGTGCAGCATAACAGGGGCCACTCACTGTGCAGCATAACAGGGGCCACTCACTGTGCAGCATTATCTGGGGCCACATACTGTGTAGATAACTGAGGCCACTCACTGTGCACCCTCGGCTTATACATGAGTCAATAAGTTTTCCCAGTTTTTTGTGGCAAAATTAGGGGGTCGGCTTATACTCGGGTCGGCTTATACTCGAGTATATACGGTAAGTACCCAAGATTGTAGTAATTGTTAACATGATCCAAAAAATTTAAACCATGTCTTTAGTGAATTTGAAGAATAAAGTTTATTTTTTAAATCAAACTATAACGCCTGGCATGCATTAATAAGAATGGCTCATCGCTGGGGGATTATGAAGCACACGAAAAGTACATTACTTTTTATCTTCACTGGTATTATTCAAGTCTCCTTCATAGAGTTTATATACCACCAGAGTTTTAGAATTAAACAGGCATATGGAAAGCAGAAAGCATGAGGAGACAAAACAAACCCCAAATAGATTTCCGATTTGGAAGCTGCACTTTTAGTAGGTCTGAGAGATGGAACAGAGTTTTAAAAATGTAGAGTTTAGGGAGTTAGTAGAAACACATCTGTTAGCTGTCCTATAGAATATTAAAAATATTTGGGGGGGATTTGGGATAACAATAAAGCTGTTGGAACACATTTAATATTTTCTTTTGTCTTTTAGGGAGATTAGAGATCTGATTCTTTTTGTTTTTAACAGGAAAGACATGTTGAGCCTTTTTTAGTGAAATGATTGAAAGAGGGCTGTAGGAAAAAATGTATGGAAACTTTATTATCCATATGTCCAGGAACTCCTTGAAGACATGCAACAGACAGAATTAAACATTGTATTATAGCCACAAGTTTGTTATCTTAGGCTAGTGTGGCGCCCCTGAGGCTAAGTCGCCACAGAGGCACTGCACCTTCTCCTAAGGTGTGGTGCCCCACCATCCAGATAGGTTGGGGGCTCCTGACCACGCTCCAACACTCGCACCCAACACAATAGAGTAGTTCAGCACAACCACATTGTGGCTCCTTGCTTAGAGAGAAGCAGAGCACCTTTGGTGGTTCCCTGCTTGGAACACTAGACGTGCTGGGAGGTGGGTGGAGTTCAGAATATATATACGAGCGGGATTGTTTAGGATGACAGGTCAGTTTGACAGGAGGTCAGTGAGGAATGAAGCCACTCGGGAGGAGTGGGGATAACTGGAAGAATGGATGGAGGAAGGAGTGCTGCAGCTGCCTCAGTGACCTGAGTCAGCTGGCACGGGAAAGGAAAGGAAAGAAGGAGAAGGACGTTGACCTGGAGCCTGAGCTTCCATAGACGGGAAAGGACAAGTACGGAACGTAGGAGTAAAAGGGAACACAGAGGACGTGGGTTAGAGGAGAACCCTGCCTATAAGTTCTAAGCGCAAGACTGGGGCTCGGTCCCCGAGGTGGTATGAACGCTAATGGTTCTGCAGCAGACACCGGTGGAGTAGTGGGCTGTAAATGCACTACTCCCATCTAAGACTTGAGGGCACAACAGCAATACGGATAGAGAGCCAGGACTTAGGAGTAGAGAGTCCCCGAAGTAGGCTACAGCTGTCTGCCGTACAAGTAGCGTTCTTGTGAACATCTGTCAGGAGGAACTCCAGTGTAACACGGTACTGGAGATCTTCACACTTAAAGGCGCTATAGAGGAGACGTTCAGGAAAGGCACATAAGTTGGCGGAGTGTGGAAGGGAGCTTTCCATCTTGACTAGAGGTTGACTGAGTCCCTGACCCAGAGGACACGGCACAGAAGCGGGCACTACAGACTGTGAGTAAAGCTTTGGAACTACATGCCCTGGTGTCCTCCATTCCTTCCTGCATCCATCTGCCTGACACTGCTACATCCCCTGCGCCAGACACTACATCACCTAAGTGTCGTCACATCTACACTGCCCTGGGACAACAGCCCTGCCTGTGGAGTGCTATACCATCATTGCTGCACCACACCATCTGTCCCGGAGGATCTGCATGCAGCGTCGGCTTAACACCTCCCTTGCCAAACACCACAGGTGGCATCACAAACTATTCATTTAACTACATTTCACCATTCACATCTTCATATTACTTGGGCGCCCAGGGCCACGGTCCGGGTCACCGCCGCTGTGACACATCCCACTGACACCGGCCCGGTACCGAGTACCCCACAGCCCTGGGAGGGTGACCCAATTTTGGAGTCACGAACAGGATGACGAGACCCTATGCCATCGGGTTGTGTGCATCTGAGATTTGTTGGACTTAAAACTTGTGAGAATGTGCAGAAGACCCAGTTTGATAGACTGTGAAATGAACATTAAAAATGGCCGCTGGCGTGGAGAAGAAGGGCGTGAAGAGATGGGAGGTCCTAGGAAAAGATCACGAAGAGTCTTGGGCCTCCCCTGCCTGAATTACTATGTAACAGCAACATGGCCCATCCCCCGAGGGGTTTGTATGCTGGCTTGGTATGGAGGCACTGGAAGAAGACGCCGCCCCAAGAAGGAGGGGCAGAAGCCAGTGGCGGGAAAGGGGCCGAGAGAGGAGGTAGAAGAACGCCAGAATGCCATGATGAAAAGAGAAGACAGAAGAACGGAGGGAGGAGAAGCCACTCGCCCCTAGGCCGCCCCTACGGAGGCTGCGACCGCTGATACATCCCCTGCAGCATCCGCCACCACCTTACAACCGATATTGTCATTGGGTGAGTCCCGCCTGGAGGAGGTATATGAGGGCTCTGGAGCAGAATGGAGGGCCGGGACTGCGTCTCCGTCTGGACCGGGTGCTGTTGCACCGGCCTCCACCGACGACCCAGGCCGAGGCCGGCCTTGCCCCTGCCCGGATTCAACTGCTGCCCATCCCATCAACAACCCCGGGAGTTGCGGATGCCACTATCCACTACCAGGTGCCGGGACTGGAACCTCGTCTGGAGGCACAAGGTACGACCACCACCCCTGACCTGACCCTAGCCTTGGGGACGGAACCCACCAATAGAAATGGCCCAGTTGACCTCTGCCAGAAGCCCTAGGCTCCGGTGCTGCCACCTGAGGTCCCGATGGACAATGAAGAATCGGATTCTGAGGAACCAGCCATAGCGCCAGCTGAGTCACCAAAGGTAGCAGAAGCGCCATCGGAGATAGCGGATATGCCATCCCCGCAGGCAGTAGACGTTTTCCTGGCCCTTTCAATTACCTCGACCAGTCCCTATCTCTCCCTATGGGAAGCAGAGTATATGCGATTAGCAAGTAACCAGCAGGATGAAGACACCCAAAGTATTTCATCTGGAAGCAGTACCCCATCAACAGCTTCCAGAACCCCAGGAGGGGACCAGCACTAAAATTTGCACTAACTCTCGTGACCCAGGAGGGTTTATTTGCACCGTTGTGCCTTTTGTTTTATTTTTGACCATCATGGTTAATTTTTGTTTTCCCAGTGCTGCCCTGTGTTGTTGGCAGCCTTCATATTGAACTAGCGATCATGAACTTGGAGTGATTCAAAAACTTTTACTTGTAAATAGTTGCACCTCTTTAGGTGCTCTCTCTTGGTTTTACATATTTTACATACAGACACTTTGTGAAGATTACGTCTACCTCATTTGGAGCATGACTCCAATCAAAGGACACTGCAAGAGATCCCGGCTGGGAGCGGTGTCCAGCACTTACAAGAATTATTGTTGAAAGTTTTAATGTGAAGTATTTGATAATGTGTCTTATGATAGCTTTTATATAGAATTAGGAATGTATTGATGCAGAGATGAGAGATTTGAATAAAGAATTGAAAATGTATATGATGAACCAGGCATCACGGTTGTCACTTGAGAGAAGGTAGAAAATGTGCACTAGAGAGAGAAAAGAAATGTATACTAGAGATGGAAAGATGAAGAATACTGAAGTGATAGTGAGTAACAGATAATAGCACTTTGAATTAAGTATGGTATGGAAAAATTGCACTTTTTGACTTAGAATTTTAGGTAGTTAATTAATAACTGTTTGCAGCGTTCAAGAATGAGTGCCTCTCACATTGGGAAGTTTAGTATAAGAAATGTTTATTCAGCATTGTAAAATTTGTATGTTCCTGTACTGTCAACTTTGTTTTCCTTGCAGCCCACGGACGTGCTGTGTTTAACGGGGGGTATGTGGTGCCCCTGAGGCTCAGTGGCCACAGCGGTACTGCACCTTCACCTAAGGTGTGGTGCCCCACCATCCAGGTAAGTTGGGGGCTCCTGACCACGCTCCAACACTCGCACCCCACACAATAGAGTAGTTCACCACAACCACATTGCGGCTCCTTGCTTAGAGAGAAGCAGAGCACCTTTGGTGGTTCTCTGCTTGGAACACTAGATGTGCTGGGAGGTGGGTGGAGTTCAGAATATATATATGAGCGGGATGGTTTAGGATGACAGGTCAGTCTGACAGGAGGTCAGTGAGGAAGGAAGCCACTCGGGAGGAGTGGGGATCCCTGGAAGAAGGGATGGAGGAAGGAGTGCTGCAGCTGCCTCAGTGACCTGAGTCAGCTGGCACGGGAAAGGAAAGGAAAGAAGGAGAAGGACGTTGACCTGAAGCCTGAGCTTCCATAGACGGGAAAGGACAAGTACGGAACGTAGGAGTAAAAGGGAACACAGAGGACGTGGGTTAGAGGAAGAACCCTGCCTAGAAGTTCTAAGTGCAAGGCCGGGGCCCGGTCCCCGAGGTTGTATGAATGCTAATGGTTCTGCAGCAGACACCGGTGGAGTAGTGGGCTGTAAATGCACTACTCTCATCTAAGACTTGAGGGCACAACAGCAATACGGATAGAGAGCCGGGACTTAGGAGTAGAGGTCCCCGAAGCAGGCTACAGCTGTCTGCCGTGCAAGTAGCGTTCTTGTGAACATCTGTCAGGAGGAACTCCAGTGTAACACGGTACTGGAGATCTTCACACTTAAAGGCGCTATAGAGGAGACGTTCAGGAAAGGCACATAAGTTGGCGGAGTGTGGAAGGGAGCTTTCCATCTTGCCTGGAGGTTGACTGAGTCCCTGACCCGGAGGACACGGCACAGAAGCAGGCACTACAGACTTTGAGTAAAGCTTTAGAACTACATGCCTTGGTGTCCTCCATTCCTTCCTGCGTCCGTCTGCCTGACACTGCTACATCCCCTGCACCAGACACTACATCACCTAAGTGTCTCCACATCTACACTGCCCTGGGACAACAGCCCTGCCTGTGGTGGGCTATACCATCATTGCTGCACCACACCATCTGTCCCGGAGAATCTGCATGCAGCGTCGGCTTAACACCTCCCTTGCCGAGCACCACAGGTGGCGTCACAAACTATTCATTTAACTACATTTCACCATTCACATCTTCATATTACTTGGGCGCCCAGGGCCACGGTCCGGGTCACCGCCGCTGTGACACATCCCACTGACACCGAGTACCCCACAGCCCTGGGAGGGCGACCCACTAGTTTCACACTAGCGTATTTTACATACAGCACACGGTGCCGCTAAGCCCCACCCCCTGCCCGCTCCATGCCCGCCCCGTCCGGTCATCTCCTCCTACTATCGCACACGGCCGCATGTGATCTGCGCACCCTATCTTTAGCAGACCGTGCGCTGGTCATGCGCTAGTAGGATTTTTGCGTGTGCTGCCCACTTTTGATGGTGCGCCGAGCTCACCAAAATGCAACATGGTGCGTTCAGCGCACACCTTCAAAAGTGCGCAGCGCACGCAAAAATCCTACTAGCACACGGTCTGCGCACCCTATGCTAAGGATAGGGTGCGCAGATCGCATGCGGCCATGTGCGATAGCAGGAGGAGATGACCGGACAGGGCGGGGCTTAGCGGCACCGTGCGCTGCCTGTAAAATGCACTAGTGTGAAACTAGCCTTACATGTGTTTTTTCACTTACTCTTATTGTCATGTTTTTTTCCACATATACTGCACTACAATATGTGTGTTGTTTGTCACATATGCATTTACTTTTTTCCCAAGCTATCCAATACCCAAAATGAGCAGCTTCAAAACATGTTTTATTCTGCTAAGAAGAATTTCCACAGGTCTGCAGACAAAGGAACACTGGTCTGCAATGTTAGAGGATTTTATACTGTATATTGATCTGATCGTCTTTGGTCCCTGTGCATAAGCTCTACCAGAGTCCCCCATTCAACCACGCTAAAGTGGTGATGACTGTCCTGTGTTAAATGATTTATAAATAGTTAAAGGAATATATTTATTTTTTATTTTTATCTTTACCATTTGTTAATAATGGTACGATCTGTGTATGATTATTAAAGTTTGTACTGTTACAGTCAATTATTTCCAAGTATAGAGTGATATATCCAGTAGCTAATTCCTTACTTTATCATCAAATTTCTTGTGGTGAAGTAGATTATGTTCTCATGTCTTTTATGTGGAAGTTGGGTTATTTTCCTTAATTTACTAGATAACTGTTAACAGTAATATAGTAATATATAGCATATACTGTATATAACCCAAAACTTCCTTCTCACCCCCACTGGGGGTGGTCTTTGTTGTCCTTTCTCAATCTTGAGACCTCTACCAGAGGCCTGGGAGTTTGAGGGTTCTGCGCAGGATCTTAGTTGTTCTCAGCATTACCGCTTTCCAGGACAGAGTGCTCAGATGTTGCTCCAGGGATCTGTTGTAGCCATTCTTCCAACTTAGGGGTCACTGCTCCAAGGGCTCCTATCACCACTGGAATCACTGTTGCCTTCACCTTCCAAATCTTCTCCAGTTCTCCTTTGAGGCCCTGGTATTTCTCCAGCTTCTCATATTCCTTCTTTCTGATGTTGCTGTCAATAGGCACTGCCACAATTATCATTGCTGTCTTCTGATCCTTGTCTACTATCACAATGTCCGGTTGGTTGGCCAACACCTGCTTATCCGTCTGGATCGTGAAGTCCCAAAGGATTTTAGCCCTTTCATTCTCTACCACTTTCTCTGGGGTCTCCCACCTGGACTTAGCCTATATGTTGAGGTTATATATTTACACCCATGGTGATTTTGACCCAAGGATAACCAGAGTTTTTTAAGGATTGGTAATGGCTGTAATGTGACAATGTTGTAAGTCTGTACTACAACCGTAGGCATTTCAACATAGTTTTAACTTACTAAGGTCACACCTCTCTTATCTCTTCTATTACTTTCATCTAAAGGTACTGTCACACTTAGCAATGTACCAGCGATCCCGACCAGCGATATGACGTGGTCAGGATCGCTGGTACATCGCTAAGTGGTCGCTAGTGAGCTGTCACACAGGCAGAGCTCACCAGCAACATCGCAGGGGTCGGGGGTCGCTACTTACGTGTCAGATGAGGCGATGAAGACGTCCTCCCGCCCGTGTCCACGCGTCGCTCGTCGTCACAGCAGGAAGCCCCAGCAGGAAGCTGACGACAAGAAACAGTCCAGGACGTTCTCGCGCGATCAGCGATAACCAGCGGGGGAGCCGGTCGGAGGTAAGTATCACACATAGCGATATCGCTAGCAATATCGCTATAACGTCACAAAAACCAGTGACGTTATAGCGATATTGCTAGCGATAACGCTTAGTGTGACAGGCCCTTTAGTGTAGCAAAGCCTTATTGGTTTTAACTTGCATCTTTTTGTGGTAGTGCATAATTTTAATGATCTTAAGAACTTTACAGACTCATCATTTTTACAGCAAATAGAGTGGCATGTAAAATTTTGGGCACCCCTGTTCAAAATTGCTGTTATTGGGAACAGCTAAGCAAGTTAAAGATGAAATGATCTCTAAAAGGCCTAAAGTTTAAAATTAAACATTTCCTTTGTATTTTTGGCAAATATACAGTATATATATATATATATACACTAGCTGAAAAGCCCGGCGCTGCCCGGGCATAGTAACTAACTGTGGTTAGTTATAACAAATTATAATTATCTTCCATCCCATAGTCCCGTGACCATATACCCATCACACATCCTCCATTCCATAGGCGTGTGCCCATATACCCATCACACATCCTCCATCCCATAGTCCCATGCCCATATACCCATCATACATATTCGCCATCCCGTAGTCGAGTGCCCATATACCCATCATACATATCCGCCATCCCATAGTCACGTGCCCATATACCCATCATACATATCCTCCATCCCATAGTCAAGTGCCCATATACCCATCACACATCCTCCATCCCATAGTCCCGTGCCCATATACCCATCATACATATACATCATCCCATAGGCCCGTGCCCATATACCCGTCATACATATCCTCCATCCCATAGTCACATGCCCATATACCCATCACACATCTTCCATTCCATAGTCAACCATTATGACATCATAATGAGCGGCGGCAGGGCTTGCAAACTATGATGACATCAGCGTCGCCATGGCAACCATTGTGACATCATAATGAGGGGCGGGGCTTGATACGCACACACTGTTTCCCCAGTATGCAAATAGGGCATTATGACATCATAATGAGGGGCAGCACTTAACGCGCACACACTTCTTCCCCAGTATGTAGACAGGGGCAAAATTGTTTGGTGAATTGGAACACGCGGGGTTAAAATTTCGCCTCACAACATAGTTTAGGACGCTCTCGGGGTCCAGACGTGTGACTGTGCCAAGGTTTGTGGCTGTAACTGCGACGGTGCGGATGCCTATCCCGGACATACACACACACATACATACACATACATACATACATACATACACTGTTATGAATGAGTCACCGTAGGAGGCAAAAACAGAAATACAAGCTAAGTCCAGAAAACCAGAGAAGTTGGCAACTATCAGATTGCAGACCCCTGAACCTATCAACACAACTAGCAGTAGCCGTGGGGGGTTCCTACGATGCCCTAGACCCCTCGATCACAGCCGGAGAATTACATAGGCCTAAAGAAAGAAAGGGGAAATCTAAACTGCCCCAGAGCAGAACCCAAAGCAATAGGCAGCCCCCAACATATAATGACGGTGAAGCAAGATGAAAATGCTACACAGACAGAAAGATAGACTGAGCAAAGACAGGGCCCAAAACTACCTAGACAGGAAAGGACAGGAAGGCTGCTGTCTGCAATCTGCCAAAACCCTATCAAAGACATAAGCCAACAAGCTGATATGAAAAAGGCCCTGAAGCAGCTAAGCTTCAAAAACTAAATCAGCACTCAGGTATTTTCAGAAGACAGAGCTAAATGAATTCAGCACACCCCAGCAGGGAATGGCAGAAATCCAGAAAAACAAAGCAAAACAAAGTCAAAGCACCAAAGCAAAAGGCCGATCAGCAAACTTAGCTTTAGAGGAGCAGGAATTCAGACTGGTCTCCAAGGATCCCACAGAGAAATCACCCGCAGGGCAGAAGGGCGTCGACAGTCAGTAACTCCACTCAGCCAGTCATCATCATCAGCCTCAGGTGTTTGATAATCAGGCTCACTAACTTTCTATTACCAGAAGAGGGAGTTCCTCAGGCCTCAGTAATGAAGGGGAAAATGAACTCACAACTGTACCTCCCCCTTGAGGAGGGGTCACCGAACCCTCAACCACGCCACCAGGGCAATCAGGGTGAGCCCGATGAAAGACACGCACCAATCTTTTGGCATGAATATCAGAGGCAGAGACCCAGGAATTATCCTCCTGACCATAACCCTTCCACTTAACCAAATACCGGAGTCTCCGTCTAGCCAGACGGGAATCCAGTACTTTCTCTACCTCATATTCCATGTTACCTTCAACCAATACAGGGTCTGGATGTGCCACCCCCGGAGCAACAGGTTCAACAAACCTCTTCAACAAAGATTTATGGAACACATTATGGATTTTAAATGTGACAGGAAGAGCCAAACGAAAAGAGACCGGATTAATAATCTCCACAATCTTGTAAGGTCCAATAAATCTAGGCTTAAATTTAGGAGAAGCCACCTTCATAGCAATATTTTTTGATGATAACCACACCATATCACCAACCTTAAACTGGGGACCAATGGTCCTATGTCGGTTGGAAAACCGCTGGGCCTTTTCCTGGTAGAGAGATAACTTATCCACCACTTGGTCCCAGATATGGTGCATTCTCTCCACCACAGTGTCAACACCTGGGCAGGCAGAGGGCTCCACCTGCCCTGAAGAAAATCGAGGATGAAACCCAAAGTTACAAAAAAAAGGTGACATCAAAGTGGCAGAACTAGCTCTATTATTTAAAGCAAATTCGGCCAAGGGCAAAAATGAAACCCAATCATCCTGATCAGCAGAAATAAAACATCTCAAATATGACTCCAAGGTCTGGTTTGTTCTCTCTGTCTGCCCATTGGTCTGAGGGTGAAAAGCAGAGGAGAAGGACAACTGAATTCCCAGGCTGGAACAGAAAGTTCTCCAAAATCTAGACACAAACTGGACTCCTCTGTCAGATACAATGTTCTCAGGAATCCCGTGCAAACGAACCACCTGTTGTAAAAACAGGGGCACCAACTCAGAGGAAGACGGCAACTTAGGGAGTGGTACAAGATGGACCATCTTAGAGAACCTATCACAAATCACCCAAATAACAGTCATCCTCTGAGAGACAGGCATATCAGAGATGAAATCCATTGAAATATGGGTCCATGGCCTCTTGGGGACAGGCAAAGGCATCAACAACCCACTAGAGTGAGAACACGATTTAGACCGGGAGCACGTCCCACAGGATTGCACAAAATTCCTGACATCACGAGTCAAGGAGGGCCACCAAAAAAAACGACTCACCAGATCTCTAGTACCAAAAATACCTGGATGACCAGCCAATGCAAAGCAATGAACTTCAGAAATCACCCTCTTCTTCTACTGGTCAGGAACATACAACTTTCCACTGGGACAACGCTCAGGTTTGTCCTCCTGGAACTCTTCCAGAGCACGTCTCAAATCGGGCGAGATGGCAGAAAGAACTACCCCTTCGCCTAAGATGGTAGCAGGCATGGTCACCACAGGAGAATCAGCAAAGAAGCTCCTAGAGAGGGCGTCTGCCTTGACATTCTTTGTTCCAGGAAGAAAAGAAACCACAAAATCAAAACGTGTAAAAAACAAGGCCCACCTAGCCTGTCTAGGGTTCAAGCGCTTAGCCGACTCTAGGTAAATCAAATTCTTGTGGTCAGTGAGGACCACGACTTGATGCTTAGCTCCCTCCAACCAATGTCTCCACTCCTCAAATGCCCATTTCATGGCCAACAGTTCCCTATTCCCCACATCATAGTTACTTACGTTCAGATGGAGAGAACTTTCGGGAAAAGAAAGCACAGGGATTCATTTTAGATGTTACAGGATCCTTTTGGGACAAAACAGCTCCTGCACCAATCTCAGAAGCATCCACCTCTACCTGGAATGGAAGTGAGACATCAGGTTGCCACAAAACCGGGGCGGAGGTGAATCTTCGCTTCAGCTCCTGAAAGGAAGAAACAGCCTCCGGAGACCAATTTAACACATCAGCACCCTTTTTAGTCAAATCAGTCAATGGCTTGGCAATACTAGAAAATTTTGCTATAAATTTCCGATAAAAATTAGCAAAACCCAAAAACTTCTGGAGGGCCTTCAAAGAAGTGGGCTGAACCCAATCGTGAATGGCCTGGTCCATTTCAATAGTTGACGGGGACAAAATAAATCCCAAAAAAGAAATCTTCTGTACTCCAAAAAGGCATTTAGATCCTTTGACATACAGGGAATTCTCCCTCAAGATCCGGAACACAGTCCGAATATGTTCCACATGAGAATCCCAATCCTTGGAGAAGATCAAAATATCATCCAGATAGATAATCAAAAATTTATCGACAAAATCTTGGAAAATATCGTTCATGAAGCACTGGAAGACAGAAGGGGCATTAGTGAGCCCAACAGGCATCACCAGGTACTCAAAATGTCCCTCCGGAGTATTAAACGCCGTCTTCCATTCATCCCCATGCTTAATGCGAATAAGATTATACGCCCCCCCTGAGGTCAAGCTTGGTAAACCAGCAAGCACCTTTAACTCTGGAGAATAGATCAGAAATCAGGGGTAACGGATACTGATATTTAACAGTAATTTTGTTGAGGGCACGATAATCAATACAAAGTCTTAATGATCCATCCTTTTTGGCTACAAAAAACCCCCGGCACCTAAGGGTGACGAGGATGGTCTAATATGACCCTTCTCCAACGCCTCCTTAATATAGGATCGCATAGCCTTGTGCTCGGGTACAGATAAATTGAAGAGCCGACCCTTGGGAAATTTACACCCTGGGCTCAGTTCAATTGCACAGTCATAACTCCTATGAGGAGGCAGAGACGCAGACTCATTCTCACTAAATACATCATAAAAGTCCGCCAAATAACCAGGAACATCATGCGACTGAGGAGAGGTGGAAAACACCGGAGCCTCACTAAAGGCACACCGACAACCCCAACTCACCACAGACACAGATTTCCAATCCAAAACTGGATTATGAATCTGTAACCAGGGAAACCCCAGAACAATAGTATCATGCAGATTATGCAACACCAAAAATCTGCAATTTTCTTGATGGTCTGGGGCGACCCGCATTACCACCTGGGTCCAAAACTGGGGTTTATTTTTAGCCAAAGGAGTAGCATCAATCCCCCTCAAAGGGATAGGCGTCTGCAGAGGTGTCATCGGAAATCCACAACGTTTAGCAAAATCCAAGTCCATTAGGTTTAGGGCTGCTCCCGAATCCACAAAAGCCTTGGTGGAAAATGTGGACAGGGAGCAGATCAGAGTAATAGCCAGAAGAAACTTAGGTTGAACACCCCCAACAGAAAACGTGTGTGCAAAGCGTTTCTCTCGTTTAGGACAGACAGAAATAATATGCGAGGCATCTCCACAGAAAAAACACAACTTATTACGCCTTCTGAACTCCTGACGCTGCTCTCTGGAAAAAACTCTATCACATTGCATAGGTTCAGACATTTGTTCAACAGGTGGCAACACCTCTCGTGCAGCTTTGCGTTCGCGCAAACGCCGATCAACCTGAATGGCTAATGACATAGAATCGTCAAGACCAGAGGGAACAGGAAATCCCACCATATTATCTTTTACGGCTTCTGACAACCCCTTCCAAAAGAGAGCAGCCAAGGCATTATCATTCCAGGTAGTAAGTACTGCCCACTTTCGGAATTTTTGACAGTACAATTCTGCAGAATCACGACCCTGGCTCAATGCCAGCAGGGTCGTTTCAGCCTGATCAATGGCATTAGGTTCATCATACAACAACCCCAAAGCTTGAAAGAATGCGTTCACATTAGTCAGAATTGGATCATCTGGTTTCAAAGAAAACGCCCAATCCTGGGGATCGCCACGCAGCAAAGAGATGACAATTTTAACCTGCTGCGCGGCGCTCCCTGGCGAGTTAGGCTTCAAGGCAAAAAATAATTTACAATTATTTTTGAAATTCAAAAATTTAGACCGATCCCCAAAAAATACATCAGGTGTAGGAATCTTTGGTTCAGCAGCATGTGAATGAGCAAGGTAGGCGGAAATTCCCCACACTTCCGCAGCGAGCTGCTCCACACGATCAGACAATTGCTTTATCTCCATTGAGAGAAAAAAAAAAATTCCCCCTACGGCCTCAGAGAAATAGAGGAAAAAATATACACACTTTTTTTTTACAATTCTTTCCTGCTATTGAGTACCCTAGGATCTGCGGTATGGCCGGTGATTCTGTTATGAATGAGTCACCGTAGGAGGCAAAAGCAGAAATACAAGCTAAGTCCAGAAAACCAGAGAAGTTGGCAACTATCAGATTGCAGACCCCTGAACCTATCAACACAACTAGCAGTAGCCGTGGGGGGTTCCTACGATGCCCTAGACCCCTCGATCACAGCCGGAGAATTACATAGGCCTAAAGAAAGAAAGGGGAAATCTAAACTGCCCCAGAGCAGACCCCAAAGCAATAGGCAGCCCCCAACATATAATGACGGTGAAGCAAGATGAAAATACTAACACAGACAGAAAGATAGACTGAGCAAAGACAGGGCCCAAAACTACCTAGATAGGAAAGGACAGGAAGGCTGCTGTCTGCAATCTGCCAAAACCCTATCAAAGACATAAGCCAACAAGCTGATATGAAAAAGGCCCTGAAGCAGCTAAGCTTCAAAAACTAAATCAGCACTCAGGTATTTTCAGAAGACAGAGCTAAATGAATTCAGCACACCCCAGCAGGGAATGGCAGAAATCCAGAAAAACAAAGCAAAACAAAGCCAAAGCACCAAAGCAAAAGGCCGATCAGCAAACTTAGTTTTAGAGGAGCAGGAATTCAGACTGGTCTCCAAGGATCCCACAGAGAAATCACCTGCAGGGCAGAAGGGCGTCGGCAGCCTTATATCCAGTCAGTAACTCCACTCAGCCAGTCATCATCATCAGCCTCAGGTGTTTGATAATCAGGCTCACTACCTTTCTTTACCAGAAGAGGGAGTTCCTCAGGCCTCAGTAATGAAGGGGAAAATGAACTCACAAGAATACATACTTTGAGCTTTATATATTAGATATGTATATATACTAGCTGAAGAGCCCGGCGCTGCCCGGGCATAGTAACTAACTGTGGTTAGTTATAGCAAATTATAATTATCCTCCATCCCATTGTCCCGTGCCCATATACCCATCATACATATCCATGATCTCATAGGCCCATGCCCATATACCCATCATACATATCCTCCATCCCATAGTCGAGTGCCTATTTACCCATCACACATCCTCCATCCCATAGTCCCATGCCCATATACCCATCATACATTTTCTCCATCCCATAGTCCCATGCCCATATACCTATCATACATACCCTCCATTCCATAGTCGAGTGCCTATATACCCATCACACATCCTTCATCCCATAGTCCCATGCCCATATACCCATCATACATTTTCTCCATCCCATAGTCCAATGCCCATATAGCCATCATACATATCCTCCATCCCATAGTCCCGTGCCCATATACCCATCATACATATCCACCATCCCATAGTCCCGTGCCCATATATCTTTCATACATATCCTCCATTCCATAGTCCAGTTCCCATATACCCATCACACATCCTCCATCTCATAGTCAACCATTGTGACATCATAATGAGGGGCGGGGCTTGCAACCTGTGATGACATCAGCGTCGCCATGGCAACCATTGTGACATCATAATGAGGGGCGGGGCTTGATACGCACACACTTTTTCCCCAGTATGTAGATAGGGGCAAAATTGTTTGGTGAATTGGAACGCGCGTGGTTAAAATTTTGCCTCACAACATAGCTTAGGACACTCTCGGGGTCCAGATGTGTGACTGTGCCAAATTTTGTAGCTGTAGCTGCGGCGGTGCGGATGCCTATCCCGGACATACACACATACACACATACACACACTTGAGCTTTATATAATAGATATATATACTGTATATATATATAAAGTATATATATATATATATACAGTATATATACATATCTAATATATAAAGCTCGAAGTGTGTATGTATGCATGTATGTATGTATGTGTGTGTGTATGTATGTGTGTGTGTATGTCCGGGATAGGCATCCGCACCGTCGCAGCTACAGCCATAAAATTTGGCACAGTCGCATGTCTGGACCCCGAGAGTGTCCTAAGCTATGTTGTGAGGCGAAATTTTAACCCCGCGTGTTCCAATTCACCAAACAAATTTGCCCCCATCTACATACAGGGGAAAAAGTGTGTGCGTGTCAAGCCCCGCCCCTCATTATGATGTCATAATGCCCTATTTGCATAATGGGGAAACAGTGGGTGCGTATCAAGCCCCGCCCCTCATTATGATGTCACAATGGTTGCCATGGCGACGCTGATGTCATCATAGGTTGCAAGCCCTGCCGCCGCTCATTATGATGTCATAATGTTTGACTTTGGGATGGAGGATGTGTGATGGGTATATGGGCACTGGACTATAGGATGGAGGATATGTATGACGGGTATATGGGCACGGGGCTATGGGATGGACGATATGTATGACCGGTATATGGGCACTGGACTATGGGATGGAAGATATGTATGATGGGTATATGGGCACGGGACTATGGGATGGCAGATATGTATGATGGGTATATGGTCACTCGACTATGGGATGGAGGATGTGTGATGGGTATATGGGCACTCGACTATGGGATGAAGGATATGTATGATGAGTATATGGGCATGGGAATATGGGACGGAGGATGTGTGATGGGTATATGGGCACTGGACTATAGGATGGAGGATATGTATGACGGGTATATGGGCATGGGGCTATGGGATGGACGATATGTATGACCGGTATATGGGCACGGGACTATGGGATGGAGGATATGTATGATGGGTATATGGGCATGGGACTATGGAATGGAGGATATGTATGACAGGTATATGGGCACGGGACTATGGGATGGTGGATATGTATGATGGGTATATGGGCATGGGACTGTGGGATGGAGGATGTGTGATGGGTATATGGGCACGGGCCTTTGGGATGGAGGATGTGTTATGGGTATATGGGCATGGGACTATGGGATGGAGGATAATTATAATTTGTTATAACTAACCACAGTTAGTTACTATGCTCGGGCAGCGCCGGGTTCTTCAGCTAGTATATATATATATATATATGGTAATTTTTTACATTTCACAAAATACAAAAAGGAAAATATGCCAATGCTAAAGTCTGGGCACCCTGCATGGTTAGTACCTAGTAGCACCCTCTTTTGCATGTATCACAGGTTTTAAATGCTTCTTTTCATCCATTCTTCCTTGGAAAATTGTTCCAGCCCTGTGAGATTCCTGGGTCGTCTTGCATACACTGCTGTATTGAGGTCTAGCCACAGATTTTCAATGATGTTTAGATCAGGGGAATGAGGTCATTGTAAAACTTTTAGCTTGAGTCTTTTTATGTAGTCTGTTATGGATTTTGACATATGCTTAGGATCATTATCCATTTGTAGAAGCCATCCTCTTTTCAACTTCCCCTTTTTTAGAGATGGTGTTATGTTTGCATCAAGAACATGTTGAAATTTCATTGAATCCATTCTTCCCTCTACCTGTGAAATGTTCCTCGTGCTATTAGCTGCAGCACAAACCCAAAAGTGTGATTGATGCACCCCCATGCTTAATGGTTGGCACAATGTTCTTTTCCTAAAATTCTGTGCTCTTTTTTTCTCCACACAAAGCTTTACTCATTGTAGCCAAAGTGTTCTATTGTAACCTCATCGGTTCACAGGACTTGTTTCCAAAATGCATCAGACTTGCTTAGATGTCCTTTTGCATATTTCTAACTCTGACTTTTATGATGAGGATGCAGGAGAGGTGTTCTTCTGATGACTCTTCCATGAAGGCCATATTTGTGCAAGTGTCTCTGAACAGAAGTACAATGTACCACAACTCCAGAGTCTGATAAATGTTTAGAAAGGTGTTTTGCAATCAAGCTGGGGTTCTGATTTGCCTCTCCTATGAGCAGCGCTCACTGAAATTTTGCTTAGTCTTCCAGACCTTATCTTAACCTCCACTGTACCTGTTAACTGCCATTTTTTTAATTATATCTCGAACTGAGGAAAGGGCAAATTGAAAACGCTTTTCTATCTTTCTTTTTAAAGCCTTCTCCTGCTTTTGTGGGTCTCCACCATTTTTATTTTCAGAGTGCTAGGCAGCTGCTTAGAAGAACCCATGGCTGCTGTTTTTTGGCACAAGGTTAGAGAAGACTGTTTTCTTTTAAAGCTGGAAAATTTGCATTACCTGGCCTTTCCTAATGATGATAGTGAACAAGCCATAACCCTAACAGGCTAATTAAGGTCTGAAACCTTGGTCAAAGTAATCTGAGCACACAAATCTTCAAAAATGAAAAAAATATAAATTTTTTTTGCCTAAAATACAAAGGAAATGTGTCATCATTAATATGAGCCCTTTTAGAGATCCTTTCAACTTCAACTTGCTTAACTGATCACAATAACAGCAATTTTGACCAGGGGTGCTAAAACTTTTACATGCAACTGTAATGCATGTAAGGGATAATTCTTGGATATGATGCTGTTGATGAAGAAAGTCCAGATTCCACTTTTAGTCAAACTGAACATAGTAGTAATGCATCTCAATGGTAGATTGGCATATTATTAACACCTTAGCGACAGCCGATATGCATTAAAACAGCGATCGCTAAGGGTACGTATTCCTTTGTAGCTGTTTCAAAACAGCTGTCGTGAATAAGGCTGTTGTGCCCCCCAGAGTTGGAAAATCTCCAGTGTCTTGGCAACGTGGGATAGCTGAGATTCAGGGGAACATGATCAGACAGATTTTCCGGTGCCCAATCACGTGATAGCTGTTAATCAGGGAATATAGGCGATCACAAAAAAAAGTGTGCACCCTGCATCAATCATTTCTCTCTCTTCTGACATGATATACATGTCAGAGGAGAAAGATATGATGCCCCCTGATACCTTCTGGTATCTCCACTATCCCCAGGCCCTCCTGATCCGTCCGTCCCCCAACCCGACATCATCTTCATGGAAAGAAATGTCGGGTGCACATGTAGTGAGCCCGCCAAGATCTGCCAGACATTACCTGGCAACAATAGGAAATTTTTCCTATTGGTTCCTTTTGATCACTGTGATAGACCATATCACAGTAATCAAAATAAAAAAAATAAAAAAAATAGTAAATCAAATCCTTCTTTGTTACCCCCTTAATTAGATGAAAAGTATTTTTTTTTTCCCATTCTTTGCAGTCGAAGTTAGGCCTCTTTCACACATCAGGTTTTTGCCATCAGTCTCAATCCGTCGGTGCGACGGATCGACGGATCCATCACAGATTGTGAAAAACTGATGCGACGGATCCATTTTTTCTACAGATCTGACTGCCGGATCTGTCGAAAAAACGGATCCGTCGCATCCGTTTTTTATCTGTTTCTTCCGTTTTTTGACGGATCCGTCTAATCCATGAAAATAGCTAGAAAGAAAGAATACATAGATAGAAAGAGTAGATAGATAGATAGACAGAAAGAATAGAAAGAAAGAAAGAAAGAAAGAAAGAAAGAAAGAAAGAAAGGATAGATAGATACTGTAGATAGATAGATACGGTAGATAGATACTGTAGATAGATAGATAAAAAGGATAGATAGAAAGAATAGAATAGATACATTACCTGTGGTAACCTCTTCCCTTGGATTTTCCCACACTTCAGAGTTAACTCCAGGTCAGGCTGTGAGGGGACGGAGCTTCAGTGACGTCAGGGCTAGTCACTGAACCTCCACTCCCAGCATCTCATTCCTCTGTATTTACCCCTCAGATCTAGATTACGCCATGGGACTTGACTGTTCCCTGGACAGGTATGGGTATATTGTTGTTTTTTTATTTTTTATTTCTTTCAGGAGATTGAGGGCTTCAGTTGGATTAGGAGAACAATAAAGATGGAAAACATGTGTGTTCATTTATTTCACTAAAAGACTTTACTCTTATTGTGTATGTTTATTTAACCCTTGAATGACTTTAGGATTAGTAATGGATAGTAGAGTTGAGCATTCCGATACCGCAAATATCGGGTATCGGCCGATATTCGCGGTATCGGAATTCCGATACTGAGTTCTGATACTTTTAGCATATCGAATACCGGAATCGGAAGTTCCCATAATGCTATGAGCCAGTTTGATTTGATTCAGCCAATGAGGAATTCTAGGAAGTGTGGGCACATCCTGTTAGGCATGTAGGCATGTTCACTAATGGCATGGCTGTGATTGGCTGCTGAAATGATGTCATGATGCACTATAATAGCCGCCGCCGCCATTTTGGGTTCACTCTGCTGTGAATTCAGTTAGGGACAGGACGCTGCTCTTGTGACTCTGAGGGACAGTTAGAAATATCGATTTGCTAGATTGTGCTTTACCCAGGCTAGTTTAGCAGGCTGCCTCATACATATTTATTTTTGTTTTATTGCTGCTCATTTTTCATTAATTCTCCTATTAGTGTGCATCCATCCGTATCCATCTACATTGGTTGCAAACACTATATAGGAGTAGACAGCGGAGCCTTTCTGCAGCCTTTCAGTGCTAGTGCACAGTTCTCTGCACTGTTCACGGCTGTCTGTGAGGTCTCTGTGTGTGAGTGCAGTTCACGATGTAGTGTGTTCTGCAGCCAGTTCTGGTTGTAGCTCACTCAGCGTGCGTCACTGCCTCATACATTGTTCTTTTTTGCTCTAGTGCTGCTTATTTTTCCTGAATTTCTCCTATTACTGTGCTTCCATCTGTATCCAGCTAGATTGGTTGCAAACACTATATAGGAGTAGACAGAGGAGCCTTTTTTCTGACTTGTGCCCTGCAGCCCCAGCCAGATTAGTATTAGCCTATTTTTTGGAGCCTCATCTATTGCATTGTAGGTTACCTTCCTGCATTGTAATAGCTCTAAAAAGTTTGTGATACTATCGCTTTCACATCTTTGGTCACATCCTTTTTGTTTTTTTGAAAGAAAAACAATCAGGTAAATAAAGTTCACCAAACACTCCTCTTGACAGTTGTGTAGGCCACATTAGCTCATATTAAAGTGTAGTCCACACACTTTATAAAATTAGTGTTTCTTATACCTGTTAGCAGCTGTTCAGGAATAAGCACACTAAGCCCCCTTTGTACTTTTCTGCCTATCTTTATCAGTCTACCAAGATGAAGAAGGCAGGGAGTAAGGCACGTGGTCGTGGGCGTGGAGTTTCAGCAGGGAGAGGATGTGGGGATTCTGTGCCTGCTGCGGGCACCAGTGACTCAGCATCCCCCAGTTTTACCTGGGAACAGTCCTTTATGCGCAGCTTTGTGGGACCTCGCCGTACCCCACTACTGCGGGACAATCAAATTGAAGCCGTTGTTGAATGGATGGCAGCTAACGCATCGACTTCAATAACTTCCACATCCTCTCAGGGCCAGAGCACTGAAGAGCAACCATCTGTCTCTTCACCACCTGCCAAATTGCCCAGGCAGTCAGAGAGCCCTGGACAGGAGCCATCTCTACTTCTGTTCTCTGAATCTGTTGGCTTGGAAAGAGGGGGCCAGCCAACTAGCATTCTAGAATGTGAAGAAGAGGGAATATGCAGTGATGCGCAACTGCATTGTCCCTCTAAATCTGAAGAGGCGGGTGGGCCAGTGCCTATGGTCAGCACACCTCAGTACGCATCAGATGATGAGACTCAGGTGCCACTTTCTGGTGCGTACTGTGCTGGCGAGACTACCCAGGAGAAGCAGGTGTTTGAAGAGGGGAGTGTAGATGATGAGGTCCTTGATCGATCATGGCGTGAGGAACAGGAAGGTGGTGGGAGCAGCTCTGAGGAAAAGATTCCCCGAACGGCCAAAACAGGAGGGAGAGGGAGGAGGCAGACTTTGTTGCCTGTAGCCTTCACTTTGGCACCCATTAGGAACATTCCTCTTCCAAAACCCAAAACGGGCGCTCCCAGGACTTGCAGTGCATGGTCCTTTTTTGATACAGTTGCAGATGACATTTGCTTTGTCAAATGCAAGCTGTGTAATCAGAAAGTCAAAAGAGGGAAAAGTGTCAGCAACCTCAATACCACAAATATGTGGAAACATGTGCAGACAAAGCACGTGGTGGAGTTACAAAGACACACTGAAGACGTAGGCCAACCTACAGCACCACCTACCACCTCTTCAGCTCGTGTTGTAGCCTCTTCCTCCAGCTCACACACAGCTGGTTCAGCTTCCTCACAGGATCGCCATGGAAGAACTTTTGGCACTGTTGTCCAGAGACCCAGTGACATTCCACCCACAGCATCACTTTCCCTGTCATCCTCACACTCCCAGGCCATTCTACAGCCATAGGTAGCACAGGCATGGGAGAAAAGGTGGCCATACTCGGCAAACCATCCCCGAGCACAGGCTCTGAATGCTGGCATTGCTAAACTACTGGCCCTTGAAATGCTCTCATTCAGGCTGGTGGAGACTGACACCTTCCGTAACTTCATGGCATTGGCAGTCCCACAATACACCATGCCCAGCCACTTTTATTTCAGCAGGCAAGCTGTCCCTGCCCTGCAAAAGCATGTGGAGGGAAAAATTAAACATGCGCTACTAAACGCCGTCAGTAGCCAGGTCCACCTGACCACCGATGCGTGGACCAGTAACCATGGACAGGGATGATACCTTTCCCTCACTGCCCATTGGGTCAATGTTGTGGAGCCGGGTACAGATCTTGAGAGTGGCGCTGTACGTGTTCTGCCAACTCCAAGGATTGCAGGAATCCAGTCTGTACACATTGACTCCTCCTCATACTCCAGTTTCTCAGAATCAGCGCTGCAGGAGCCATCACGGTCTACCTCCACATGGACCCGTAAACGCTTGCCTGTTATGACCGATATGAGCACAGCCGTGGCCAAACGTCAACAGGCCGTACTGAAATTAATTTCTTTGGGGAATCGAAGCCACACAGCGCAGGAGCTCTGGAATGCCATCAAGCAGGAGAGCGACGTGTGGTTTGTGCCAGCAAATCTCCAGCCAGGCTTGGTAGTGTGTGACAATGGCTGAAATCTGCTGGCAGCTCTGGGCCTAGGCAACCTCACTCTCATCCCATGTCTGGCACATGTGCTCAACTTGGTCATGCAGAGCTTTCTGAGGGACTATCCGGATCTTGATGCACTGCTGCACAAGGTCTGCATAGAGTGCGCTCACTTGCGGCGTTCCAGCATGGCAAGATCGCGCATTGCAGCTCTTCCGGAACATCGCATCATATGTGACTTACCAACCAGGTGGAATTCAACGTTACATATGTTGGAGCGGTTGTGTGAGCAGCAGGCAGCAGTAATGGAGTACCAGCTGCATCAGGCGCAAACAAGTCGCACTGCGCGCCGGTCACACTACACCACCACTGAGTGGGCCACTATGAAGGACATCTGCCACGTGTTGCGTGGCTTCGATGATTCCACGCGGATGGCAAGTGCAGATGATGCACTAGTCAGCAGAACTGTCCCCCTTATGTGCCTGCTTCAAAAAACACTGCAAGCACTAAGGGAGGAGGTTTTCGAAGAGGTGGAGGATGAGGAGTCACAAATGCCATCTGCTTCTGGACAGTCTGCGCAACGTGGTTCCTCACAAAGGCCTAGGCAGGGGACACTTTGTGAGGAGGATGAGGAGGAGTAAATGGAGGAGGACGACATCTCTCCAGAGGAGGGAGGTACACAATGCTCTAGTAGTCAGTATGTAGAGCGAGGGTGGGATGATGCAGAGCAGGCAGAGATGACGCCTCAAGCAGGGGACAGCGTTTCTTGGCCAGTTGGGAATCTGCAGCACATGGTTGATTTCATGCTGCAGTGCCTGAGAAACGACCGCCGCATTGCACACATTCTCAACACGGCTGATTATTGGGTGTACACCCTCCTAGATCCTCGCTACCGGGACAACTTACAAAGCCTCTTAACACCGTTGAACCGGGAGCATAAAATGCGGGAGTACCAAGACACATTGGTGCATTCCATCATGTTCTCCATTCCACCCGAGAGCAGTGCTGCTAGTGCTTTACAAAGCAGCTCTGTGCGTCGAGGCAGTGGAGGAAGCTCTGCACAAAGAGGGAGCAGAAGCAGCGCCTCCACACAAGGCAAGACCAGTATGGCCAAAATGTGGCAAAGTTTTGTGTGCCCGCCACAAATGACTACACCATCACAGACGGCTCCAGTCAGCAGGAGGCAACGTTTCCGTCAGATGGTGACAGACTACATGTCTTGCCCTCTCAATATACTCCCAGACGGCTCTTCCCCCTTCAAGTTTTGGGTCTCTAAGCTGGATACCTGGCCATAGCTTAGCCAGTATGCATTGGATGGAGGTGCTGGCTTGCCCTGCTGCTAGTGTATTATCGGAACGCGTCTTTAGTGCCGCAGGTGGTGTACTAACAGACCGTCGCATGCGACTATCCTCTGATAACGTTGACCGGCTTACTTTTCTGAAAATGAACAAGGCTTGGATCTCGCCTGAATTTGCCAGTCCTCTTCCAGATTAAATAATTGGTTGGCAACAGTATCCAGGTCTCCTGTTGTGTTCATGTTTCTACCACCTGAACTGTAATCCCTGGGCTCCAACACGACCAGTTGCTGCTCAGAAGTGCCATCTGCACAGAAAAAATCACTAGCTCCTGTGTTAGTGGGGTTCAGTAATGCCAGCTGCTCCCCTGCTGTGTGTCCGGCAATATCTCCTGCTCCCTCCACATTCAAACTACATCAGATATTAAACTTGCTCCAAGTAGGCCTCAGCCTACACTATGATTGATCCTGGGCTCCAACACCGCCAGTTGTTGCTCAGAAGTGCCGTCTGCACAGAGAAAAACACTAGCTCCTGTGTTAGTGGGGTTCAGTAACGCCAGATGCTCCCCTGGTGTGTGTCCAGCAATATCTCCTGCTCCCTCCACAATCAAACTACATCAAATATAAAACTTGCTCCAAGTAGGCCTCAGCCTACACCATGATTGATCCTGGGCTCCAACACCACCAGTTGTTGCTCAGAAGTGCCGTCTGCACAGAGAAAAACACTAGCTCCTGTGTTAGTGGGGTTCAGTAACGCCAGCTGCTCCCCTGCTGTGTGTCCGGCAATATCTCCTGCTCCCTCCACATTCACCCAGCATCAGATATTAAACTTGCTCCAAGTAGGCCACAGCCAACACCATGATTGATCCTGGGCTCCAACACTGCCAGTTGTTGCTCAGAAGTGCCGTCTGCACAGAGAAAAACACTAGCTCCTGTGTTAGTGGGGTTCAGTAACGCCAGCTGCTCCCCTGCTGTGTGTCCGGCAATATCTCCTGCTCCCTCCACATTCACCCCGCATCAGATATTAAACTTGCTCCAAGTAGGCCTCAGCCTACACCATGATTGATCGTGGGCTCCAACACCGCCAGCTGTTGCTCAAAAGTGCTGTCTGCACAGAGAAAAACACTAGCTCCTGTGTTAGTGGGGTTCAGTAATGCCAGCTGCTCCCCTGCTGTGTGTACGGCAATATCTCCTGCTCCCTCCACATTCACCCCGCGTCAGATATTAAACTTGCTCCAATTAGGCCACAGCCAACACCATGACTGATCCTGGGCTCCAACACCGCCAGTTGTTGCTCAGAAGTGCCGTCTGCACAGAGAAAAACACTAGCTCCTGTGTTAGTGGGGTTCAGTAATGCCAGCTGCTCCCCTGCTGTGTGTCCGGCAATGTCTCCTGCTCCCTCCACATTCAAACTACATCAGATATTAAACTTGCTCCAAGTAGGCCTCAGCCTACACCATGATTGATCCTGGGCTCCAACACCACCAGTTGTTGCTCAGAAGTGCCATCTGCACAGAGAAAAACACTAGCTCCTGTGTAAGTGGGGTTCAGTAACGCCAGCTGCTCCCCTGCTTCATCCGTGACACGACCGGCCAGAAGGTATATGTGAATGTGGCCTCCATATGGCATGGTCGGGCGCTTAAGGAAGGGGACTTGGTTTCCTACTATAAAGAATACTGCCCCGCGGGTATTATGCGGTGGCAGTGCTAGCGGAGCCCGAAGAAAGTGAACCCCCGTAAAGAGGACTTGAATGGACACCCTCAGTATTCCCAGAACTCCACGTCTGTGGGGTCCCTCACTACTGACCGCTAGAAGGCGGATTGAACTGTCAGGAGTTTGCAGCAGCGTTGTGCAGGTTATAAGGACAGTTGCGTTTGGAAAAAAAAATGTGTTGTTGTTGTTTATCTGATGCAACTATTTTTTCTCTCTTTCTTTCTTCTTTCTATGTTCCTTGTATGGAAAGTATACGTAAATATGTTTGCCTGACAGAACGGGGATACGGAAAAGCAGAGGAGTGTCCTTGTCCAAGGAAGGGGGGAGGACGAAAGGGGATCTGCAATGTTATGTTGTATTATGTTGGTTTTAAAATGAGCAAAAGAAAACAAAAAAAAATATAAAAATGGGTACTTGTGCTATTATAAAGTTGTTTAATGTATAATATGCCAAGGTAAAATGCAACAGGTCTGGGTAAGGGAAGGTCTGCGGGACCAAAGGAAAGTGTGAGATCCGGTAGGGATCTAAGAGTTTAGGAGGTCTGGAAGACCGGGATGCCGACCATGACATGTAATTGAAAGAAGGGAAAATGAGTTGGAAGATGTGAGAGAGACAGCCGTCCTAGGTCAGGTCCCCAACACCACGGACACCCCTGAAGGAGGAAGGCGGGCGCTGGTAATGATCTGGAAGGTAAGAGACCTCGATCATGGCGTACCGCATAGTGGAAGGTGACAGTAGGGGAGAGTAGGGGAAGGTGCATGCCATAGAGAGAATATGGGTGTACCTAGCCCAATTTGAAAGACGTTGTCATGTGGCGTGCGCGCTGGTGACTAGCAGTAGGCTGCTCAGAGCATAGTGCTCCCAGTATGGTTCGGCCCCCGCAGATAGTGGGTGTGGTCCAACAGCTGGTCCGACAACAGAGTGTAGGTGTAGCTTCAGAACGACGAAGGCAGGGATGACGATTGTCGAGGATGACAATGGACAAAGGAAGGGAGAGTGTAGGGAAGGTGACCTGACGGACTGATTGACTAGTCAGAGTGAAGAAGGAAAGGTTTGCACAGTGTAGGTAGGTGTCAGTTATTACAGTGGGAAAACAGCTAGGAAAGTGTAATGGACGTGCAGTACCTTGGGTTGACCATTAGATGGCAGGGAGGAGTTTGAGCAAAGGACTTGACAACAGCTTAGGGCTTTAGAAACCGTTGGTCATGGGGGGCGGGGTTACAGTGACAGGGGCCCGGGAGAGCTATAAATACTGAGGGAGGGTTCCAGAAGGTTCCAGTCCCCAGGGGGAGCTCCAGTGACAGGAGGACTGTGACAGTCTGTGCGGTGTGAGGAGAATCTAAACCAGGGGGACTGAGGAGAGAGAACATCAGGGGGGTGGTCCTGACAGGAAGAACCGCAGAAGGGACGAGGCACTGGGTGTGAGACACCGTATTTGACACGACGACTGATCAGTGGAAGCGCTGTTAGTTTACGGGCCTAAGGCGGCCACAGTGATGGACCTGTCAGGAGCGTCGATGAGTGAGGAGGGGACGGTGTGTACAGACACGTTCCTAGTGTAAAGTACGGTGTGAGAAGCGGCTCTGGAAACGGAGGGCCGTGAGGTGAAGAAAGTACAGTGTGCTTTTGAGGCCGTCAGGCGGACGGCGAGCGTGAATAAACTTGGACCTGTTGCACCCTGAACTTGCCTACATCTTGTCTCTGTTTCGTCTCTGTGCGGTAAGAAGAGGGACCACCCCCCAGCTCGGCTCGGCCCGCCGACTCTACACAGGGACTTGAGCATGTCACTCTAGCCCTCACGATATTTGGTGCATACCTAAGCACCCAATGCAAACTGGAGTTCACCACTTATGACGACATATATAATATGACTACCTAATGTTTTAAAATTCTGTGTCATACCTGTAGGTTCAAAATGCTCACTATACCCTTGGATAAAATCCTTGAGGTGTGTGGTTTCCAAAATTGGGTCACTTGTGGGGTTTCCACTGTTTAGACAAATCAGGGGTTCTCCAAATGCAACATGGTAGCAATTAATTATTCCTACAAATTTTACATTCAAATAGTCAAATGCCACTCTTTCCCTTCACAGCTCTGCCGTGCGCCCAAACAGTAGATTTCCCCTACAATTACGGTATCGGCGTATTCAGGAGAAATGGAACAACAAATTTTTGGGTCCATTTTCTACTGCTACCCTTGTGAAAAAAAGATTGTGATCTAAAGTAAATTTTTGCGAAAAAAATTAAATGTTCATTTTCTTCCTTCCACATTCCTTCAGTTCCTGTGAAGCAACTGAAGGGTTAATAAACTTCTTGAATATCATTTTGAGCACCTTGAAGAGTGCAGTTTTTAGAATGGGGTCACTTTTGGGTATTTTCTATCATATAGACCCTTCAAAGTCACTTCAAATGTGAGGTTGTACCTAAAAAACTGGTTTTGGAAATTTTGTAGAAAAAATGAGAAATCATTGGTCAACTTTTAACCCTTCTAAATTCCTAACAAAAAAAATGTTTCCAAAATTGTGCTGATGTAAAGTAGACATGTGAGAAATATTGTTTGTTAACTATCTTGTGTGACATATCTCTCTGATTAAAAGACATAAAAATAAAGATTTGAAAATTGTGAAATTCTCACCAAATTTCTGTTTTTTCACAAATAAATGCAAGTCGTATCAAATAAATTTTCCCACTATCATGAAGTACAGTATGCCAAGAAAAAACGTTCTCAGAATCAGTGGGATATGTTGAAACATTACAGAGTTATAACCTCATAAAGTGACTCTGGTCAGAATTGTAAAATTTGACTCTGTAATTAAGGTCAAAATTGGCTTGGTAATTAAGGGATTAAGGCTAGTTTGTTTATATACAAATACAGACATTTGGGATGATAAATCTAATAGTTAAGTTATGTCTTCATCCTACTATTAACATGATATCTCAAAGTTGTTTATTAAACTATTATATTTTTTAACTGTCGTTCTATTCTTGACTTTAGCTCCCGTTCTTCTCTCAACATTATTTTGGTGAAAAATGACTTGTAGCATACTTGTTTTGTGTCTGTTTCTCACGTACATTGCCTTCAACAGTAAACTACATTTTCGTATTACTCATTTTTTATTGGCAATTTGGTGGGAAACAGAGCCTAATGAGAGAATTCATTGAAAAACTGTCATGGTTTTGTTTGTGGAAGAAATTTAGCATGTGCTTTGCTTGGAAAAACATTTGTGTAGACTTTGTCTGCTACTTTTCAGCCTCTGTCCAGTTAATAGGATCAAACAAATCCCAATCATTCATCGAGTTCGTACTACAGGAAGTTTTCTCTCGATATTATAGCATCCTATTCCCATTCCAAATAATTGTACATGACAGACAAGTTGGCTCCTGAAATATCAACATTATAAATACTATGTAAATCTACATTACTCAGACACAGGCTGGTTGTGATGTGAAAATGGTACAGTGACCTCTTATAGCTGCATGTTTTTGAAGCCAAGTGTTTCTAATTTAAAACAATTAATCTCATTTTCTGCCTCTTTGTCAACACCTCAATAGAGGATTAGGTGAATTTATATTTCTTCTTGTCAGTGTCAGACTGGGGAACACAGGGCATACCAGAGAACATCATTCTTGGGGCCCACCATCCATTTACTATCAAAATAAGAAAGGCTAAAGTCTGCAACAAAAAGGAGGACATAGCTATGTACATTAAGATGAAGTGTGTGAAACTAAATATCAGAGATTTCTTTCATTTTTGTTATCACTTTATTGACTACATTAGATTACATAGACTACGTTGGCCGAATATGGGATCTAGGTGGTTTATAAAATGATCAGGGGGGGGTGTAGGTTAGTGCTTTTATTTGCTTTTTTTTGAATAAAGCAGTTTTGTTTTTGTAACACTTTATTGTAGCATTGGTAATGGATAAAGATGAACAAACCTTTTAAGTTCAGTTCAATTTGCAGAACATTTAGACGTCTGCCAAACATCTTAGCCAAACAGGACAACGAACATAACCGAACTTCATTAGATTCAATGGGAGGCCAAACCAAATGTATACACAACACCTTACACGGTGACAAAAAGCTTCCCAAACAGCTAAAATTAGGGGCATACAAAATGAAAAGTGGCATCAATTGACCAACAGTAGAAATTTGCAAATGGCACAGCAGCGGTCAGCCATGGGCCATTTATGAGGCATGAGGGTCTTGGCGAGCATTTACAGCTTTGAATTGAAGTTTCAATGAGGACCTGGGGGTTAAGGGAATGTTGTAAGTCTTCTTAGCTGGGAGCCCAATGTTTTTTTTTTCCAGACACACTCAGATGGCACAAACATTACTTTCATACAGTACAATTGGTAGAAAAATGTAAGTAAAGTAACACAGGTAGTTGACTGATCAATTGTTCCACAATAGAACCTTTCATACTGGCACAGGAGCAGTCAGCGATGGGCCATGCATGAGGGATCAGAGTCTGAGCCAGCATTTACAGCATTGAATTGAAGTTTCAATTTGAACCAGGTAGTTAAGAGAGCGGTGTAAGCCTTTTTAACTGGGAGCCCTGACACCTCATTCAACATCTTCAAATGTTTTATTCTTTTTACAGCCACACTCTGATGGCATAAACATCATTTTCATGCAGTAGTATTGGTAGAAAAATGTAAGGAAAGTGACACTGGTAGTTGATTGATCAATTGACCATTGAGTGAAAGTAAGTGCATGCCTACCTGTCTGAGAGCTCTACTTACACAGGCAACTCACCAGATGGAGATCCAACTTGGAGTCTCCACATTTAAAAAAATTATTGTCACATTTCACTAAAGTGGCATCAATTTCCTCAGAGTAGAAATAGTATAATAGGCTTCTGACAGACCTTCCATTACAGTCAACCCACCATAAGGAGACCCAACTTGGAGTTTCCAGATTTAATAAAATTATTGTCACACACCAGTAAAGTGGCATCAATTTCCACAGAGTAAAAATAGTATTAATAGGCCTCTGACACACCTTCCAGTACAGGCAACCCACCAGATGGAGACCCAACTTGGAGTCTCCACATTTCAAAAAATTATTGTCACACACCAATAAAGACCCATCCAAAAAAGCAAAAATGGATTGGCACATCTGCACTGCTCCTGGATCACACTTAGGAACCGGATCAACTCGTGTGCCTTGCCGAAATCCGTATGAAAGCAAATGTCCAGTAGATTAAACAAGAAATTAATACCCATTCAGATTGATATAAAGCAACGAAAATGAGATAAATTTGTTAGAGATAAGAATGACTTTGATTCTGGAAACATTTTTACGTGGAATAAAAATAAAGTTGGTCAGAGAAAGAGAACGAATGCCGCATCTAGGAGAAACCTTAGAAGGACTAAAAATGATCATTTGACTACTGATTCAGACTCTTGTGTGAATGACGAAATGGATGTTTCTTTAACTAGTCAGTCACCTGTCTCTACTAATTCATCAGCCCCTTTAGGAGGAAAACAAGGCGAGGGGGCAGGGGAAAGAAACGGAGGCGCAGTGCACAAGAGTAACCAGGCCTCATGGAGATAAATGAAGGAATGCAATCACACATTAGTCAACTTGTGAATTTAACTGAACATGTTTTGGACTTGTCTGCTACATCTCTTTTGTCAAAGGGTCTGGGTTTTTGTACCCCAGGAGATTTCAGTTTGGTAGATTTTAAAGTTGATATGTCCAAGGCTATTAGAAAAATTCATCTGTATAAATCATTTGCTTTATCTCAACAAAAAGATACTATCGTTGCAGAAGGTGAAAAACCATGTGTAGTAGGTCCTTTATTCTTTATGGTGACAGGATTGAATGATGACACTTTGAGCGCCATTAAAAAAGATGCAGCAATTTTATGCAGTTTGACTGAGCTATCTGATACAGACATAGCCACAAATGCAAAAACACTGATAACCCATTTCACCGGAGGGGTTAAATCCTCATATATGACTCCCATTTCCGAGGGGAATGCCATTGATTTTTTTGCTGAACAAGTAGTTAGAGATTTGGAAGCTCTGATATATCCTAAAATGCCTTATAATTTGACTGATAGTAAAAAAAGCCCTCTTTTCGATCAGGGATGGGGAAGACACCATAATTAAAAGGGCAGACAAGGGAGGAAATACAGTGCTCCTATCCAGATATTATTATTATAAAGAAGCCTATAGACAATTATTTGACACCCAAACGTATGTGCCTTTAAGATGTGATCTAACCAACGGGTATAAAAGCAAATTGAAAACATTTCTTAGAAAACAGATAGAGAATGATATCCTTTCCCGTAAAAAAAGTGGCAAAATTATTACCAGATTTCCCTTGGAAACCCCACTGATATCACATACTAAAAATTCACAAATCTCGCTCGTGTCCCCCTGGCCGCCCCATTGTATCTGAGATAGGATGACTCACTGAGCCCTTTTCCCAGTAGATGGTTTGGCATTCACGCCCTCTCCTTAAAGCCGTACCATCTTACATTAAGGATACAGGCGAATTTCTATCAGCTATTCGAGCCTTTGATTGGCAGGAGAGTTATGATTTGATTTCTATAGATATGGAAAGTCTTTACTCCCTCAAAAGGGTTGGGTAGAGGCAATTAGCAGGTCTTTATCAAATACAGACAATAGGAAAAATTTAGTAATTTTATTTGCGAGGGGATTAAGTCCATTTTAAAACATAATGCGTTTAAGTTTTTGGATATTTGTAACTTACAATGGGTGGGTACTGCGATGGGTACCCACATCACATGTACAGTGTGTCTGTAAAGTCATGATGCACTTTCTGACCAGTCACTGGAAAGCAACAAAAGACGACAGAAATGTGAAATCTGCTCCAAATATTTAAATTCATCAAATTCCATGAACATGAGTTTTACTTATAAGTTTGGGGGGCCACAAGTTAGAATTTTTAGATATGTTGGTGAGGACAGAAGAAAGAAGTATTAAAAAGGAGGGCTATCAAAACCCACTTCCACTAACTCTCTTTTGGACTTTAAAAGCGATCATCCTATGCATGTGAAAAAATCTGTACCTTATAGCCAGTTTTTAAGGTTGAAAAGGATCAACAATGATCCAGAATGTTTGAAGGTACAATCTGCTGACCTTTATAATAGATTTGTTGAAAGAGCGTATGCTAAAAAGATTTTAGATACGGCTTTGGAAATAGCACTGAACCCTGATTCTTCCCCTGCTTGTTCTTCGTCTGTTTTACAGACTTCTACTTCTGCTGAAATGGGGACTCTGGTAGACAATAAGAAAAGAGGTAAAAGATTTATTTTTAATTTTGAGTTTCGCCCAATGGACAGGGCTGCCACTAGGAATTTTGGGGCCCCATATTGGCAAAATGTGTCTGTATTTTAAAGAATTTTGTTATTAAGTTATTCTTTTAGATGTTTAATAGGTGTTATGAGGTCTCCATTTACCTGGTTGACAATAGAGGAGGGGACGTCTTATGCCTCTTTATGAGGCTCTTCACTTCCTCACCACCTAGGACCCGTAGAAGCTCATTTTTTGCGCGAAAAGGCCGTCGTCCAGTGTGTCTCCACAGCACAGTTCCCTGCTGTCTTTATGATATCCAAATAAAGGACATTTTAAGGATGGTGAGTTCCATTTTGCCACTTATTTGCTGGATTCTACACACCAATAAAGTGGCATCAATTTCCACAGAGTAGAAACAATATAACAGGCCTCCGACATGCCTTCCACTACAGGCAACCCACCAGATGGAAACTCAACTTGGAGTCACCACATTTCCCAAAAATAATGTCACACAGCACTAAAGTGGCATCAATTTCCACAAAGTAGAAATACAGGGTGGGCAATGTATATGGATACACCTAAATTAAATGAGAATGGTTTGTGATATCAACTTCCTGTTTGTGGCACATTAGTATATGGTAGGGGGAAACTTTTCAAGATGGGTGGTGACCATGGTGACCATTTTAAAGTCGGCCATTTTGGATCCAACTTTATTTTTTCCAATTGGAAGAGGGTCATGTGACACATCAAACTTATTGAGAATTTCACAAGAAAAACAATGGTGTGCTTGGTTTTAATGTAGCTTTATTCTTCCATGAGTTATTTACAAGTTTCTCTTTGCTTACAGCCATTGACATGTCGCAGAGGTTAACACGTGAGGAGTGGATAGAAATTGTGTTGATGTCTGGTGAACAGAGTACCCGGGTCATTGCATCAGATTTCAATGCAAGACACCCTACGCAAGAAAACTGTCACCATTCCCATTTCATTTAGGTGTATCCATATAAATGGCTCACCTAAAAAAGTTTGCCTCAACACAGAACATAATGTTCTGTGTAAACTGAGGGTCCTGTTCCAAATTTTTGTTTTGCCCAGTCTGCAAATTCAGTGCGCTGATCTGGCATCAGTCGAACATCCCTTTGGCGGATATTAGCTACTCACAAATGGCACCCTTACAAAATCCAGCTGCTGCAGGATCTCAAAGAGGATGAGCCAGACCAGCGCACACTAATGATTTTTAAGTGGAAATCTGGCCATTAATTTCTCACTGAGACACAGTTTAATCACAAACGATTTGGATTAGCAAATTGTGCCTCCTAGCTGCACCCCAATAGTAGGCCTAGCGATTTTTAAGTGGAAATCTGGTCTTCTGATTCCTCACTGAAACAGGTTTATCACAAACGATTTTGATTAGCAAGTAAGGCCTCCTGAGACTGCAACACAGTTTTAGCACAATCTAGTTAGATGCTGGAAGATCAATTTCACACAGGACAGGATCCTATCTAGCTAACTGACAAGTTCACTTTCAGTAGCAGCACAAACAGGAGCTGGCCTGTCTGCACTCTAAGAATATGGTGAGAGCAAAACAAGATGTTCGCTTTTTATATGGACAGGGACTTATGACTTAGGCAGCCAACCACAGAAGACTGTTATGAATGGGAAACCGAGGAGGAAAAAAAGACAACAAGCTAAGTCTCAGAAAACCAGAGAAGTTGGTAACTATGCAGATTACAGATCCCTGATCTTAACCGCACAACTAGCAGCAGTTGTGGAGCGTTCCTACGTTGGTCCTAGACGCCTCGTCACAACCGGAGAACTACATAAGCCTAAAGCAGGAAAAGAGGAAAACGAACTGCCCCAGAGCAGACCCAAAAGTAAAGACAGCCCCCCACATGTACTGACGGTGAAACAAGATGAAAATGCTAACAAAGGCAGGAAAATAGGCTGAGCAAACGATGGGGCCTGGCTAACTAAAAAGGACAGAAAAGGAAAGACACTGTCTGCAATCTGCCAAAAGCAACCTACAAAAATATTGTCCACCACTTCTGATAGCAAAATTAACCCTAAAGTCACTAGACTTCTAAACCTATATCAGCACTCTGACATATTCTGAGACAGAGCAAAAAAGAGGCCAATCTAATAAGGGACAAAAAGCAGATTGGCAAATACTGATTAATAGAAGTGGAATTTCAGCATAGCCCCAGCAGGGGCAGGCTGATTACACAACAAACTGAATTGACCAACAAGCGCAAGTGTGAACATTAGCAAAAAACAAGCTTAACTTGAGAATACTGGAAGAGAGCTGAAGTCCAGGACCTGAGAAGCAGACTGAATCACCAGCACCCGGATAGTGGGTCGGCTGTCTTATATCCAGTCTGATACTCCAGAGATCCAATCGTTATCTTCCTCATCAGGTGGCAGATCACTGCCACTTAAACCAACCGCACTGCCTCCTGTCACCACCAGAGGGAGAACAGAAGGGGAACTCTCAACTGGTGGAGCATGTGTCATGACGTTGTGGATGACTTCTATGCCCTTAATGGTTACACATTAAGCTATTAAAGAAAAAAAAAAAATGTTTTCCACAGCTCTACTGACCTAGACACACCCCCTTTCCTCAATTAACATGTCCCCCCATCCAACAAGCTAATCTTACAGCTGTCATGATCCATGCTGGATCATGTCAGATAAAAGCACTGGTAACCTTTTTTTTCTCTCTAAGCTTTGTGCTTAGAGATAGTTTTGCCCCCGGTGGCCAGTATGGTCATTGTACTGGTGTTTTTAGAGATAGTTTTGCCCCGGTGGCCAGTATGGTCATTGCACTGGTGTTTTTAGAGATAGTTTTGCCCCCGGTGGTGGTTAGTGTAATTGTTTGGGAATCACTAACAGGTGTGTTTACTCAATAAAGGTGTGTCAGTTGTGCTCACTGACGTTGGTGAAATTGTGGGTCTTTTCCAACCATCCTGAGTGAAAGAAGGAGCTGAGGATTCCAGGGCAGCTCAGTCAGAGTCCTGGAGTGGCAGCTATGGTGTCAGCTAGGAGTTTGTGTAAAGCATGGTGGAATGGAAGCTATGGTGTCAGTGAAGAATTCTTGCCAAGCTTGGTGGAGTGGCAGCTATGGTGTAGAGCTGCACTCAGTTGCTGGACTCTGTTGCTGGAAGCTGCACTCAGGTGCTGGACTCTGTTGCTGGACACTGTTGCTGGACAGCTGCACTGAGGTGCTGAACTCTGTTGCTCCAAGTTGGCACTCGGGTGCTGGATGCTGTTGCTGTAAAGCTGCACCCAGGTGTTGGACACGGTGGAAGGAAGATGCACTCAGGTGTTGGACTCTGATGCCAGGAGCAAGTGCATCAGAGCAAAGCTAAGTGTTTCCCTGTTTGTCACTTTTCCTCATGTTGGTGTTAGTACAGCAGTGGGGCCAGTGCCTGCACCACCCAGCTCCCTAGTAAGGAATAGGTCTAGGGTGTGCTAGGGTGACAGGTATCCTGATCGGCGACAGGTGAGGAGCCTGTATAGAGAATGTTAGGAGTGTTAGGGACACTGACTCAGGGGAGTGCAGGAGGTCTCCATGTCCCCCGTTCCCTATCACAGGGCCCACCATTGTAAATGTTTCCCTATCCCTTGTGTCTTGTTGTATTAGTTACCGGCCTGTAGGTCGTGTCACACTGGACAATTACACGAGCCGTGTCCTGTTGTATTAGTTACCGGCCTGCTGGCCGTGTCACACAGGATGGGGCACGTGACAACAGCACCACTATCCTAGCCAAAGCCATAACAAAAGCATTAGTGGAAACATGATGATTTACCAAACTGTGACTGAATTTTGCCGACTTTGAGTAAAAATGCTCTGGAAACTGAACACAAATCCGAATGCACTACGTTTGTGCCGAATTTGAGATTGGCGAACGTTTTCCGAACAGGTTCGCTCATTTCATAACAGGTGAAAAATCAATATCCATTCCACATTGATGGATTTAACAACATTGCTATTGCTATTGGTAATGTCCATCTATGGTTCATGGGTTAAACTGCCATTGGTCAGATACCCAAATCCATCAGCCTGGACAAAATTGATTACATCAGACTGAGAATAAAAAATTAGACTGACAGTGGTCAGAAATATAATTTTAACAGCCTTAACAGGAATGATCATATCAAACTAAGATTTATAGGTCAAATTGAGAGTGGTCAGACACACATATACTTACATAATGTATATGTCAATTCTGTATAGACCAGTATATCCTTTAGGCCACATTCACACGTTCAGTATTTGGTTAGTATTTTACCTGAGTATTTGTGAGTCAAAATTGGAAGAGGAACAGTCAAAGGAAAAGTATAATAGAAACACGTTACCACTTCTGTATTTATCACCCACTCCTGATTGTGGCTTACAAATACTGATGTAATATACTGACCAAATAATGAATGTGTGAAAGCGGCCTTATGGGGTTTGGATAAGATCCTATTGGACTATAGCAATGTGTTGATTGAAAGCCCACCCATAGCTTTGAAAGGAGGTGGCAGGAACCTTACTCTCTCCTATGTGTTGACCCCATGCACTTTGTTGAATTAACTGTATTGTGCTGTGTCTTGCTGTCATGTATGTTAATATGTGTCTGCTGTTGTATTCACGTTATGTAATGTAACACAAGTGCTGTGTTTGTAATGTTCCTTATATCTGTGTGTACTAGCTCAGGGACAGTGAATAATAATAATCTTTATTTTTATATAGCGCTGACATATTCCGCAGCGCTTTACAGTTTGCACACATTATCATCACTGTCCCCGATGGGGCTCACAATCTAAATTCCCTATAAGTATGTCTTTGAAATGTGGGAGGAAACCAGAGTACCCGGAGGAAACCCACGCAAACACGGGGAATACATACAAACTCTTTGCAGATTCGAACTGGCTAACCACTGAGCCACCGTGCTGCCCACGGTGAAGTGTTAACCTGTGGGGCTGGGCCAGCAGCAGAAAAGTAGCAGGAAGCTGCTGCCTTCAGAGAGTAGCCCGGGCAAATTGGCCCTGGGCAGATGCATAGGAACAGCGGGGGCATTGACAGATCCCAGGAGGGAACAGAATCTGCTGCCCCGTACTAAGGACTTAAGGACTGCAACATGGCCCCAGGATTTCAGAAGGGTCCCCGCTGAAGGGACTAAAGTCCCCTTTACATTTAGCGATGCACCACCGATCCCGACAACGATACGACCCGGTCAGGATCGCTGCTGCATGGCTAAATGGTCGCTAGTGAGCTGCCACACAGGCAGATCTCACAGCGATGTAGCGACGCAGCAGCAGTCGTTACTTACCTTTCAGACACGGCGATCCTGACGTCCTCCTGCCCTCGTCCACACGTCGCTTGTCGGCACCAGCAGGAAGCCCAGCAGGAAGCGCCCGACGAGAAATGGAGCTGCACGATCTCGCACGATCAGCGACAGACAGCGGAGGAGCCGGTCGGAGGTAAGTATCACACATAGCGATATCGCTAGCGATATCGCTGCTGCGTCACAAAATCAGTGACGCTTTAGCGATATCGCTATCGATATCGCTATGTGTAAAGGCCCCTTAAAGCGTCCAGATTCCAGAGAGTGGATTGCTGCTTTATTTCGGCTACTGTGGCTGTAGTGGGTGCAGCCGTGGAAAGTGTCAGGGAAAGAGATTTTAAGCCACATCAAGGACAACAATGATAATGTGTGCAAACTGTAAAACGCTGCGGAATATGCTAGCGCTATATATATATATATGAAAAAATAAAGATCATTATTATTACAGAGAAGGAAGCCAGTATTGTACCCCTTCTGCTTTATTAAAGTTTATTCCCTGTTGGACTGCAGCTGGATCCTGGACTTTAATTGCCTGGACTGTCGTGGCTGAGGGGAAGAAAAGGTGTTGTGAATTCCCTTGCTCGAAGTTCTGAGCCAAAGCTCCCTCTGCTCTCTCTGGTGGTTACTGAGAGTAGTGGAGCTGGCCAGGTGGATGGAAGTTCTCCACCTGATGATAATAATTGGGAACCTGGGATTACTGGCTGGGAACATATAATTGAGCTGGCTGCTCTTGGAGGTTGCTGGTGATTTCCTCTGTGTGCATTTGGAGTTCTTTTGTCCCCTGCCTGATCTGCATTGTTCAGCTAAGTGATTCTTTTGCTAAACCTTTGCATCTAATCTGGTTGTGTCATTTTTTTGCTTTCTGTTTTGCTGCTAGGGTTCAGCGTGCTCCCTGCTTGGGGCAGCGCTGGGCCCTGCTTCATATGTTACAGCTTGTTCAGTCCCCTGTTATGTTAGTATCTTTTTGCTTTGCTGCCAGTTTATACCAGAGTGCTGATCTAGCGGGGGTGAGGTCGTGTGACCTCAGGTATTTTGTATATCAGAAGTGTTGGACTTTTTCAGGGTTTTGTGTGTGATTGCAGACAGTATCTTTTCTGTCCTGTCCTGTCTAGACAGCTTTGACCCCATCGTTTGCTCAGTCTGTTCTCTGCCTATGTTTGTGTCTCATCTTGTCTCACCGACAATATATGTTTGGGGGCTGTCTATTCCTTTGGGGATCTGCTCCGGGGCAGTTTAGATTTAATCTTTCTGTCTTTAGGCTTAGTTAGTCCTCCGGCTGTGACGATGTGTCTAGGGCATCGTAGGAATGCTCCACGGCTACTGCTAGTTGTCTGGATAGGATCAGGGGTCTGCAATCCGCTTAGTTACCAATCTCTCTGGTCTTCTGGTGGCTTAGCCTGTTCCTGCCATCCTCCTCAATGACCCGATCATAACAAAAAGGTAAATCGTGTGAGCTACATCCATCTTGTCCATTTTTATGTACAAGGGGGCCAGGGTGCTTGTTGACCGTTGGCTCAGTGGACTCTTTTTTGTGGATTGTAACTTTAAGTGACCTGGCCATAACTACCACCCTGGTTGCTCCTTGTTATAGCTTAACCTACAGCTGCCAGTGAGTGTGAGTGTGTACATGTTTATACAGAGTGTGAATCTTTTGCTCATGTATAATGTGTGCACAGCTGTCAGTGTGAGTGAGTGGGCCCTCATTCAGCAAAGGATGATATGGGTGTTGTGGTATGGGGGCCCTCAGTCACCCATATTTGACTGAAAGCTCTGTCTCCCACCATCCACTCCATGCACTTACATTTTGCAGAGCCTTTCATCTCTTTCCCTTACAGCAAATAAGACTAAAGTGTGTGAGAGGAAGGAAGGAGGTGACACGCTCCCCCAGGGTTGGAGGGTATTCAGAAACGGTCCAGACAGTTCTTTGGGGGAAGTCACGGGGCCGTGATCCATTTCCGTGGCCCTGGCCGTGTCATAAAATGGGGGATAGTTATATGACATTGAGTCGTAATGCCACCCGTGGTGTTCGACAATGGGTGGCCAACGCTGCGGTTTAGGTCCACTGGGGCTGATGGTGGCGCAGCAAAGATGGTACAGCTCCCCATGGGTAGAGCGAGGCCCCAGGGCAAGTATTTTTGGCTGTTCAGGTGGTGGTGAAAGTTGGGGTACAGAGAATAAGTAAGGGACAAAGAGAAGTGCAGTTTTCTTAACCTTTTACTTCTTGGTAGATGAAAATGCAATCCGGGGTACCAGTTACAGATGACAGAAGGAGTCCAACTAGCCTGGAGGTATTCATGGGGTTCACCTTGCCCGGTGGGGACCTTCCTACTGAGCTCTGTTTTCGGGTCCCTGCTGCCTGTAGCTAAGCTGCGACCCTCTCCTGCCCGTTGGTTTTAACCTGTACGGCTGACAGCGTGAGCCTATCAAGGGCACTGCCTTTTCACTGTCAGCCCCGGACTCTTGGTCTGCTGCAGTGCCTTCGCGTGTTCGGTGTGGCCAGGGAGCTTGCATTCCCCTGACCTCCAGATTTGGCTGTTGGGACATACAGCACCCGCCCCACCATGGACTTTGGCATCCTTTTTGTCAGCGCTCGACTCTGGGGTCAGCTCCATGCAGCTTCAATTCCCTAGAGCCCTTGACTCCACTCCTGTCCCTTCCCTCTCCACCGACAAACTGGCAAACAGACGTAACTGACTCCCCCTCAGACCAGAGAGAACAGCTCCCCTGAAGTCAAATCTAGAGCTACCTTCCTCTGGCCTGGAGAAGGAATTGTGATGCATGCTGTGTATTACCTGGCATGGGGACCTCCTTGCCTCCAAGCATAACATCACCCCTAAGATGAAGGCAATGTCATCATGGCAACTGCACTCTGGGGTGCCACAGAGGTGTTAAGGTGGCGCATAGAGTTTTATTAAGATAGTACTACAGAATTCAATGTACAGTTAGGTCCATATATATTTGGACGAAGACAACATTTTTCTAATTTTGGTTCTAGACATTACCACAATGAATTTTAAACAAAACAATTCAGATGCAGTTGAAGTTCAGACTTTCAGCTTTCATTTGAGGGTATCCACATTAAAATTGGATGAAGGGTTTAGGAGTTTCAGCACCTTAAGACGTGCCACCCTGTTTTTAAAGGAACCAAAAGTAATTGGACAAGTTAAATAATTGTAAATAAAATGTTCATTTCTAGTACTTGGTTGAAAACCCTTTGTTGGCAATGACTGCCTGAAGTCTAGAACTCATGGACATCACCAGACGCTGTTTCCTCCTTTTTGATGCTCTGCCAGGCCTTCACTGTGGTGGTTTTCAGTTGCTGTTTGTTTGTGGGCCTTTCTGTCTGAAGTTTAGTATTTAACAAGTGAAATGCATGCTCAATTGGGTTGAGATCAGGTGACTGACTTGGCCATTCAAGAATATTCCACTTCTTTGTTTTAATAAACTCCTGGGTTGCTTTTGGCTTTATGTTTTGGGTCATTGTCCATCTGTAGTATGAAACGACGACCAATCAGTTTGGCTGCATTTGGCTGGATCTGAGCACACAGTATGGCTCTGAATACCTCAGAATTCATTCGGCTGCTTCTGTCCTGTGTCACATCATCAATAAACACTAGTGACCCAGTGCCACTGGCAGCCATGGATGCCCAAGCATCACACTGCCTCTGCCGTGTTTTACAGATGATGTGGTATGCTTTGGATCATGAGCTGTACCACGCCTTCGCCATACTTTTCTCTTTCCATCATTCTGGTAGAGGTTGATCTTGGTTTCATCTGTCCAAAGAAAGTTGTTCCGGAACTGTGCTGGCTTTTTTAGATGTTTTTTAGCAAAGTCCAGTCTAGCCTTTTTATTCTTGATGCTTATGAGTGGCTTGCACCATGCAGTGAACCCTCTGTATTTACTTTCATGCAGTCTTCTCTTTATGGTAGATTTGGATATTGATACGCCTACCTCCTGAATAGTGTTGTTCGCTTGGTTGGCTGTTGTGAAGGGGTTTCTCATCATCATGGAGATTATTCTGCGAGCATCCACCACTATTGTCTTCCGTGGGCTCCCAGGTCTTTTTGCATTGATGAGTTCACCAGTGCTTTCTTTCTCAGGATGTACCAAACTGTAGATTTTGCCACACCTAATGTTGTAGCAATTTCTCGGATGGGTTTTTTCTGTTTTTGCAGCCTAAGGATGGTTTGTTTCACCTGCATGGAGAGCTCCTTTGACTAGAGTTGAGCGAAACGGGTCGGTCAAATTCAAAAATCACCGACTTTTGCCAAAGTCGGGTTTCATGAAACGAAACCCGACCATAGCATGAGGTCGACCATGAGGTCGCCGATCCACGCGCCAAAGTCGCGTTTCAATGATGCGTCCAGCGCCTTTCTTCAGCCAATGATGGAGGACGCACACTGTGGGTAACGCGATGATATGTGCAGCGGCCACCACCATCTTAGAGAAGGGCATTGAAGTGATTGGCTGGCTTTGGGTGGCATCACAGGGGCTATAAAAGACAGTGACTGCTGACCGCTATCTTACTTCTGCCGATCTTAGAACAGGGAGAGCTGCTGCTGCTGATGCTGAATAGAGAGAGCGTTAGGCAGGGAAGAAGAAAAAAAAATAGCTTCTGCTGCTAGCGCTGAAAGTGGAGGATTTTAGTTGTGTGCAGCAGCGCTGGTGGTGATTAGGCTGCCTTTTAAGGCTACCTGATAACTGCATTGGTGTGTGCACTCTGCTGTTCAAACTGCTTTTTTCAAAGCACTCCAACTTTTATTATTTTGTTCTGCTCATTTACCGAGCGTTCATATTTCACACATCGTATAGCGGTGTACGCTCCTCACACAGTAACGTGTACCGGCTGGGATCACGGACAAATACAAGCTATCTGGATGTGACTCTGGAAAACCAAGCCGAGGCGATTTGCCAGTTTTCCAGACCTACACCGTATAGAGCTGTCGGCTTTGCAAACAGTTTAGTATATGTGCTGTTTGATTACGGTCCAAACTATACAGAGACAGCGTGTCACTCCGTATAAGCATAGCTTGAGATTTGCAATCTTCCATACAGACACCGTATGGCGGTGCACGCTCCTCACACAGTACCGTGTACCGGCTGGGATCACAGACGGATACAAGCAATCTGTGTGTAACTCTGGAAAACCAAGTCGAGGCGATTTGACAGTTTTCCAGACCTACACCGTATAGAGCTGTCGGCTTTGCAAACAGTTTAGTATATGTGCTGTTTGATTACGGTCCAAACTATAAAGAGACAGCGGATGCATGTGACACACTTTAAATACATATATGGAAATTGTTAGTTACACAAAATGTATCCAGCTGTACACTTCTGATACAGTACCGTATATCTGCTTGTTGTATTACGGTCAAATACATCCTGGGAGAGCGTCTGTGACTAACAAAAAATATTCCTAGATTTAATTTTTTGTATACACCTTACACAGCTGGACGCTCCTCATACAGTACCATCTCTCTGCTGGTATTTTGGGTACATTTTCCCAAACATGAGGAAGTATGGTGGAAGAGGCCGAGGACGTGGGCAGGGGGGCGCGGCTGGTACTGATGGTGGTGGTGCATCGGCTGGTTCTGGCAAAAGCACAATAGCAGCTAAGGCAGGAGGTTTTGAGCCTGCGTCATCGTCTGGCCCAAGAAGGCCTGTAAGGTTACCTTTTCTTGGAGTAGGAAAACCGCTTTTAAAGCCAGAGGATCAGGAACAGGTTTTGACGTACATTGCCGAAACAGCCACCAGCTCTATTGCCTCCTCTTCTGAACGTTCCAAACCTGCAAGCACGGAGTCGTCAGTGCAGGGTTCTGGTCAGGAAAAACACCTTTCCTTGTGTCCTTCACTCCCACCAAAAGTGAAGGATGCAGCAGCCCACAGTTCAGATTACTCTTTGGATCTCTTTTCACATACCATGCCTGGGTTATCCAGTCAAATCCTGAATTCCCCAGTCCAAGATGAATCTGACATGGAGTGCACTGATGCACAGCCACTGCTAGATGATTTTGCTGGTACATTGACCCAGAGCACTACATTGCCCTCGCACTCTACTGAGCCAGAATCTGACCCTGACGAAACTCAGGTGCCCCTTCCCGCATACTATACCACCTTACACAGTGACACAGAGGAAGGTAAAGAGGAAGGTGCAGATGACTTTGAAGAGGAGGTGATGGATGACCCAGTTCTTGACCCGGATTGGCATCCATTGGGGGAGGGGGGTGGCGCTGGCAATAGGTCAGATAAGGAGAAGGATCTGCAGCAGGCATTGACATCGCAGCAGCGGTTATCTGGCAGGCCCATAACTGTCCAAAAACATGGACCAAAAAATAAAAGAGTTGCAGGGCAGCTTGGCCAGACGGTCAAGTTAGCAGAGCGTGCAAGGCCAGAAAATGTCTACCATAATAGGAAGAGTGCAGTGTGGCACTTCTTTGTCCAAAATCCTACTGATGAGGCAAAGGTTACCTGTAAGAAGTGCGGAAAGACCTTTAGCCGAGGTAAACAACCCAGAAATTTGAATACCAGTTGCATGCTTAGACATTTAACCATCATGCACTTGCTAGCGTGGATGGACTACAAAAGTCAGGTAGCACATGTGCACCTGCTCCGACTAAAGGTAGCCAGCAACGCTCCATCACTTCCCCCACTGTAACACCACTGCCACCGTTAAGTACACCACCAGCACAAAATGTTGAGGTGTCGTCGCAAGGCCAAAGCACTCAGGGAATCACAATGGTTTTGCAACACAACACTGAATCTAGGCCATCAACACCAATAACATCACCAACCCCCTCTCACTCCGTCCGGTCCACCGCTAGTTCCCCCATATGCAGCTCTCCAGTACAGCTCACCCTACCAGACACTCTGAGTAGGACAAGAAAGTACTCATCCTCTCATCTGCATACTCTGTGTTTGAACGTCTACATTGCCAAACTAATCTCGTTAGAGATAATGCCCTACCGTTTGGTTGAAAGCGAAGCTTTCCGCGAGCTCATGGCCTACGCTGTCCCACGCTATGACCTACCCAGTCGGCACTTCTTTTCTCGAAAAGCCTTCCCAGCCCTCCACCTGCATGTGAAAGACCGCATTATTCATGCACTCAAGCAATCAGTGAGTGGAAAGGTGCACCTCACAACAGATGCATGGTCCAGTAGGCATGGCCAGGGCCATTATGTGTCCATCACTGCGCACTGGGTTAATGTGGTGGATGCAGGCTCCACAGGGCACAGCGGTGGTGGAACAGTGCTGCCTATCCCACGGTATAGAAAACAGTTGCCTGTAGGCTTTCGAGCCTCCTCCTCTATAAGCGAAAGGTCGTCCACAGGGTGCAGTTGCACGAGCATGAGCAGCTGGCAGTGTTGCACACGAGGTGTCCCACTATCGAACAGCTAGTGGTAAGCGTCAGCAGGCTGTGTTTAAGATGATGTGTTTGGGCGACAACAGACACACCGCGGAGGTACTGGCCGACTACTTGCAGCAACAAACTGAGTCATGGCTGGGTAGTCTCCATATTGAGCCAGGCAAGGTAGTCAGTGATAACGGCTGTAATTTTGTGGCAGCCATAGGCCTTGCAAAACTCACACACATACCTTGCCTGGCTCACACTTTGAACCAGCTGGTGCAGTGCTTCCTTAATAATTATCCGGAGGTAACATCCCTGCTCCATAAGGTGCAAAGACTGTGCTCGCACATCCGTCGCTCGCCCGTTCACTCCAGTCGTATGCAGAAGCAGCAGTGATTGCTTCACCTCCCCAAGCACCGCCTAATTATAGACGTTGCAACAAGGTGGAACTCCACCCTGCACATGGTTGAGAAGCTGTGCGAACAGAGGCAGGCTGTAATGCATTTGTGGGAGGATACATGGGCAGGCAGTTTGAGGGCAGACATGGAATTGTCGTGTGTGCAGTGGTCAAAGCTGAAAGACCTCTGTAAAGTCCTTCAGTGTGTTGAGGAATGCATACGGCTGGTAAGCGCTGATGATGCCATCATTAGCATGAGCATCCCACTTATGCGTCTGCTCATGCAAAGTTTGACTCACATTAAGGAACAGGCGTCTGCAGTGGAGGAGGAACAGGAGGAGGAGGAGGAGGGAAGCCTTGCTGACAGTCAGCCATTGTCTGGTCAGGGAACTGTCCTGGACGAGGTGAGGAAAAAGAGGAGGAGGAGGAGGATGAGGGGGTTGATTATTTTGGGCAGGAGGATGCTTCTCATGGGGCAAGAGAAAATGTTGGCGTTCCAAGGTCAGGTGCAGGGTTTGTGCGTGACTGTAGGGATGTGGATTTTCCAGAAAGTGCTCCTTCACCCAGCAGTGGCAGTGCATTATTGACACCTGGAACATTGGCCCACATGTGCGATTATGCCTTGCAGATCCTAAAAAGGGACCCCCACATTGCCAAAATGATGAAGGATGACGACTACTGGCTGGCCAGCATCCTCGATCCACGCTACAAAGGCAAATTACACAACATCATGCCACAGGAGAACCTAGAGATAATATTGGCTTACAAACAAGCAACTCTGGTAAACCGTTTGAGGCTTTCCCATCACACAGCAGCGGTGCTTTTTCTCCAACGAGCCGTAGTGGGCACAATGGAAGAGGTGTTCGTGGTGCACACAGCCGAAGTGGCGTTGGAGACAGGGGTTTCATGACAATGTTGTGGACTGATTTTTCAAGTACCGCTCACACAACTGGTAATACTGCATCGATGGAAAGTGACAGGAGACATCAGTTGTCAACTATGGTTACAAACTACTTATCCTCCCATATCGATGTTCTCCCTCACAGGTCATTCCCCTTTGACTATTGGGCATCTAAACTGGACATCTGGCCTGAATTGGCACAATATGCCTTACAGGAGCTCGCTTTCCCTACTGCTAGTGTGTTATCTGAAAGAGTCTTCAGTGCTGCTGGATCAATCCTGACAGAAAAAAGGACCCGTCTGTCGACCCAAAATGTTGATGATCTAACCTTCATTAAAATGAACCATGCATGGTTTTCCAAGGATTTTGTCCCACCTTCCCCTGATGACACCTAGGTTGCCAGAAAACTGCCTTGCTTTTGTTCTCCTCTTCCTCTGACTTGCACAATTCTACCATTTACAGCTGCTGAATGTCCAGCCTACACATCAACATATGCCATTTTTTAAACCTCCCTAACTGGGCTGACCCCCCCCAAGTACTGGGGTCAACACCTGGTGCACCCGGGCAACTGCTGTTGCTCTGAACAGGTGGATGGGCCCACTGATGGCCGACCGCACTGGCACAGGGCCCCTCATAGTTCAACACAGTGTCTGACGGTGGGGGGGGCCCACTCGCCATCAGACACACCAGCATACTATGAGGGGCCCTGTGCCAGTACCGTCACCCACGAGTGTGCCCCCCTGCTTGGTCATGGCCACAGCACTTGCAAGTTGCAATACTTACCTCTCTGTGCTCCACCGCTGTGTAGTCTGGGCAGTTAAATCCTTCACAGGGACGGCCAATAGAAATTTGGTGTATTGATTGATGATGGTTAAGATGTAGCTATGGCCTGTCCTGCTGGCCTCTACCTTCAGATGATCATTGGCTACCATTTGTAATGGACGTCAACTCACAATCGGATGCAGTTGTGCTTTATGATCAGCTTTCATAGTTTTTCTAGTCATAGACGTGTGACATTCCTGCCACCATTTTCCAATGTTTCCTCTCATGCCAATCTAATAGAATCTCCTACGGCCTGTTGTTTCTGTCTTTTGCCCTCCAAAATGCCCAGACACATCGTGATAGGCAGTGAGGACCATGTGTTCATCTCTCCCTGTGATCACAATTTGATGGAGACGAGTAACGGTGATGTGATCCACGCTACTCAATAAAGCTATCCTTTCTTCACAAAGAAGTGTTTTCACTGTCTCCACAGACACAGTAATTGAGGGTCTGCATTGCCTCTGCAACATCTAACGTGAAGTTTTCCCACGATGAGTAATTCCCAAATTTCTGCAAACAATCGACTTTCCATCTGTACTTTTATCCATATAGTTTGCAGTAGAGGAGAGTCTGGACTGGCTTACTGAAATTGAAAAATATACGAAGATTTAAAAGTACCACAACACTGTATACTGGTGTACGCCTCGAATACCTTTCTCTTTTTCTACTTTTTAAATTATAGTGTAATACATACTGAGCCTGTGAGTGTCTGTGTCTGACTCCGGAAGTGTAGACGGAAATTTACAATTACCCCTAGACTGGATACACCTGGTATGTGCTGATACAGTACCTTTGTTCAAAATTTTTTAGTAAGGTATCCTCCATAGTGAGTGAGCGTGTGTGGTTTCCGCCTTCTATATAGTTGGTGAATCGGAGATACCAATTTTTACTCTATGCTCGATACAGCTTGTTTCTTGTTATACACTACCTTTGGTCAACATTTAGTGTTACGGTCACATCCATACTGAGTGAGCATCTGAGAGTGACTATGGGACTATGTATACGGAGATTTTAATTGTACCCTATATTATATAAACTTGCTATCTTGTTATCCAGTACCTTTTTAACAACATTTTTTATTATGGTCAAACCCTGATTGAGTGAGCGTGTGAGGGTGACTCCGGAAATATATACGGAGATTTTAAATTTGGCCAACACTGATTACAGCAGTACGCTTCTGATACAGTAACCTTTTTTGCTATTTAGTTTCAGGTGTAATCCATAATGATCCTGTGAACGTCTGTCTGTTACTCCGAAAATATATTTGGAGATTTAAGATTACTCCAACACTGGATACAGCTGTACGCTTGTGTTACATTACCCATTTACAGCTTTTCATATTCTTGTGTAATCCATACTGGGCCTGAGAGCGTTTGTGTCTGCCTCCTGAAATATATACGGAGATTCATAATGTTGACACTATACTATATATACCTTGTATCTGGTGATACTGAACCCTTTTTCAACATGTTATTTTATTGGGTAATCCATACTGAGCTTGTGAGCATCTGTGTATGACTCATGAAATATATATGGAGATTTACTGTTATTCGTTGACTGTATAGTGCTGTACGCTTCAGATACAGTACCATATATCTGCTGGCATTTTGGGTCCATTTAAAAAACATGAGGAAGTATGGTGGAAGATGATGCGGACGTGGGCATGGGGGGCCACCTGTTAGTGATGGTGGTGGTGATGCATCTGCTGGTAGTGCCAAAAACACAATAGCAGCTAGGGCAGGATGTGTTGAGCCTGCGTCATGGTGTAGCTCTGGAAGGCCTGTAAGGCTCCCTTTTATGGGAGTAGGTAGACTGCTTTTAAAGCCAGAGCATCAGGAACTGGTGTTGCCTTACATTGGTGAAACAGCCTCCAGCTCTATCGCCTACTGTTCTGAAGTTTAAAAAAAAAAATAAGCACTGATTCGTCAGTGCAGGCTTCTGGTCAGGAGCAACCCCTTTCCTTGTGTTCTTCACCCACATCAAAGGTGAAGGATGCAGCAGCACACCCTTAAGATAACTCTATGGAGCTCTTTTCACATACCATGCCTCAGTTCATTAAAAATGGGGCCCATCATATACTGGAGCATTCCAAATGGGGGACATCAAACACTGGAGCAGCATTACAGGGCCCATTATACACTGGAGAATAAGAAATGGAGCCCATTATATATGGAGCATTATTAGGGCCCATCATACACTGGAGCATCATCCATGAGGCCCATCATATACTGGAGCATTCCAAATGGGGGACATCAGACACTGGAGCAGCATTTACGGGGGCTCATTATACACTGGAGCATTACAAATGGACCCCACTATATATGGAGCATTATTAGGGCCCATCACACACTGGAGCATCGTCCATAGGGACCATCATATACTGTGGCATTATGTGGAGCTCATCATATACTGTATGGAACATTATATGTGACCAATTATTCTGTATGGAGAAATATATGGGGCTCATTATTCTGTATGGCGCACAATGTGGTGGCCATAATACTGTATGGAGTAATATACTGTCCTCTTTTAGAGCTATTGTAGAATTTAAAATAGATCAGTCATGTCATGTAAGCAGTGAAGTATTTGTCATTGTACTATACCTATATTTCTGTGGCGTATCGGAGCATCATGAGTTGTGGTATGTGTTAAAGGGGCGCACTGACACTCTTTGGCCCAGGGCACATGAAAACCTGGAGCCAGCCCTACCCCCCCACATCTTTAGCCAAATAACCCCCAGTTTTCAATGTGTAACTATTATTATGAAGTAAATTAAGGTTGACAAGCTTCAGTAATAAGAATTGATGTTTTTGGCATTGAAATGGGCACTGTAGGTGTGTTTACTGTCCTCCACTCCCTGCCAACTTTGCTTCCCCATTGACTTGCATTGGGTTTCGTGTTTCAGTCGGAACTCCGACTTTTCCCTATAGTCGGCCGATTTCGTTCGACCTGACTTTTGCGAAAGTCGGCTTTCATGAAACCCGACTCGACCCTAAAAAAGGCAAAGTCGCTCATTTCTACCTTTGACCAAATGTTTGCTTCACAGCGAAACCTTCCAAATGCAAGCACCACACCTCAAATCAACTCCAGGCCTTTTATCTGCTTACTTGAGAATGACATAACAAAGGGATTGCCCACACCTGTCCATGAAATAGCCTTGGAGTCAATTGTCCAATTACTTTTGGACCCTTTAAAAACAGGGTGGCACATGTTAAGGAGCTGAAACTCCTAAACCCTTCATCCAATTTTAATGTGTATATCCTCAAATGAAAGCTGAAAGTCTGAACTTCAACTGCATCTGAATTGTTTTATTTAAAATTCATTGTGGTAATGTCTAGAACCAAAATTTGAAAAATGTTGTCTCTGTCCAAATATATATGGACCTAACTGTAGATGCAAGTACTACCTTAAATGATGCTCCAAACTTCAGCCCAAGTGAATCTACTCCAAACATGCAGAAGCAAGGGGGAGAACCCACCAGATAATCCTCCACTGCTTTTCTGGGCCAGTCTGAAACTGCTTGTTTAATCTTTACTATTTGATTTAAAATGTTAATATTAGCATGTTTGTACACCACATATCTATCAATTCAGTATTGTTTTTTTTTGCAAAGGGTGGGTTAAGTGCTGAGTTGGAACTTTCTCGTTACAGCACTTAATACAAGAAATCTGAACACACACAAGAATACTACCACATACAGTGACTTGCAAAAGTATTCACCCCTTGGCTTTTTAGTTATTTTGTTACATTACAACTTGAATTTAAATATTTTTTAATCCGATTTGTGTGTGATGCATCAGCAGTAAATAGTCTAAGTTGGTGACGTGAAGTGAGAAAAATCTAGGCATAAATCTCTATATATAAAACTGAATGTGTGTGTGTGTATCACCAACCAATCACAAAGCATCTTTCAGTTCAACAGAGCTGTTCAAAAGACGCTGAGCTTTGATTGGTTGCTATGAGCAACAGTTTTCCTTGCAACCAATCACTAAGCATCACTCATTTCACCAGAGCTGGTTAAAAGAAGCTGAGCTGTGATTGGTTGCTATGAGCAAGTTTTCCCACTTGACAACACCTCAGCAGACATTGACATGGTGGGAGAAATCTAGCCTACCTGGGAACATAAGCTCTCAGCCATTGTCTGCCCCCCAAAAAGGAGCACATGACAGAAATGAATCCCCCCCCTCCTGTGCCCAGATACACATCACACAGCCTCCATCATATAGGCACATCTTCCCTCTTAAAGGGATCATTGGTATGGAAGTCAGAGCAAATCCATCCAGCCCTTTGGTTTTGACCCCAGGCCTCTGTTAACCCCTTCATGACCCAGCCTATTTTGACCTTAATGACCTGGCCATTTTTTGCAATTCTGACCAGTGTCCCTTTATGAGGTAATAACTCTGGAACGCTTCAACGCATCCTAGCGATTCTGAGACTGTTTTTTCGTGACATATTGGGCTTCATGTTAGTGGTAAATTTAGATCGATAATTTTTGAGTTTATTTGTGAAAAAATCAGAAATTTGGCGAAAATTTTGAAAATTTCGCAATTTTCAAATTTTGAATTTTTATTCTGTTAAACTAGAGAGTTATGTGACACAAAATAGTTACTAAATAACATTTCCCACATGTCTACTTTACATCAGCACAATTTTGGAAGCAAAATATTTTTTTGTTAGGAAGTTATAAGGGTTAAAGGTTGACCAGTGATTTCTCATTTTTACAACAAAATTTACAAAACCATTTTTTTTAGGGACCACCTCACATTTGAAGTCACTTTGAGGGGTCTATATGGCAGAAAATACCCAAAAGTGACACCATTCTAAAAACTGCACCCCTCAAGCTACTCAAAACTACATTCAAGAAGATTATTAACCCTTTAGGTGTTTCACAGGAACTAAAGCAACATGGAAGGAAAAAAAGGACATTTTAATTTTTCCAACCAAAATTTTCTTTCAGCATCAATTTCTTCATTTTCACATGGGCAACAGGATAAAATGGATCCTAAAATTTGTTGGGCAATTTCCCCTGAGTACACCGATACCTCATATGTGGTCAAAAACCACTGTTTGGGCGCACGGCAGGGCTCAGAAGGGAAGGAGTGCCATTTGACTTTTTGAATGGAAAATATGCTGGAATATTTAGCGCTTGCCATGTCGCGTTTGGAGAGTCGCTGTGTGCCTAAACACTGGAGCTCCCCCACAAGTGACCCCATTTTGGAAACTAGACCCCCCAAGGAACTTATCTAGATGCATAGTGATCACTTTGAACCCCCAGGTGCTTCTCAAATTGATCCGTAAAAAAAAAAAAAGTACTTTTTTTCACAAAAATTATCTTTTAGCCTCAGTTTTTTCATTTTCACATGGGCAACAGGATGAAATGGATCCTAAAATTTGTTGGGCAATTTCTCCTGAGTACACCGATACCTCATATGTGGTCATAAACCACTGTTTGGGTGCACGGCAGGGCCCGGAAGGGAAGGAGCGCCATTTGACTTTTTGAATGGAAAATTCGCTCCAATCGTTATCGGACACCATGTCGCGTTTGGAGAGCCCCTGTGTGCCTAAACATTGGAGCTCTCCCACAAGTGACACCATTTTGGAAACTAGACCCCTTAAGGAACTTATCTAGATGTGTAGTGAGCACTTTGAACCCCCAAGTGCTTCACAAAAGTTTATAACATAGAGCAGTGAAAATAAAAAATCATTTTTTTTCCTCAAAAATGATTTTTTAGCACGCTATTTTTTATTTTCACAAGGGTAACAGGAGAAATTGGACCCCAAAAGTTGTTGTCCAGTTTGTCCTGAGTATGCTGGTACCCCATATGTGGGGGGGGCACTGTTTGGGTGCACGGCAGGGCGCAGAAGGGAATGAGCGCCATTTGACTTTTTGAAATGAAAATTAGCTCCAATCGTTAGCGGACACCATGTCGTGTTTGGAGAGCCCCTGTGTGCCTAAACTTTGGAGCTCCCCCACAAATGACCCCATTTTGGAAACTAGACCCCCTAAGGAACTTATCTAGATGCATAGTGAGCACTTTGAACCCCCAGGTGATTCACAGAAGTTTATAATGCAGAGCAGTGAAAATAAAAAATCTTTTTTTTTCCTAAAAAAAAATTTTTTAGTTGGCAATTTTTTATTTTCACAAGGGTACTAGGATAAATTGGACCCCAAAAGTTGTTGTCCAGTTTGTCCTGAGTACGCTGGTACCCCATATGGGGGGGGGGAAACACTGTTTGGGCACACGTTGGGGCTCAGCAGGGAAGTAGTGACATTTTGAAATGCTGACTTTGATGGAATGGTCTGCGGGCGTCATGTTACATTTGCTGAGCCCCTGTGTGCCTAAACAGTAGAAACCCCCCACAAGTGACCCCATTTTGGAAACTAGACCCCCCAAGGAACTTATTTAGATGTGTGGTGAGCACCTTGAACCCCCAAGTGCTTCACAGAAGTTTATAATGCAGAGCCGTGAAAATAAAAAATCATTTTTTTCCCTAAAAAAAAATGAATTTTAGCACGCAATTTTTTTTTCACAAGGGTAACAGGAGAAATTGGACCCCAAAAGTTGTTGTCCAGTTTGTCCTGAGTACGCTGATACCCCATATGTGGGGGATGACCACTGTATGGGCACACGTCAGGGCTCGGAAGGGAAGTAGTGACGTTTTGGTATGCAGACTTTGATGGAATGGTCTGCGGGCATCATGTTACATTTGCAGAGCCCTTGATGTACCTAAACTGTGGAAACCCCCCACAAGTGACCCCATTTTGGAAACTAGACCTCCCAAGGAACTTATCTAGATGTGTGGTGAGCACCTTGAACCCCGAAGTGCTTCACAGAAGATTGTAACGCAGAGCCATGAAAATAAAAAATCTTTTTTTTTCCTCAAAAAATGAATTTTTAGCTCGCAATTTTTTATTTTCACAAGGGTAACAGGAGAAATTGGACCCCAAAAGTTGTTGTCCAGTTTGTCCTGAGTATGCTGGTACCCCATATGTGGGGGGGGGCACTGTTTGGGTGCACGGCAGGGCGCAGAAGGGAATGAGCGCCATTTGACTTTTTGAAATGAAAATTAGCTCCAATCGTTAGCGGACACCATGTCGTGTTTGGAGAGCCCCTGTGTGCCTAAACTTTGGAGCTCCCCCACAAATGACCCCATTTTGGAAACTAGACCCCCTAAGGAACTTATCTAGATGCATAGTGAGCACTTTGAACCCCCAGGTGATTCACAGAAGTTTATAATGCAGAGCAGTGAAAATAAAAAATCTTTTTTTTTCCTAAAAAAAAAATTTTTTAGTTGGCAATTTTTTATTTTCACAAGGGTACTAGGATAAATTGGACCCCAAAAGTTGTTGTCCAGTTTGTCCTGAGTACGCTGGTACCCCATATGTGGGGGGGAAACACTGTTTGGGCACACGTTGGGGCTCAGCAGGGAAGTAGTGACATTTTGAAATGCTGACTTTGATGGAATGGTCTGCGGGCGTCATGTTACATTTGCTGAGCCCCTGTGTGCCTAAACAGTAGAAACCCCCCACAAGTGACCCCATTTTGGAAACTAGACCCCCCAAGGAACTTATCTAGATGTGTGGTGAGCACCTTGAACCCCCAAGTGCTTCACAGAAGTTTATAATGCAGAGCCGTGAAAATAAAAAATCATTTTTTTCCCTCAAAAAAAATGAATTTTAGCACGCAATTTTTTTTTCACAAGGGTAACAGGAGAAATTGGACCCCAAAAGTTGTTGTCCAGTTTGTCCTGAGTACGCTGATACCCCATATGTGGGGGATGACCACTGTATGGGCACACGTCAGGGCTCGGAAGGGAAGTAGTGACGTTTTGGTATGCAGACTTTGATGGAATGGTCTGCGGACATCATGTTACATTTGCAGAGCCCTTGATGTACCTAAACTGTGGAAACCCCCCACAAGTGACCCCATTTTGGAAACTAGACCCCCCAAGGAACTTATCTAGATGTGTGGTGAGCACCATGAACCCCGAAGTGCTTCACAGAAGATTGTAACGCAGAGCCATGAAAATAAAAAATCTTTTTTTTTCCTCAAAAAATGAATTTTTAGCTCGCAATTTTTTATTTTCACAAGGGTAACAGGAGAAATTGGACCCCAAAAGTTGTTGTCCAGTTTGTCCTGAGTATGCTGGTACCCCATATGTGGGGGGGGCACTGTTTGGGTGCACGGCAGGGCGCAGAAGGGAATGAGCGCCATTTGACTTTTTGAAATGAAAATTAGCTCCAATCGTTAGCGGACACCATGTCGTGTTTGGAGAGCCCCTGTGTGCCTAAACTTTGGAGCTCCCCCACAAATGACCCCATTTTGGAAACTAGACCCCCTAAGGAACTTATCTAGATGCATAGTGAGCACTTTGAACCCCCAGGTGATTCACAGAAGTTTATAATGCAGAGCAGTGAAAATAAAAAATCTTTTTTTTTCCTAAAAAAAAATTTTTTAGATGGCAATTTTTTATTTTCACAAGGGTACTAGGATAAATTGGACCCCAAAAGTTGTTGTCCAGTTTGTCCTGAGTACGCTGGTACCCCATATGTGGGGGGGAAACACTGTTTGGGCACACGTTGGGGCTCAGCAGGGAAGTAGTGACATTTTGAAATGCTGACTTTGATGGAATGGTCTGCGGGCGTCATGTTACATTTGCCGAGCCCCTGTGTGCCTAAACAGTAGAAACCCCCCACAAGTGACCCCATTTTGGAAACTAGACCCCCAAGGAACTTATCTAGATGTGTGGTGAGCACCTTGAACCCCCAAGTGCTTCACAGAAGTTTATAATGCAGAGCCGTGAAAATAAAAAATCATTTTTTTCCCTCCAAAAAAAATGAATTTTAGCACGCATTTTTTTTTTCACAAGGGTAACAGGAGAAATTGGACCCCAAAAGTTGTTGTCCAGTTTGTCTTGAGTACGCTGATACCCCATATGTGGGGGATGACCACTGTATGGGCACACGTCAGGGCTCGGAAGGGAAGTAGTGACGTTTTGGTATGCAGACTTTGATGGAATGGTCTGCGGGCATCATGTTACATTTGCAGAGCCCTTGATGTACCTAAACTGTGGAAACCCCCCACAAATGACCCCATTTTGGAAACTAGACCCCCCAAGGAACTTATCTAGATGTGTGGTGAGCACCTTGAACCCCGAAGTGCTTCACAGAAGATTGTAACGCAGAGCCATGAAAATAAAAAATCTTTTTTTTTCCTCAAAAAATGAATTTTTAGCTCGCAATTTTTTATTTTCACAAGGGTAACAGGAGAAATTGGACCCCAAAAGTTGTTGTCCAGTTTGTCCTGAGTACGCTGGTACCCCATATGTGGGGGGGAACCATTGTTTGGGCACACGTCGGGGCTCGGAAGGGAAGTAGTGACGTTTTGAAATGCAGACTTTGATGGAATAGTCTGCGGTCGTCATTACGTTTGCAGAGCCCCTGATGTGCCTAAACAGTGGAAACCCCCCACAAGTGACCCCATTTTGGAAACTAGACCTTCCAAGGAACGTATGTAAGATGTGTTGTGAGCACTTTGAACCCCCCAAGTGCTTCACAGAAGTTTATAATGCAGAGACGTGAAAATGAAAAAATCATTTTTTTCCACAAAAATAATTTTTTAGCCCCCAATTTTTTATTTTCCCAAGGGTAACACGAGAAATTAGTCCCCAAAAGTTGTTGTGCAATTTTTCCTGAGTACGCTGATACCTCATATGTTGGGGTAAACCACTGTTTGGGCACACGTCAGGGCTTGGAAGGGAGGGAGCACCGTTTGACTTTTTGAACGCAAAATTGGCTGGAATCAATGGTTGCACCATGTCGCGTTTGGCGACCCCCTGATGTGCCTAAACAGTGGAAACCCCTCAATTCTAACTCCAACCCTAACCGCAACACACCCCTAACCACAGCCCTAACCCCAACACATCCCTAACCACAAGCCTAACCCTAATTCCAACGCTAACCCTAATTCCAACCCTAACCCTAATTCTAACCCTAATTCCAACCCTAACCCTAATTCCAACCCTAACCCTCTTTCCAATCCTAACCCTAACCCTCTTTCCAACTCTAACCCTAACCCTCTTTCCAACCCTAACCCTCTTTCCAACCCTAACCCTCTTTCCAACCCTAACCCTAACCCTCTTTCCAACCCTAACCCTAACCCTCTTTCCAACCCTAACCCTAACCCTCTTTTCAACCCTAACCCTAACCCTCTTTTCAACCCTAACCCTAACCCTCTTTTTAACCCTAACCCTAACCCTCTTTTCAATCCTAACCCTCTTTTCAACCGTAACCCTAACCCTAATGGAAAAATAAAAATAAAAATATTTTCTTTATTTTATTAGTTCTGCCTACCTATGGGGGTGATAATCGGGGGGTTTATTTACTTTTTCTTTCATTTTGATCACTGTGAGAGTGATCAAAATGAAAGAATGGAATCTGCAGCCGGCAGATTCGGGCGGGCGCACTGCGCATGCGCCCGCCATTTTCTAAGATGGCGGCGCCCATGAACCGGACCCGCCGGACACCGGGAGCGACAGGGGGACTTAGAAGGTGCCGGGGGAGGTGAGAGTGGGTGAGGAGGGGATCGGAAGCTGGCGGGGAGCGGAGGGAATGGGAGGGGGGGCAGATGATGACAGCGGCGGCAGATCGCCGCTGTCATTCAGTTGCGGGGGGGCGATCGCCGGTGGGGGGGGTGGAATCGGTGTCTCCAGCCATGTCCGATGCTACAGCAGCATCGGCCATGGCTGGATTGTAATATTTCATCAATTTTCATTGATGAAATATTACTATAGCTCTGATTGGCTGTTTCACTTTTAACAGCCAATCAGAGCGATCGTAGCCACGTGGGGGCGAAGCCACGCCCCCTGTGGCGAAGAACAAAGCCCCCTGTATCTGCGGGTCGGGTGACCTTTCAGTGACCTAGGTCACCCGACCCGCAGGGGGGCTTTAAAGTCATGACGCCACATAGGTGTCATGGGTCGTTCTGACACGACTTTTCATGACGCCTACGTGGCGTCAAAGGTCGTGAAGGGGTTAAAGGGATCTCCGGTATGAAAGTTAGGACCATTCCACTCAGCTCTGTGGTTCTGACCCCAGTTTCTCTTAAAGGGATCATTGGTATGGAATTTAGGGCAAATCCACTCTGCGCTTTGGTACTGACCCCAGGCCAGGGATCTTCGGTATGGAAGTCAGGGCAATTGCCTTCAAATGCTCTGGTACTGACCCCAGGCTCTCTTAAAGGGATCTCCTGTATGGAAGTTAGGTCAAATCCCTCAGTGATCTGATTCTGATTCCAGGCTTTCTTAAAAGGATCCCCGGTATGGAAGTTAGGGCAAATCCACTCAGCGCTCTGGTTCTGACCCAAGGCCCCTCATAAAGGGATCCCCGGTGTGGAAGTGAGGGCAAATCCACTCTGCACTTTGGTACTGACCCCAGGCCTCTCTTAAAGGGATCTCCGGTATGGAAGTTATGGTAAATCCCTCAGCGCTCTGATTCTCACCCCAGGCTTCTATTAAAGGGATCATTGGTATGGAAGTCAGGGAAAATCCACTCAGTGCTCTGGTTTTGATGCCAGGCCTCTCTTAAAGGGATCTCCGGTATGGAAGTTAGGACCGTTCCACTAAGCACTCTGGCTCTGACCTCAGGCTCTCTTAACGGGATCCCCGGTATGGAAGTCAGGGCAATTGCCTTCAAATGCTCTGGTACTGACCCCAGGCTCTCTTAAAGGGATCTCTTGTATGGAAGTTAGGGCAAATCCCTCAGCACTCTGATTCTGACCCCAGGGTTCTATTAAAGGGATTATTGGTAGGCAAGTCAGGGAAAAACCACTCAGCGCTCTGGTTCTGACCCCAAGCTCTCTTAAAGGGATCTCCTGTATGAAAGTTAGGGCAAATCCCTCAGCACTCTGATTCTGACCCCAGGGTCCTATTAAAGGGATCATTGGTATGCAAGTCAGGTCAGGGCAAATCCACTCAGCGCTCTGGTTCTGATTCCAGGCTCTCTTAAAGGAATCCCCGGTATGGAAGTGAGGGCAAATCCACTCTGCGGTTTGGTACTGACCCCTGGCCTCTCTTAAAGGGATCTCCGGTATGGAAGTTATGGTAAATCCCTCAGCGCTCTGATTCTCACCTCAGGCTTTTATTAAGGAGATCATTGGTATGGAAGTCAGGGCAAATCCACTCAGCGCTCTGGTTCTGATTCCAGGCTCTCTTAAAGGAATCCCCGGTATGGAAGTGAGGGCAAATCCACTCTGCGGTTTGGTACTGACCCCTGGCCTCTCTTAAAGGGATCTCCGGTATGGAAGTTATTGTAAATCCCTCAGCGCTCTGATTCTCACCTCAGGCTTCTATTAAGGAGATCATTGGTATGGAAGTCAGGGCAAAACCACGCAGTGCTCTGGTTCTGACACCAGGCCTCTCTTAAAGGGATCCCCGGTATGGAAGTTAGGACCGTTCCACTTAGCGCTCTGGTTCTGACCCCAGGCTGATGATGTGGGATATTAGGGGTAGTAGTCCGGTGGCTCTGACTGATGGAATGATGTGGGATATTAAGGGTAGTAGTCCGGTGGCCCTGGCTGACGTGACGATGTGGGAAATTAGGAGTAGTAGTCCGTTGGCTCTGGCTGATGTGACGATGTGGGATATTAGAGGTAGTAGTCCGGTGGCTCTGGCTGACGGGACGATGTGGGATATTAGGGGTAGTAGTCCAGTGGCTCTGGCTGATGGGATGATGTGGGATATTAGGGGTAGTAGTCCGGTGGCTCTGGCTGACGTGATGATGTGGGATATTAGTGGTAGTTGTCCGGTGGCTCTGGCTGATGGGATGATGTGGGATATTAGGGGTAGTAGTCCGGTGGCTCTGGCTGATGGGATAATGTAGGATATTAGGGGTAGTAGTCCAGTGGCTCTGGCTGATGGGACGATGTGGGATATTAGCGGTTGTTGTCCGGTAGCTCTAGCTGACGGGATGATGTGGGATATTATAGTGAATGTGAGTATGCGGAGTGAGCGGGGCTCTACACTCAGCTTTATATATATATATATATATATATATATATATATATATATATAAGCATCATAATTTGTTATAACTAACCGTAGTTAGTTAGTATGCTCGGGCAGCGCCGGGCTCTTCAGCTAGTTAAATTTATAAGATCAAATAAATAAAAATTGTCATGTGCATATGTATTAACCTTTTTGGTATGAAGCCCCTAAAAAATTCTAATGCAAGCAATTACCTTCATAAGTCACATACTTAATGTAAGGAAGCCTACCTGTGTGCAATCTAAGTGTCACATGGTCTGTCAGTATATACACACCTTTTCTGAAAGGCCACAGAGGCTGCAACACCATTAAGTGGCACTGCTAACCGAACAACACCATGAACACCAAAGAGATGTCGAAACAAGTCAGGCAGCAGAGTGAGAGATAAATCCAGAGAATGGAGAGGGGCGGGCGGTGGACTAGTGAGAAGCAGCGGCCTCGGCGCGTGTAGAAACAGTGTACGAACGACACTCGGCCGTTGTGGTGGTGAAGGAGGCGAGTTGTATATAACGTTATGTATTCTAACGAAGACAGCCCTAGTCCAAAAAGACAAAGACTGTCAAATTCAGTCTTTGATTACCCAGCACCATTGCCTGCACCATCGCCACCAATGCGACCATGGGAGATGTCATCAAATAGGCGGCCTCCTTCAGTCCGACCCAATCAGCACCATTTCTCAGGGGAAAGATGCAACACTCCTGCGAGAAGTCAGGGACAAAGTTGGTGAGAAATATAAGTTAGGGTTGGGTTATATTAAATTATCTCAGTCTCTGGTGATTCCCCAACAAATTCTTTATCATCAAATGGAAAGAACATGGTTCCACAAAAAAACTGCCAATGGTGGGTCACTCACTAAAACTGTCAGCCCGGGCAAGAAGGGCCTTAATCATAGAGGCAGCACAGATACCAAAGGTAGCCCTGAAGCAGCTGCAGAGCTTCCAAGAAGAGACTGGAGTATCTGTCCATATGACCACAATATGCCGTAAACTACATACAGGTGGCCTTTATGGACGAGTGGGCAGAAAAATGGTTTTACTAGCACATAACATTGTAGGGCACGTTTCAAGTTTGCAAAAAGATATGTGGGAGATTCTCTAAATGTATGGAGGAAGGAGCTGTGGTTAGATAAGATGAAAATTTAACTTTTTGGCCATCAAAGTAAAGGTTAGTTATGGCGCCAAACCAGCAAAGCTCATCACCCTAAGAACACCATTCCCACAGGCAAACATGGTGGTGGCAGCATCATGCTGTGGGGATGATTTTCGGCAGCAGGAAGAGGGAAAATGTTCCAAATTAAGGGCAAGATGGATGGTGAAAAATACAGGGATATTCTTGAGCAAAACATGTATTAGACTGTCAATGATTTGAGACTGGGATGGAGGTTCACCTTCCAACAAGACAATGACCCAAAGCATACTGCTAAAATAACACTCGAGTGGTTTAAGGGGAAATGTGTAAATGTTTTGGAGGGGCATAGTCAAAGATCTAACATTGATCCAACTGAGAATCAGTGGCCAGACTTGAAGATTGCTTTTCACCAGAGGAAATCATCTAAATTGAAGGAGCTGGAGCAATTTTGCCTTGAGGATTGTGCAAAAAATCCCAGAGGCAAGATGTGTAAAGCTCATAGAGACATAACCAAAGTAACTTGCAGCTATAATTGCAACAAATGGAGGCTCTACAAAGTACTGACGTTAGGGGAGTAAATGATAAATTATACACGCTGAATTTTTCAGTCATATTGTCATATTTGTTATTTACTTCACAACAAAAGGAAAGCCAAATATTCACAGTTGTAGGTACGTTCTTTACATGAACTGATGGAAACCCTTAGAAAAAACCTATGAAATTCCATTTTGTGAGGTAGCAAAGTATGAAAAATGCCAAGGGGTGAATGCTTTTGCAAGCCACTGTATCTACTATATTGATATGCTCCTGTCCAGGGATCTTAATTTCTACATAAACAAATTGTGTTCGACCAATAATATGGCAAAAGGATCAATTACAAAGCAAGAGGTTACAATTTACTTTGGGAGGTAACATTTTAGATAATGCACATACAGTATATCTTATATCAAAACATAGTTAGGGATTAGTGAAAAGCGAATATACTCGTTGCTCGGGTTTCCACGAGAATGCTCAGGTGTCCTCTGAGTATTTTGTAATGCTCGGAGATTTAGTTTTCTTCGCCTCAGCTGCATGATTTGCAGCTGCTGGACAGATTGAATATATGTGTGGAATGCCTGTTTGTTAGGGAATTCCCACATGTATTCAGGCTGTCAAGAATCCGCAAATCATGCAGCTGTGGCAATAGAAAATATATCTCCGAGCACTTCCAAATACTCGAAGATCAACTGAGCATGCTCTGGGAAACCCGAGCAACAAGCATACTCGCTCATCACTATTAGGCATGCTTGATATTATATTTGATATTAACCCCTTTACAACCTTGGATATATCCATATATCCAAGATGGCTGGTACTTACCAACCTTGGACATATGGATACGTCAAGGCAATTTTGGGCGCACAGAGACTGTGCGCGCCGATCGCCTCCTGGTGTCAGCTGATTCTGACAGCTGACACTCTGCACTTGGCGCGAAGAGCGGTGCCCGCACTGCTCAAGTCACTTTAACTCTCTAAATACTGAGATCGCTAGCGATAGCAGCATTTAGCAGGAATGTAGAGGGAGGGATCCCCTTCTGCACTCCAATCAGCTCACCAGTGATGTCATCGCAGGGACCCAATTGTTGCCATGGTGACCTTATGTCGTTATTAATTCAATGAGCAGTGTAGTTTGTGAAATGGGGTCACTTATGGGGGATTATGCTGTTCTGGAACTTCAGGAGTTCTGCCAATGTGACTTGAGACCCTCAAAACATTCCAGCAAAATCTGTACTCCAACATGGCGATTTTTCCATTCTGACCTTTGCACTGTACCTCAAAAGCAGTTTTCGACCACATATGGCGTATCAGTGTACGCAGAAGAAATCGCACAACAATTTTTCGGGTCCATTTTGTCCAGTTATCCTTGTGAAAATAAAAAATTTGGGGAGAAAATAATATTTTCGTAGGAAAAATTAGATTTTTTTTAATTTTCACAGCTGTACGTTATAAACTTTTGTTAAGCACCTGGGGATTCAAGGTGCTCACCACACATCTATATACATTCCTTGAGGGGTCTAGTTTCCAAAATAGGGTCACTTGTGGGGGCTTTTCACTATTTAGGCACATCAGGGGCTCTCCAAACATGACATCCGAAGACCATTCTGTTAAAGTCTGCTTTCAAAAACGTCACTCTTTCTTTTCCGAGTCCTGCTGTAGTCCCAAACAGTACTTTTGGGTCTACAGCGTTCTCATGAGAAATTGCACAACAAATTTCAAGGTTCATTTTCTCCTGTTACCCTTCTGAAAATGCAAAATTTGGTGGTAAATGAACATTTTTGTGGGAAAAAATAGATTTTTTTCATTTTCAAAGCTCTACGTTAAAAACTGTGAATCACCTGTGGTTTAAGGTGCCCATCACACATCTAGATACATTTTATGAGGGGTCTAGTCGTTTTTTAACTAATGTCAATAGCTGGGGATTTCCACTGTTTAAGCATATTAGTGGCTCTCCAAACGTGACATGACGTGCACTAATTATTCCAGCAAATTTTACAGTCAAAACGTAAAATGTGCCCCTTCCCTTCTTAGCCCTGCCGTGCACTCAAATAGTGATTTTTTTTTCCCAAACATGGGGTATTGGTATGCTCAGGAGAAATTGCATAATAAATTTTGGGGTCCTTTTTTCCTGTCACTCTTACAAAAATAAAAAAATCGGGTCTAAAGAAAAAATTTTGTGAAAAAAGTTAAATATTAATTTTTTTCTTCCAAATTTCAAAAATTCCTAAGAAGCATCTGAAGTGTTAATAAACTTATTGAACGTGGTTTTGAGAACCTCGAGGGGTACAATTTTTAGAATGGTGTTAAATTTGGGTATTTTCTGTCAGAGGCCCCTCAAAGTCACTTCAAATGTAAAAACATGTTTTTGTAACTACGTTGGAAAAATGACAAATCGCTGCCCAACTTTTAACTCTTATAACTTCCCAATATAAAAATATGATTAAAAAATTGTGCTGGTGTAAAGTAGACATGTGGAAAATGTGATTTGTTAACTTTTTTTTGGGACATACCGCATATACTCATGTATAAGCTGAGTTTTTCAGAACATTTTTTGTGCTGAAAATACCCCCTTTGCTCATATATGAGTCAATTGTCCCAGAAAGCCGGTGAGAGAGGGGGAGCGGCAGGTAACAGCCAGTAGCAGGCGGCTGTGGCTAAAGCCTGTGCTGCTGGTAAAGAGAAATGAATATTCATTTCTCTTATAGCACGCACAGTGACACCCACAGCTGCCGGCTTACAGAAGACATCCTATTCACTCTCCTGCGTGCCCTTGCAGCATCTCGTTGGTCCCGGCGCCCTCGCAGCATCTTGTTGGTCCCGGCATCAGCAGCTCTTCCTATGCCGAGTGATCACGTGGACCTGCTCATTAAGGTAATGAATTTGCACACCTCTCCACGCCCATAGGCGTGGAGGGAATATTCATTACATTAATGAACAGGGCCACATGACTGCTCGACACAGGGAGAGCTGCTGGTGCCGGGACCAACAAGATGCTGCGAGGGTTCGTGGAAGGTGAGTAGGATGTTTTTTTTTCATAGGAACCATTCATACAAGAATAGGGGATAAGGAGCCATGCATACCAGAACAGTGATGGGGGAGCCATACATACCAGGACAGGATGTGGGAGCCATGCAAACCAGGACAGTACAGGGGAGCCATGCATACCAGGACAGGATGGGGAAGCCATGCATACCAGGACAGGATGGGCGAACCATGCATACCAGGATAGGGATACATACCAGGAGGTGACAATGCATACCCGGCTTATACTCAAGTCAATAAGCTTACCCAGTTTTCCGTGGCAAAATTAGGTGCCTCGGCTTATACTGGTGTCGGCTTATACTCAAGTATATACGGTAACTCTCTGATTTAAGGACATAAAAATTAAAATTTTGAAATTTTGAAATTGCTAAATTTTTTACATTTTCACAAAAAAATTTTTTTCACAAATAAACACAAATCACATTGAAGAAATGTTGCCACTATCATAAAGTACAACATGTCACAAAAAAAACATTCTCAGATTCAGTGGGATCCGTTGAAGCATTCCAGAGTTATTACCTCATAGTGACACTGGTCAGAATTGTAAAATTTGGCCTGGTCTTGAAGGTGCATACAGGCTTGGGGGATAAAGGGGTTAAAAGACCAGATCGATAGGCCCGTGTCTGAATCAGAAATGAGCACAGACCTCCACTTCGACTCAAAGACCAAAAAGTTGAGGTGGCGTACTGTTTTGGGCTGATAATATTAAAGATGAACTAATTGGACCTCTTCAGGTAAAAAATTGACTCAACATCAATTGAGAGGTGAGGGGGTAAAGGTGTTAAAGGGATAGTCCACCATTTGGACAACCTATTCTTAAATGTTCTAGTTCTCCTTGTAAAATAAAGATACTTTATACTCACCTCTTGCACTGGTGCCATACCAGTGATGTCAGAGCCGGGCCTCCTGGTGCAGACATGACATTTTTATACTATGTAAGTGCTGCAAGTCAATCAGTCAACGGACTTCTGAATTATGTCTAAGGGTTGCGTGACATCTGAACCCCACTAATGGCCGTTAATTGGCTGTGGCTCTTACATGGCATAACAAGTCATACAAGTGCTAGCTGACCTGATGTTGTCATAGGAGAGGGGTATACTTTTTATTTTTTCATGCAGCATTTAAGAAGAGGTTGTTTAAGTAGTGAACAATAGCTATAAAATATAATGTTTGAATAAACCAGTAACATGTGAAAAAGTGAAACTTTGTAATATTATTTTATTAGAAGATTGTGGCTTATCCTTTATTTTCCAAAAAACTGCATTTGCAGATTGTTTCTCTCTCTCTTTGTTTGTAAATCTGCAAGAGGGGAGGGAGGAGTAAAACTGAAGGGACCTCTAATGGCTCAGGAAATGCAACACTAACATTGCACTAGGTAGTCCACTAAGCAAGCATACATAGGGACACGCCTTGAGGAGTTTGGAAGCAGACATGCACTTGGTGTTCTCCTGTACAGTGGCTTGCAAAAGTATTCACTCCCTTGATATTTTTTGTGTTTTGCTACCTCAGAGTCTGAAATTTCAGTTTTTTTGAGGGTTTGAATCAGCTCATGTAAAGAACATGCCTAAAACTATGATCATTTGGTTCTCTATTAGGAAGAAAATAATAAATAGGACAATATATCTGAAAAATTCAACGTGCATAACTATTCATCCCTCTAAAGTCAGTACTTTGTAGACCCTCCATTTGCGGCAATTACAGCTGCAAGTCATTTTGGATAAGTCTCTATGAGGATTCCACATCTTGCCACTGGGATTTTTGCCCATTCTTTAAGGAAAAACTACTAGGAGCTTCGACTAGGCCAGTTCAAAACATTTCCACATTTTCCTTAAACCACTCGAGTGTTGCTTTAGCAGTATGCTCTGGGTCATTGTCTTGTTGGAATGTGAATCTACATCCCAGTCTCAAATCACTGACAGACTGACACAGGTCTTGCTCAAGAATATCCCTATATTTCGCATCATCCATCTTACCCTTGACTTGGACCATTTTCCCTGCCTTTGCTGCCGAAAAACATCCCCACAGCATGATGCTGACACCACCATGTTTCCCTGTGGGAATAGTGTTCTTAAGGTGATGAGCTGTTTTGGTTTGGCACCAGTCATAGTGTTTACTTTGGTGGGCAAAAAGTTAACTTTTAGTCTCCTCTGACTACAGCACCTTCTTCCATATATTTGGGGTGACTCCCACATGTCTTTTGGCAAACTCAAAAAGAACTCTACAATTTTGTGTGTAATTTAAAGCTTTTTTTCTGTCCACTCTTACATAAAGGCCACATTTATGCAGTGTATGGCTTATTGTGGTCATATGGACAGAGCCTTCAGACTTTGTTTGGGAACTCTGCAGCTGCTTCAGGGTTACTTCTGGTCTCTGTGCTGCCTCTATGATTAATGCCCTCCTTACCCGGGCTGACAGTTTGTGCCCTCTCTTGGCAGGTTTGATCTGGTACCATGTTCTTTCCATTTGATGACAAAGAATTTGATGGTTCTTCGGGGGATCATCAGAGATTGAGATATTTTTTTTCTATAACCCAACCCTGACTTGTACTTCTCAACAACTTTATCCCTGATTTGTTTGGAGATCTCTTTGGTCATCATAGTGTTATTTGGTTAGTGTTGCCTCTTGCTTAATGGTGTTGCAGCCTCTTTGGCCTTTCAGGAAAGGTGTGTATATACTGGTAGGTCATGTCACACTTAGATTGCACGCAGGTGGACTTGTGTTCACTAAATTCAGAAATTTTAGGGACTTCATAGCAAAAGGGTGAATACATATGTGTGACACCCCAGAGTCCGGTTGTCACAGTGACATTACCTCCCTCTAATGGGTAAAGTCATGCTTGGAGGCAGAAAGGGACCCCATGCCAGGCAGCATAGATTAAAAATCACAATTACTGATGCAAGTCAGAGAAGGGAGATGCCTTATAAATTCTGACCAGCAGAGGGGGTTGGTGAGTCAGCTAGAAATCAGCTGAGGGGGTTGTCATGGAAACAATGCAGCTGTGAGTTGTGAGGAGAAATAATAATGACAGTTAAATGTGAGGTAAAAAGATCTTTCCTATGAGTTCAAGACAGGGAACTGATCGGTGAGGAGCTCGATAGGCAGAGCTGATCTGTGAAGAGGGAAAGGACAAGAGCAGAGACTGAGAGACTCTAGGGGAGCTAAAATACTGCATATAGCAGACCCCTGAGTGAAGCGCTAATAAAGAGAAAAGGGACATCAGAGTCCTAAGCTGACAGGAACTGTACGCCCTGATAGCCGAATCTGAAAGTACAGGGGATTGTAAATTCCTGTGCACATTAATTACCTGAGGGCACGGCAGCAGATAAGGAGCCCGGGGCCGACGGTGAAAAGGACGGTACCCGTGGAATAGGCTCACGCTGACAGCCGTACAGGTTAGTGAAACCATCACGAATAGAGGGTTGCAGCATTACAGCGGAGACCCACACACAAAGCGCAGAAAGGAAGGTCCTAAATCCCCACCTGGCAAGGTGGATCCCCTGAATGCCTCCAGGTGAGCCGGACTCATTCCATCACCTGTATGTGGTACTCCGGACTGCAACCTATTACCAGTAAAAGGTAAAGAAACTGCACCTCTCTGTGTCTTTCTCTCATTTATCTGCACCCCAACGTTCACAGCCATTTTTACTATTTATTTAACATCTTTGCCCTGGGACTACAGCCCTACCTGTGGAGGGCTACAACAACATAGCTGCGCCCAACATCCATCCCAGAGAAGCAACACCGCAGCGTTGGTCACCTCTGACTAGAATACCACAGGTGGTGTCACGTATTTCACCATCTAATAACTTTATTTTCATTTTTACCACATAAATACCACACAACTTTCCCCTATTTTATTACTGGATGCCTCTGGGACACGGACCGGGTCGCCGCCGCAGTGACACCGTCCCCCGTTGAAGTCGACGGGCCCAGTACCGAGGACCCCCCTGGCCCTGCTGGGCGCTCCATATGCACATGTCAATTTTTAGTTATTTTATCCCATAAATTTAATTCATGCCTATATTTTTCTCACTTTACCAAGTTAGACTATTTAGTGCTGATGAATCAGATTACAAAAATATTTAAATACAGGTTGTAATGTAACAAAAAAAAAAAAAAAAAAAGCCAAAGGGGTGAATACTTTTGCAAGCCACAGTATTAATAATAAAAAGGTTTGTAACACTGTTTATGCCATTGGTTCTGCGAGCACAAAAAGGAGGAACCGGAAAGAAACAAAGGATTAAATAGGGTCTTATCTGTGTAACAATATTAAAAGGAATGCAGAAATTGTGCTCACCTGGTTGGGTTGTGTGCACAAAACAACCAATAACCCTTAAAGCTGTGGAAGACCCACGAGGAGATGAAAGCATAAAAGAAAAAAGCAAATGGATAGTTCTGTGCTCCCATGAAAGAATGGAGGAAGACAATCCAATGGTAAGTGGTACATTTGTCAACATGTTTCAAAGTATAGAGCTTTTTCATTAGGACAGTCACGAACCATTCTCTATTCTTTCATGGCATTGCAGAACTACCCATTTGCTTTTTCCTTTTAATACTTCTGTGAATGTCAAACTTACTGCAATTAGCACATTCTGTTTTTATAAATACTAGAGGAAGATGGACGAAGGTTTATTAGGGACACACAAGGGCATGTACGGCTGACAGAACTCATGGTCCAAACACCACTTTATCTTTGCTAGTATAATCTGGAAGGTCCTTTGATGTTTCTCTAATTTGGTAGACAAATAGGTCCTACTCAAGTGGCACTCTCATATTTCAAGAGGTCAAACTATAAGTTCCCTCCAACTTAACCAGGTAATCTCTATAGCAGAGGGCAGCCCTCAAGCATATCTTATCTCTCTCACTTCTAATCTGGGGTTGCTGCTTTTTCAAAAGCCTTTTTTATCTCCTCGTTAACATTTTGTCTTTTACATTTCATTATTCTTAATGGTTACAGTCATACAGTAATTAAAGAACACAATACTGCAATTAAGAAGGCTACCATTTACTTATTACTACCACCAAATTATTATTGCTACTAAGTCCCATATTTGGGCTACAGAATAATCAGAACATTCAAAACTTATTGTGGTCCTTAGTGGTGTATCTTTGAGTTAGTGGTCCACAATTCAAAATATCCAACTAGGCCCCCAACTATCACAGGTTTTTAACACCTTTGCACAAATATATTGGCACCATGACCCCCAACTCAAGGGTTTGATAGTGGCTATGTGGTCAGCTTATATTAGTGAAATAGCACTAGAAATGGTTCCTACATAATCAGTAACTTTGATAAGAGCAAAGAGTTTCCAGCATGTAATTGCTGTATCTAACATGTAAATTGACAATTTCTCCTAGAAAGTATAAAGGATTTATTATAAAGCCCCCGTCACACACAGCGATCTCGCTAGCGAGATCGCTGCTGAGTCACAAGTTTTGTGACGCAACAGCGATCTCACCAGCGAGATCGCTGTGTGTGACACTTATCAGAGACCGGCCCCCCTGCTGGGTATCGCTGATCATGCTCGAATGGCCAGGACTTTTTTTGTTGCTGGTCTCCTGCTGGCCAGCACGCATTGCTGCGTGTGGCAGGTGGGAGACCAGCGATCAACGAGCTGAGCTGGTAACAAAGGTAAACATCGGGTTTCTAAGCGTAGCACGGCGCTTAGAAACCCAATGTGTACGCTACATACCAGCGGGCTGGTGCAGGGATGGTTACCAAGGTAAATATTGGGTTTCTAAGCTTCGCGCAGCGCTTAGAAACCCAATGTTTACCTTGGCTACCAGCTCCCTGCACCAGCGCGCTGGTATCTTAACGTACACTGCAGGTAACTAAGCGACGTGTGTCACTTGTTACCCGCGTGTCGCTGTCCTGATCGCTGGTGAAGCTGCCTGTTTGGCAGCTCACCAGCCATCATGTAGCGACACACCAGCAATCCTGACATGTTCATATCGTTGTCGGGATCACTGGTGAGTCTCTATGTGTGACGGGGCCCTTACAATTTAAAGGGAATGCAAAAATGAATATTCACCCAGTTAAGAAGGAGTGAACTGAAAGGGAATCTGTCACCCTTTTTTTGCATCAGCTGCCGGCATTGACATCAGGGGCTTATCTACAGCATTCTGTAATGCTGTAGATAAGCCCCCGATGTAACCTGAAAGATAAGAAAAACACGTTAGATTATACTCACCCGAGGGAGCGGTCCGGTCCGATGGGTGCGCCGTCCGGTCCGACGCCTCCCATCTTCATACGATGCCGTCCTCTTCCCTTCCTGTAGTGGTTCCGGCGCAGGAGCACTCCTCTGCCCTGTTGAGCAGTACGCCTGCGCCGGAGCCACTACAGGAAGGGAAGAGGACGGCATCGTATGAAGATGGGAGGCGTCGGACCAGACTGCGACACCCATCGCAAAATAAGGGTGACAGATTCCCTTTAAGTTCACTCCTTCTTAACTGGGTGAATATTCGTTTTTGTATTTTAGTTTTCTCTACTTCTTTGCATTAATATTAATGGCAAAAAAAGCTTCAGCTTGTCATTGTCTTTTGGGCTTCATTTTTGTGGTATTCACTGAGTAGAAAAGAGTTTAGTACAATTATGGCAATATCAAACTTGTTTTTATTTTAGTATTTCTACAAAATTCAAAACTTTGTAAAAAAAATTTGGTTTGTATCACCATTTTCTAAGAACCTTAACATTTTTATTTTTAAGTCCTTATTTTTTCAATTGGTATTTTATATTGGTAAAACTTTTTGGAACACATGACATTTTGTTTTTTATTCCATTCTATGTGAGATGAGCAAAAATGCTTGTAATTCAATTTTTCATTTTCTTTATGGCATTTATTGCATGGGTTAATCAATTTAGATTTTTATAGATAGGACTTTCACTAACGCAGTGATAACTAATATGCCTTTTTATTGGAAAAAAGGTGATATGTTTTATTTTTAGAAAAGCTATAAAAAGGTATGTATCTTTGTGCTAATGAGTATTCCCCCAGGTAACATAGGAATCACAGCAGTGGTACTGAAATACACAGATTGCAAATATAAAGTGATGGAAAAAGTCCCTAACAAAGATGGACCAAAAAATTAGCTTTATTTGTATATTTTTTTAAGCTTTAACACCTTTATGACCTTGGACGTATCCATGTGTCCAGGGTGCTAGGACGTATGGATACAATACAGCGATTTTGCGTTCACAGGGCCTGCCCATGAGTGTGATCACAGTCAGGTTTCAGTTGATTCGGAGAGCTGACACATGGCAATCAGTGCTCTTTCCATTCTGAGCCCTGCCGTGCACCCAAACAATAGTTTTTCTCCACATATTGGATATCGGCATCCTCATGAGAAATTGCAAAACAAACTGTGTAGTGCAATTTCTCCTGTTACCCTTGTGAAAATGCAAAATTTGAGGCTAAACAACATTTTTGTGGGAAAATGTGATTTATTTTCAGGGTTCAACTTTATAAACTTCTGTGAAGCACCTGGGGGTTCAAAGTGCTCAACACACAAGTAGATAAGTTCCCAGACAGGTTTAGTTTCCAAAATAGTGTCACTTTTGGGGGGTTTCTACTTTTTAGGCACATCAGGGGTTCTTTAAACGCGACATGGCATCTGCTAATTATTCCAACAAATTTTACATTCAAAAAGTCAAATGGCGATCCTTCCTTTCTGAGCCCTGCCGTGCACATAAACAATAGTTTTCCCTCACATATGGGGTATCGGTGTACTCAATAGAAATTGCACAATAAATTGTATGCTGCAATTTCTCCTGCTACCCTTGTGAAAATGCAAAATTTGGGTCTCAAAAAATTTTTTTGTGGTAAAAATGTAATTTTTTTTATTTTCATGGCTTTACGTATAAACTTCTGTGAAACACCTTGGGGTTCAAGGTGCTCACCACACAATTAGATACATTCCCTGATGGAGAATAGTTTCCAAAATAGTGTCACTTGTGAGCAATTTCCAATGTTTAGGTACAGTCATGGATCTTCAAACGCGACATGGCTTCCCCTAATTATTTTAGCAAATTTTACATTGAAAACGTCAAATGGCGCTCCTTTTCTTCTGAGCTCTTTTGTGTGCCCAAAAAGTAGTTTTCCCCATATATGGGGTATAGGTATGCTCAGGAGAAATTGCACAACAAATTTTGAGGTCCATTTTTTCCAGTTACTCTTGCAAAAAAAAAAAATATTGGGGTCTAATTTAAATTTTTTGTGAGAAAAAGTTAAGCGCTCATTTTTTCCTTCCACATTCCATTAAATCTTGTGAAGCACCTGAATGGTTAATAAACTTCTTAAATGTGGTTTTGAACAACTTGAGATGTGCAGTTTTTAGAATGGTGTCACTTTTGGATATTTTCTGTCATATAGACCCCTCAAAGTCACTTCATAGGTGATGTGGTCCTTAAAAAAAATGGTTTTGTAAATTTGTTGGAAAAATGAGAAATTGCTGGTCAACTTTTAACCCAAAAATTGTGCATGTGGGAAATGTTATTTACTAACTATTTTGTGTGACATATCTCTCTGATTTTAGAGCATAAAAACTAAAAGTTTAAAAATTACAAATAAATGCAAGTCATATAGAAGGAATTTTAACAATATCATGAACCTGTGATTATTTGATCACTTTTTCCTTAGTATTGTAGTATATAGAGAAATTATTGCTGTTATATGAAAACAATTCACTAGCTGGGCTTCACATTTTTGCCATGGTAACCTATTGACACCCCATGATTGACTCGTGAGGGGGACAATGAGCATCCAGACAGATGCCCATATTTATATAAACTATTTAAATGCGTCTACCAAAGATTGAACATAAAATAGAAAAAAAATGGAGATTCTGATGCTGTCTGTAAAGGAAGGTTAAGGCTATGTTTCCATGATCAGGAAGTAGCAGTGCTTTGTATACATTGTATTTGCACTGGGTCCAAAACGCTGCATTCTAATCACTCATGTAAATCCACATGTTCATTGAACTATGCACATCCAAATATATTCTATTATTGAAATTTCTGTTGGGGAGACTAGTGTCTCCACCAAAGAAAGTGACATTCTGCTGCTTGTAAACTGTCGCCGCATGTCTGTTTGATCCGCAGGTGCACATACACGCATCCTGGATGTAGGATCTCTAGAAATCCCGTCCACGATGCTGTAACTTCTGGCCCTGCGTTTTTGATGCTGCATAAATATGCAGTGTCTAAACCGCAGCAATTCCTAATCGTGGCCACGTACCCTAAAGGGAATCTGTCAGTAGAAACAACTTTCCTAGGCCATCTATATGGGCTTGCAAGTCAAAGAAGGGTGAATAAAATGATACTTTGATATTTGCAATGCAATGTCTTATTCCAGAGAAATCCATGTTTTTCTTTTTATGTACAGTATATGAGCTGTTGAGGTCTATCTTTCTGATCTGCCTGAAAATCTGCCGCCATAACTTATTTTAAATGAAAGGAGATAATACCACTTACCAGGTCATATACTATATTGCTTAGCACTGCTTGTAAAGACACTCCAACATATACAGCATTGAATTTCAGCAAATTGTAATGGAGAAAATCAGATGAAGCTCTGGCAAATTGTTCAGTTTTTGCAAAGCCAAGATGGCATGCTTTGCCATACAAGAATGGTTGAAATGAGCAAAATCTTTCCTCTCTATGTATCATAGCCGTAGAAAAAGATATGGACTGAATATGTTTCTGGAAGAATTGTTACACAAATAAATTCAGGATGTGTGCCAAGCATGGAGTGTTAGTTGCTTTGTCTAACCATAAAGCAGCTAGAATGTTTAAGATATTGCAATGCATGACAATGTCCAGCTGCAGTTAACATGGAGTCACCTAGCTTCAGTTAGGCCACTGGATACACAGCAGCAACTCATCCACTGTATGGTTTATTGCCCCCATGCTTTTAAGCTGTTAAACCCTATGGCAGTATTTTACCTTGCATAAGTGAAAAGAATGTCACTATTGGTGATAAACGAGAGTGCTCGTCACTGCTCGTTACTCGCTCGAGCATCAGTATGCTCGGGTTGCTCGTTACTAGTGAGTATTTTTTAATGTTTGATCGGGAGCTCGAGTCCCTGCCCTGCATGTTTTGCGCTTTTTATACAGCCAATGAACATGTGGGGATTGCCTGCTAGTCACTGTAATGCTGTAGCCATCTTGGTTGTGACATTACTGTGATTGGCTGGTCGCATAGCGTCATCAGGGCTATACAAGACCCATGACGGCATGCTTGGCACACTGTACCCCTGACACAGGCAGAGTAGGGAGAGGTTCTGGTGAAAGAAGGACAGAATTGTAGCTACGTAATAGCTAGGGATTCAACCACATTTATATTTCTTTTAAGTACAACAGTCCTACTTAGGGCTAATCATAATAAATAGTAATACTGCTGTTAGCAGCACTTAGGGAGAGATTGTGCTGAAGGGATGGTGTAGGACAGGATCAAGGGAATTGCATGTCTTTTTGCTGCAGCCTGTAACTCATACCAAAACCCCTTCTCAGGGCTAATATTATTCTTTTTGCTCTTAATCATGCAAATTGTTCTGAGCAAGGAAATGTTATACACCATTTTTACTGCGGCAGTTGTGCATCAAAAGCATGCAGCCAGCCTTGGATGGATCTCAATGGCATCACTATACTGGCACTACAGTCTTATACGTCCATCTGAAGTAGGCACATTTTGCTGGCATTGTAATACTGCATTTTTTTCTGCGGTGAAATTTTATACAGCATTTGTCATGGTAGAATTGGGCCTCAAACCATCCCCCACATCATTTCTTAAAAAAAATCGCATTGATCTATTAATGCTGCAGTCTTAGATGGCCATCTGAAGTGGATAAATTTTACTGGCATTGTAAGGCCTCTTTCACACTTCCGTTTTTGACCATCAGTCAAAATCCGCCAGTTTTTGAAAAAAACGGATCCGCCATTTTTTTTGCGGATCCGTTTTTTTCCCCATTGAGTTGCATTACCGGCGGATCTTGACGGATGGCCATCCGTTGGATCTGTTTTTTTGCGGATCCGCCAAAATGTTTGCGTCCGCCGTCTCTCTCTCTCTCTCCTTCCTTCCCGGACTGCGGTTCCTTTAAAATTCTGCATTCAACGGATCCGTCAAAAAAACGGTCCGGTGGCATCCATTTGCATCAGTTACAAGCGGATCCGCTTTCCGCCATTTTGGCGGATTTTAACTGACTAGAAAAATCGGAAGTGTGAAAGAGGCCCAAGACTGCAATTTTTTCCAGCAGTGACATTTTTTACAGCATTTATCGTGCTAGAGTTGAGCCTCAAAACACACACAAAAAACTCTGGATAAAAATAGCATTGCTTTATTTATACTGCAGTTTTATACGTCCATCTGTAGTAGGCAAATTTCACTGGCATTGAAATACTATCTGTAATGTTTCCCAATTTAGGATATATTATATGTAATTTAAAATGGGCAAGGCTCCTGGTTAGGGATGGGGAAATGGACGTGATGCTAATGTGACCAAGGCTGTGGGTAAGGTGAAACTGTGCCTGGTGTGGGAGCACAACAAACATACACATCATGCCGATGTAGCTTCCTGTAATACTTTACAGGGGGGTGTGGAAACACCACGCTTGAAGTCAGACCAGTGTGAAAAGGTTGTCAGATGGCTAGAAGATAATGATTCCAATCATTTTGCCAGCCCCACCCTGTCTAAAACATGGTCCAGTCTTAGTAGCCGTGATTTTGGACCACATAATCCTCACCACCCCCACCCTCTATTCATCATCATTTACTATCCCCCACCCCTAATCCATTATCATTTGTTGTCTCCCTCATTCAATTCATTATTTGCTCTTCCCCACCCTCAATTCATTATCATTCGCTCTCCTCCTCCTCTATCAAGTCATCATTTGCTCTCCCCACCTCCCAACTTCAATTCATCATTTGCTGTGCCCCCACCCCCCACCCTCAATTCATCATTTGGTCCCACTGTCTCCCATCCTCAATTTAACATTTGCTCTCTCCATCCCCACTCCCAATTTGTCATTTTCTCTCCCCCCACTCCCAGTTCATCATTTGATCTCCCCCACTCTCAAATTGTTATTTGCTCTCCCACCTGACACTCCCAATTCATTGTTTGCTCTTCCCAACTTCCAATTCATCATTTTTTCTCCCCACCCCACACTCCCAATTCATAATTTGCTCTCCCCCCACTCCCAATTCATAATTTGCTCTCTACATTCCCAATTCAACATTTTCTCTCCCATCCCACACTTCCAATTCGTCATTTGTTCTCCCCAGCCCCCACTCTCAATTTATCACATGCTGTCCCCAAGACCATTTAATTAATTCTATTTACAAAAAAGGTTTATATACATTACCTGGACTGGCACCGGGCCCCTGTCTGGGCCCCTGCTCTTTACTTCTGTTCACATAGCCCCATACAGCAGTAAGGGTCCTGCCATGATGGCGGCTCTGGATATAATCTAATAAATTTAACACATTGCATTAAAAACAAATGTGCACAAATATGTTTCAAACTCATAGATTTACACTGTATTACTTATTTTATTATATATATAAATATATATATATATACTAGCTGAAGAGCCCGGCGCTGCCCGGGCATAGTAACTAACTGTGGTTAGTTATAGCAAGTTATAATTTTCCTCCATCCCATAGTCCCATGCCCATATACCCATCATACATATCCACGATCCCATAGGCCCGTGCCCATATACCCATCATACATATCCTCCATCCCATAGTCGAGTGCCCATATACCCATCACACATCCTCCATCCCATAGTCCCATGCCCATATAACCATCATACATATTCTCCATCCCATAGTCCCATGCCCATATACCCATCATACATATTCGCCATCCCATAGTCGAGTGCCCATATACCCATCACACATCCTTCATCTCATAGTCCCATGCCCATATACCCATCATACATATCCTCCACCCCATAGTCCTGGGCCCATATACCCATCATACATATCCGCCATCCCATAGTCCCGTGCCCATATACCCATCATACATATCCTCCATCCCATAGTCCAGTGCCCATATACCCATCACACATCCTCCATCCCATAGTCCAGTGCCCATATACCTGTCATACATATCCTCCATCCCATAGTCCAGTGCCCATATACCCATCACACATTCTGCATCCCATAGTCAACCATTATGACATCATAATGAGCGGCGGGGCTTGCAACCTATGATGACATCAGCGTCGCCATGGCAATCATTATGACATCATAATGAGGGGCGGGGCTTGACACACACAAACTTTTTCCCCATTATGTAGATAGGGGCAAAATTGTTTGGTGAATTGGAACACGTGGGGTTAAAATTTCGCCTCACAACATAGCTTAGGACACTCTCGGGGTCCAGACGTGTGACTGTGCCAAATTTTTTGGCTGTAGCTGCGACGGTGCGGATGCCAATCCCGGACATACACACATACATACACACATACACACATACATACATACACACACTTTGAGCTTTATATATTAGATATATATATATATATCTTACAAGTTATAATTATTAGCTTATTCTTGCCAACTGAAACTAATCAGGAAACAAATGGGAAATGTAAAACAATATGTGTCACATTTATTTTTATCAGTCATCAGTGTAAATTAGCATTTTTAGTAATTTCACTGTGTTGTTGGTAGAATAGATGCAAAAGAAACTACTAGCACAGCAGTATAGATTAATAAAAACTCTTCTATACAATTTTCCTAAACAGAGATTTTCTGCTGTTGCAGTGTAGCCTTTGTTGTATAAATCCCACTTTCCTTCCTACTTTCCTGTTGACTGAGGCAGAATTGAAAAATGCTTAGCTATTTAGCCACTACTGAAAGTCAGCAAAAGCAAAAAATGCTTTAGAAAAGTGAGGTAGACAGATTAAAATGAATTTACAGTCTGTTTTTAGCATTCATCATAAATATTACAATGGAATTGAAGAGGAAAATAAAAAGACTATAAAAGACCGACAATGAAAATTATGCAAAAGACAAACTTTGAGAATTCCATTTTGCTTTATAAATCAAAGTAAGTTAGCATCTTTTGTGAGACAACCACAACCTCTTCCACAAAAGTTCATTTTTCACAGCAATTTGGGGTTGGCATCAGGAGTGTACATAGAAATCAAGGGGCCTCATAACAAAAGTCCTAATTGGGTCCCCTTTTCTACTTCTTCAAAAAAAAAATGATTCAGAGTACTGTAGCACAGTCACATTAATCGTGCCCCTATTAAAGCCCCTTAGTGAAAAAACTGACTATGATACCCATTTCATTGCCCACATACAATATGATGCCCCCATAAACAGGGCCGGCGTAAGGGGCAGGCAGACCAGGCAGCTGCCGAGGGCCCCAGCTCCCCCAGGGGCCCCCAACTAGCGGCACATCATGCCGCCGCTATGGGGCCCTTTAAGGCAAGGGGGCCCGCCTGCCCCCAGCACCGACTCCCCCCGCCACCACATTGAAGGAGGCAATGATGAAGGAGAGAGTGTCAGCTGACGCACCCTCTCCCATCATTCCCCGCTTTGTCTCTGACACACAGCAGGTGAGCGATGATGTCATTGTACTCTCTCTGTTGTCCCAGGCAGTGCAGGAGACAGGAGCAGGGAGCAGTGCAGGTAAGAGGAGAAGGTGAGGATTTTTTTTTTATATATCGTTGTGTGTGCTGGACTGTGGGGCCATTCTCGGAGGGGGGGTATATGCTATGTGACCTGGGCTATATACTATGTGGTGCTGGGCTATATACCATGTGTGGCCTGACCTATATACTATGTAGTGATGGGCTATATACTATGTATGGCCTGGCCTATATACCATGTGTGGCCTGGCCTATATACTATGTGGTGTTGGGCTATATACTATGTGGTGCTGGGCTATATACTATGTGTGGCTTGGCCTATATACTATGTGGTGATGGGCTATATACCATGTGTGGCCTGGCCTATATACTATGTGGTGACGGGCTATATACCATGTGTGGCCTGGCCTATATACTATGTGGAGATGGGCTATATACCATGTGTGGCTGGGCTATATACCATGTGTGGCCTTGGCTATATACTATGTGTGGCCGCGCTATATACCATGTGGTGCTGTGCTGTATACCATGGTGCTGTGCTGTTTACCATGTGCTGCTGGGCTATATACCATGTGGTGTTGTGCTATATACCAGGTCCTGTGCTATATACCATGGTGCTGTGATGTATACCATGTATACCATGTTTTTCTGGACCCCCTATGGGGCCTTGTTATATACCACAGGGGGGTACATTTTGCATTATATTCTATGGGGGAGGCTGTGTTATATAATATGGGGGCTACATTATATTCTATGGTGGGCTGTATTATATTTATTATATTCTATGGGGGGTGATTGCATCTTACTCTATGAGGGGGCTACATTATATTCTGTGGGGGCTGCATTATTCTATATGAGGAGGGCTACATTGTATTCTATGGAGGGGCTACATTATACTATGTAAGGGGCTGCATTATATTCTATGAGGGGCTGCAATATACTATAAGGAGAAGGCATATATTCTATGGAGGGGCTGCATTATACTATGAGGTGGGCTGCGTTATATTCTATGGGGGGGTTACATTATATTCTGTGGAGTGGCTGCATTATACTATGTCGGGTAGCTGCATTATGCACTAAGGGGTGGCTGCATTATACAATAAAAGGGGGGCTGCATTATATTCTATGGGGGGGTTACATTATATTGTATGGCGGGGCTGCATTATGCTCTATGAGTGGCTGCATTATACTATGAGGGGGGCTGCATTATATTCTAGCATTATATTCTATGGGGATTACATTATATTGTATAGCGGGGCAGCATTATACTCTGTGGGGTGGCAGCATTATCCTCTATGGGGTGGCTGCATTATACCATATGTGGGCTACATTATACTGTATCTAGGACTATGGGGAATACATTATATGAAGAACTATGGGGTGCATTATACTATGGGAAGTGAATTGTACTACATGGATGACAATGGCGGTGCATTATACTATATGGAGCACTATAAGGAGTGTATTATACTATATGGAGGACTGAGTGTAATTTAGTATATGGAGGACTGAGGAGTGTATTGTACTATATGGAGGACTATGGGGCACATTATATTATATGGAGGACTATGGGGTGTAAGCTATAGATGTGCTGCTGATAACATGATACTGTATGGTGATCTGGTAGTGATCCATTAGTGATCGTTCTGTCCCCATCATCCTTTCTCAGATGGTGGAAAGAGGCAAGGAAACAAGTGTTGAACGATTTCAATATTGTCGATCACACTCATTTAGCGTCCTGAACTCAGCGCATGTAACTATAACCGAAATGCTTCTGTATGATGTGCAATATGTTAGCATTTGGGGCCCCATTTTAAACTTTGCCTAGGGCCCCACTTTGCCTAAAACTGGCCCTGCCCATAAATGAACCCCACACATAGTATAATACTCCCACAGTGAAATCCCCCAAACAATTTTTCTCTATAGAATAAACTCACATGCACAGTGTGAGACTACCATAATGACACAGCAAGGATGATGCTGCCACAGTACTTACAACACAGGATGCCCCCGTTCATTATGATATCCTCACAGTTCTCCCACAGATATTAAGGAGTATCCAAAATAAACCGCATCACAGTATGATTGTCAGGATACAAACTGGGGGATCATGCAGATATCCCACTGTTGCCATCAATTGGTCAGGAATAAAAACCTTGTAATCTTGCAGATATCCCCCTGCTGTCGCCAAGTTGTCAGGAACAGCACTCCAATGCCTCCACTGTATATATTTAATCCAAAAAGTAGGTAGTGTTTATAAAAATATAGAAAATATATTGCAAATGGGGACAAGATAATACAGTATACACAATAACCAAAAATAAAAAGGATAACAAAAGACAGGTACTAAACCTGTGTCACGGAAATGGCTCAGATCTTAGCAGAGGGGCGCCCACCTTTAAGGAAAATGGTACGGAACTACAGTGAACTTTGTCTCCAATGACTGACAATGATTATAATTCAAAGTATGTATCTATCAAATAAAAGTAATGCCCA